>NW_028270158.1:68124227-68439539 GCF_037043375.1 Chiloscyllium plagiosum | reverse complement strand
GTGAGTTCGTTTGTTTCATTGAATCAATGAACAACATTTAATTCAATAATTTCAATCATTTATTGAATGCAGTTTGATTCATTGAATGAATGCATTATATTCGAGTCATTCAATGAATGAGAGAAGCTAGATTCATTAAATTAACATGTGGAGTTCGTTTCATTGATTGAATGAGTGCAGTATGATTCATTGATTGAATGCGGTTATATTCTTTAAACGATAGAGTTTAGTTTGTTTTATTAACTCAATGTATAACGTTTGGTTCATCTCAAATGCGTTAAGCTCGACACATTGAATGAATGAGAGAAGCTCTACTAATTGAACTAACGCGTGCAATTTGGTTTATTGATTGTGTGAGAGTAGATAGATTCTTAAAAGGAATGAATGATTTTAGTTAGATTAAATAAATGAATGAATTTAGTTTGTTTCATTGACTCAATGAATACCATTTGTTTCATTGAATGTACGATTGAAGTTTGATTCATTGAAAGAATGAATGCAGTTTGATCCTTTCAATGAATGAGTTTAGTTTGTTTCGTTGAATCAATTAAGAACGTTTGATTCATTGAATAAACGACGATGTCAGTTTGCTTCATTAAATGCATGAGTCAAGTTTGTTTCATTTAATCAATAAACAACGTTTAAGTTATTGAATGAATGGCTTAACTTTCATTCCATGAAAGGATGAATGCAGTTTGGTTCATTGAATGAATGCGTTAAACACAAGACATTGAATGAATGAGTGAAGCTCGATTCATTGAATTAACACCAGCAGTTTGTTTCCTTGAATGAATGAATGCAGCTTGATTTATTGAATGAAAGAAGGCAGTTAGCTTCATTAAATGAATGAGTTTGGTTTGATTCATTATATCAACGAATAACGTCTGATAGATTGAATGAACGATTGAAGTCAGATTCATTGAATGAATATTTGAAATAACACGTGCAGTTTATTTCATTGAATGAATTAGTATAGTTTGATTCATTAAATGAAGGAGTGCAGTTTGATTTGTTAAATGTATGGTTTAAGTTTGTTTCATTGAATCACTGATTAACGTTTTTTTCATTGAATGAACGATTGATGATAGATTCATTAAATGAATAAAGTCAATGAATGAGTTTGGTTTGTTTCATTGACTCAATGAATAACGTTTGATTCTTGGATTGAACGGTTCAATTTCGTTACAGTAAATGAATGAATGCAGTTTCACTCATTAAATGCATGACTCATTAAGATTGTTTCATTGGATCAATGAAAAACGTTTAATTAATTGAATGAATGGCTGAAGTTTCATTCAATGAAAGATTGAATGCAGTTTGTTTCATTAAAGGAATGAGTTTTGTTTGATTCATTGTATCAAAGAATAACGTTTGATTCATTGAATGATCGATTGATGTCAGATTCATGCAATGAATGAATGCAGTTTGATTCATTAAATGCATACGTTCAGATTGGTTCATTGAATCAATGAACAACGTTTAGTTCATTGAATGAATGATTTAAGTTTGATGCAATGACAGAACGAATACAGTTTGATTCATTGAATAAATTTGCTAAGCTCAAGACATTAATGAATGAAAGAAGCTCGAGTCATTAAATCAGCGCGTGTAGTTTGTTCATTGAATGAATGCTGTTTGCTTAATTAAATGAATGTGTTCAGTTTGTTTAATTGATTCAATGAAAGAATGAATGCTGTTGAATTCATTGAATGAATGCGTTAAGCTCGAGACATTGAATGAGGGAGTGCAGTTTGGTTCATTGAATGAATGAGTGCTGTTTGATTCATGAAAGTCATGATTTAAGTTCGTTTCAATGAATCAACAAATAATGTTTGTTTCGTTTAATGGACGAATGCAGTTTGATTCACTGAATGAATACTTTAATTTCGAGATAGTGAATGCATGACAGAAGCTACAAGTGATTGAATGAATGAGTGCAGTTTGATTCATTGAGTGAAAGAATACAGATAGATTCATTAAATTAATGAGAAGTTTCCTTCATTGACACGTTTGATTCTTGGAATGAACTGTTGAAGTTTGACACATTAAATAAATTAATGCAGTTTGATTCACTAAATGAATGAGTTTAGTTTGTTTCATTGACTGAATGAACGATTGATGTCAGCATCATTAAGTGAATGAATGCCATTTGATTCATTGACTGAATGAGTGGTTTGATTCATTTAATCATTAAATGAGCAACGTGCAATTCCATGAATGAATGATTGAAGTTTTATTTAATAAATTAATTCATACAGTGTGATTCATTGAATGAATGAGTGAAGTTTGATTCATTGAATGAAAGAAAGCAGTAAGTTTCAATGAATCAATGAATACTGTAAGATTCATTGAATGAAAGATTGAAGAGTAATTCAATGATAGCATGAATGCAGGTTGATTCATCGAATGATTGTGTTAAGCTCAAGACAGTGAATGTATGATGGAAGCTCTACAGATTGGATTAACACGTTCAGTTTGTCTCACTTTGAATGAATGAGTGCAGTTTGGTTCAGTAAATAAATAAGTGCAGTTTAATTCATTGAATGTATGATTAAAGTTTGTTTCATTCAATCAAGGAATAACGTTTGATACATCGAATGAACGATTGAAGTTTGTGTCATTAAAGGAATGAATGCAGTTTGACACAATAAAAACAAGAGTTTAATTGAATGAACGAATACCGTTTCACTCAATGAAAGAATGAATGCAGTTTGGTTCATAACATTGAATGAATGAGGCAAGCTCTCCATCTTGAATTAACACGTTCAGTTTTGTTTCTTTGAATGAATGAATGCTGTACGATTCCTTAAATGAATGAGTTTTGTTCGTTTCATTGACTTCAACTTTCGATTGAAGGATTGAAATCAGATTCATTAAATAAATGAATGCAGTTTAATTCATTAAATGCGTGAGTTAAGTTTGTTTCATGGAATCAAAGAACAACGTTTAATTCATTGATTGATTGAAACACTGGAGTTTTAAGAAAATGAAAGAATCAATGCAGTTTGATTCAAGGAATTGATGCGTTAAGCTTGAGACATTGAATTAATGAGTGTAGGTTGATTCATTGACCAAAAGACGGCAGTTAGATTCATTTAATAAACGAGTGCAGTTTCATTCATTAATTGTGTGATTTAAGTTCGTTTCATTGAATTACTAAATATTGTTGGATTCATTTAATGGACATTTGATTCATGAAATCCGTGAGTTCGTTTGTTTCATTGAATCAATGAACAACATTTAATTCAATAATTTCAATCATTTATTGAATGCAGTTTGATTCATTGAATGAATGCATTATATTCGAGTCATTCAACGACGATGTCAGTTTGCTTCATTAAATGCATGAGTCAAGTTTGTTTCATTTAATCAATAAACAACGTTTAAGTTATTGAATGAATGGCTTAACTTTCATTCCATGAAAGGATGAATGCAGTTTGGTTCATTGAATGAATGCGTTAAACACAAGACATTGAATGAATGAGTGAAGCTCGATTCATTGAATTAACACCAGCAGTTTGTTTCCTTGAATGAATGAATGCAGCTTGATTTATTGAATGAAAGAAGGCAGTTAGCTTCATTAAATGAATGAGTTTGGTTTGATTCATTATATCAACGAATAACGTCTGATAGATTGAATGAACGATTGAAGTCAGATTCATTGAATGAATATTTGAAATAACACGTGCAGTTTATTTCATTGAATGAATTAGTATAGTTTGATTCATTAAATGAAGGAGTGCAGTTTGATTTGTTAAATGTATGGTTTAAGTTTGTTTCATTGAATCATTGATTAACGTTTTTTTCATTGAATGAACGATTGATGATAGATTCATTAAATGAATAAAGTCAATGAATGAGTTTGGTTTGTTTCATTGACTCAATGAATAACGTTTGATTCTTGGATTGAACGGTTCAATTTCGTTACAGTAAATGAATGAATGCAGTTTCACTCATTAAATGCATGACTCATTAAGATTGTTTCATTGGATCAATGAAAAACGTTTAATTAATTGAATGAATGGCTGAAGTTTCATTCAATGAAAGATTGAATGCAGTTTGTTTCATTAAAGGAATGAGTTTTGTTTGATTCATTGTATCAAAGAATAACGTTTGATTCATTGAATGATCGATTGATGTCAGATTCATGCAATGAATGAATGCAGTTTGATTCATTAAATGCATACGTTCAGATTGGTTCATTGAATCAATGAACAACGTTTAGTTCATTGAATGAATGATTTAAGTTTGATGCAATGACAGAACGAATACAGTTTGATTCATTGAATAAATTTGCTAAGCTCAAGACATTAATGAATGAAAGAAGCTCGAGTCATTAAATCAGCGCGTGTAGTTTGTTCATTGAATGAATGCTGTTTGCTTAATTAAATGAATGTGTTCAGTTTGTTTAATTGATTCAATGAAAGAATGAATGCTGTTGAATTCATTGAATGAATGCGTTAAGCTCGAGACATTGAATGAGGGAGTGCAGTTTGGTTCATTGAATGAATGAGTGCTGTTTGATTCATGAAAGTCATGATTTAAGTTCGTTTCAATGAATCAACAAATAATGTTTGTTTCGTTTAATGGACGAATGCAGTTTGATTCACTGAATGAATACTTTAATTTCGAGATAGTGAATGCATGACAGAAGCTACAAGTGATTGAATGAATGAGTGCAGTTTGATTCATTGAGTGAAAGAATACAGATAGATTCATTAAATTAATGAAAAGTTTCCTTCATTGACACGTTTGATTCTTGGAATGAACTGTTGAAGTTTGACACATTAAATAAATTAATGCAGTTTGATTCACTAAATGAATGAGTTTAGTTTGTTTCATTGACTGAATGAACGATTGATGTCAGCATCATTAAGTGAATGAATGCCATTTGATTCATTGACTGAATGAGTGGTTTGATTCATTTAATCATTAAATGAGCAACGTGCAATTCCATGAATGAATGATTGAAGTTTTATTTAATAAATTAATTCATACAGTGTGATTCATTGAATGAATGAGTGAAGTTTGATTCATTGAATGAAAGAAAGCAGTAAGTTTCAATGAATCAATGAATACTGTAAGATTCATTGAATGAAAGATTGAAGAGTAATTCAATGATAGCATGAATGCAGGTTGATTCATCGAATGATTGTGTTAAGCTCAAGACAGTGAATGTATGATGGAAGCTCTACAGATTGGATTAACACGTTCAGTTTGTCTCACTTTGAATGAATGAGTGCAGTTTGGTTCAGTAAATAAATAAGTGCAGTTTAATTCATTGAATGTATGATTAAAGTTTGTTTCATTCAATCAAGGAATAACGTTTGATACATCGAATGAACGATTGAAGTTTGTGTCATTAAAGGAATGAATGCAGTTTGACACAATAAAAACAAGAGTTTAATTGAATGAACGAATACCGTTTCACTCAATGAAAGAATGAATGCAGTTTGGTTCATAACATTGAATGAATGAGGCAAGCTCTCCATCTTGAATTAACACGTTCAGTTTTGTTTCTTTGAATGAATGCTGTACGATTCCTTAAATGAATGAGTTTTGTTCGTTTCATTGACTTCAACTTTCGATTGAAGGATTGAAATCAGATTCATTAAATAAATGAATGCAGTTTAATTCATTAAATGCGTGAGTTAAGTTTGTTTCATGGAATCAAAGAACAACGTTTAATTCATTGATTGATTGAAAGACTGGAGTTTTAAGAAAATGAAAGAATGAATGCAGTTTGATTCAAGGAATTGATGCGTTAAGCTTGAGACATTGAATTAATGAGTGTAGGTTGATTCATTGACCAAAAGACGGCAGTTAGATTCATTTAATAAACGAGTGCAGTTTCATTCATTAATTGTGTGATTTAAGTTCGTTTCATTGAATTACTAAATATTGTTGGATTCATTTAATGGACATTTGATTCATGAAATCCGTGAGTTCGTTTGTTTCATTGAATCAATGAACAACATTTAATTCAATAATTTCAATCATTTATTGAATGCAGTTTGATTCATTGAATGAATGCATTATATTCGAGTCATTCAACGACGATGTCAGTTTGCTTCATTAAATGCATGAGTCAAGTTTGTTTCATTTAATCAATAAACAACGTTTAAGTTATTGAATGAATGGCTTAACTTTCATTCCATGAAAGGATGAATGCAGTTTGGTTCATTGAATGAATGCGTTAAACACAAGACATTGAATGAATGAGTGAAGCTCGATTCATTGAATTAACACCAGCAGTTTGTTTCCTTGAATGAATGAATGCAGCTTGATTTATTGAATGAAAGAAGGCAGTTAGCTTCATTAAATGAATGAGTTTGGTTTGATTCATTATATCAACGAATAACGTCTGATAGATTGAATGAACGATTGAAGTCAGATTCATTGAATGAATATTTGAAATAACACGTGCAGTTTATTTCATTGAATGAATTAGTATAGTTTGATTCATTAAATGAAGGAGTGCAGTTTGATTTGTTAAATGTATGGTTTAAGTTTGTTTCATTGAATCATTGATTAACGTTTTTTTCATTGAATGAACGATTGATGATAGATTCATTAAATGAATAAAGTCAATGAATGAGTTTGGTTTGTTTCATTGACTCAATGAATAACGTTTGATTCTTGGATTGAACGGTTCAATTTCGTTACAGTAAATGAATGAATGCAGTTTCACTCATTAAATGCATGACCCATTAAGATTGTTTCATTGGATCAATGAAAAACGTTTAATTAATTGAATGAATGGCTGAAGTTTCATTCAATGAAAGATTGAATGCAGTTTGTTTCATTAAAGGAATGAGTTTTGTTTGATTCATTGTATCAAAGAATAACGTTTGATTCATTGAATGATCGATTGATGTCAGATTCATGCAATGAATGAATGCAGTTTGATTCATTAAATGCATACGTTCAGATTGGTTCATTGAATCAATGAACAACGTTTAGTTCATTGAATGAATGATTTAAGTTTGATGCAATGACAGAACGAATACAGTTTGATTCATTGAATAAATTTGCTAAGCTCAAGACATTAATGAATGAAAGAAGCTCGAGTCATTAAATCAGCGCGTGTAGTTTGTTCATTGAATGAATGCTGTTTGCTTAATTAAATGAATGTGTTCAGTTTGTTTAATTGATTCAATGAAAGAATGAATGCTGTTGAATTCATTGAATGAATGCGTTAAGCTCGAGACATTGAATGAGGGAGTGCAGTTTGGTTCATTGAATGAATGAGTGCTGTTTGATTCATGAAAGTCATGATTTAAGTTCGTTTCAATGAATCAACAAATAATGTTTGTTTCGTTTAATGGACGAATGCAGTTTGATTCACTGAATGAATACTTTAATTTCGAGATAGTGAATGCATGACAGAAGCTACAAGTGATTGAATGAATGAGTGCAGTTTGATTCATTGAGTGAAAGAATACAGATAGATTCATTAAATTAATGAAAAGTTTCCTTCATTGACACGTTTGATTCTTGGAATGAACTGTTGAAGTTTGACACATTAAATAAATTAATGCAGTTTGATTCACTAAATGAATGAGTTTAGTTTGTTTCATTGACTGAATGAACGATTGATGTCAGCATCATTAAGTGAATGAATGCCATTTGATTCATTGACTGAATGAGTGGTTTGATTCATTTAATCATTAAATGAGCAACGTGCAATTCCATGAATGAATGATTGAAGTTTTATTTAATAAATTAATTCATACAGTGTGATTCATTGAATGAATGAGTGAAGTTTGATTCATTGAATGAAAGAAAGCAGTAAGTTTCAATGAATCAATGAATACTGTAAGATTCATTGAATGAAAGATTGAAGAGTAATTCAATGATAGCATGAATGCAGGTTGATTCATCGAATGATTGTGTTAAGCTCAAGACAGTGAATGTATGATGGAAGCTCTACAGATTGGATTAACACGTTCAGTTTGTCTCACTTTGAATGAATGAGTGCAGTTTGGTTCAGTAAATAAATAAGTGCAGTTTAATTCATTGAATGTATGATTAAAGTTTGTTTCATTCAATCAAGGAATAACGTTTGATACATCGAATGAACGATTGAAGTTTGTGTCATTAAAGGAATGAATGCAGTTTGACACAATAAAAACAAGAGTTTAATTGAATGAACGAATACCGTTTCACTCAATGAAAGAATGAATGCAGTTTGGTTCATAACATTGAATGAATGAGGCAAGCTCTCCATCTTGAATTAACACGTTCAGTTTTGTTTCTTTGAATGAATGCTGTACGATTCCTTAAATGAATGAGTTTTGTTCGTTTCATTGACTTCAACTTTCGATTGAAGGATTGAAATCAGATTCATTAAATAAATGAATGCAGTTTAATTCATTAAATGCGTGAGTTAAGTTTGTTTCATGGAATCAAAGAACAACGTTTAATTCATTGATTGATTGAAAGACTGGAGTTTTAAGAAAATGAAAGAATGAATGCAGTTTGATTCAAGGAATTGATGCGTTAAGCTTGAGACATTGAATTAATGAGTGTAGGTTGATTCATTGACCAAAAGACGGCAGTAAGATTCATTTAATAAACGAGTGCAGTTTCATTCATTAATTGTGTGATTTAAGTTCGTTTCATTGAATTACTAAATATTGTTGGATTCATTTAATGGACATTTGATTCATGAAATCCGTGAGTTCGTTTGTTTCATTGAATC
The DNA here is from genome assembly GCF_037043375.1 of Chiloscyllium plagiosum. NCBI lineage: Eukaryota > Metazoa > Chordata > Chondrichthyes > Orectolobiformes > Hemiscylliidae > Chiloscyllium > Chiloscyllium plagiosum. The sequence continues at coordinate 68,430,835 of NW_028270158.1, read as the reverse complement.
AATGAACAACATTTAATTCAATAATTTCAATCATTTATTGAATGCAGTTTGATTCATTGAATGAATGCATTATATTCGAGTCATTCAACGACGATGTCAGTTTGCTTCATTAAATGCATGAGTCAAGTTTGTTTCATTTAATCAATAAACAACGTTTAAGTTATTGAATGAATGGCTTAACTTTCATTCCATGAAAGGATGAATGCAGTTTGGTTCATTGAATGAATGCGTTAAACACAAGACATTGAATGAATGAGTGAAGCTCGATTCATTGAATTAACACCAGCAGTTTGTTTCCTTGAATGAATGAATGCAGCTTGATTTATTGAATGAAAGAAGGCAGTTAGCTTCATTAAATGAATGAGTTTGGTTTGATTCATTATATCAACGAATAACGTCTGATAGATTGAATGAACGATTGAAGTCAGATTCATTGAATGAATATTTGAAATAACACGTGCAGTTTATTTCATTGAATGAATGAGTGCTGTTTGATTCATGAAAGTCATGAATTAAGTTCGTTTCAATGAATCAACAAATAATGTTTGTTTCGTTTAATGGACGAATGCAGTTTGATTCACTGAATGAATACTTTAATTTCGAGATAGTGAATGCATGACAGAAGCTACAAGTGATTGAATGAATGCGTGCAGTTTGATTCATTGAGTGAAAGAATACAGATAGATTCATTAAATTAATGAAAAGTTTCCTTCATTGACACGTTTGATTCTTGGAATGAACTGTTGAAGTTTGACACATTAAATAATTTAATGCAGTTTGATTCACTAAATGAATGAGTTTAGTTTGTTTCATTGACTGAATGAACGATTGATGTCAGCATCATTAACTGAATGAATGCCATTTGATTCATTGACTGAATGAGTGGTTTGATTCATTTAATCATTAAATGAGCAACGTGCAATTCCATGAATGAATGATTGAAGTTTTATTTAATAAATTAATTCATACAGTGTGATTTATTGAATGAATGAGTGCAGTATGATTCATTGATTGAATGCGGTTATATTCTTTAAACGATAGAGTTTAGTTTGTTTTATTAACTCAATGTATAACGTTTGGTTCATCTCAAATGCGTTAAGCTCGACACATTGAATGAATGAGAGAAGCTCTACTAATTGAACTAACGCGTGCAATTTGGTTTATTGATTGTGTGAGAGTAGATAGATTCTTAAAAGGAATGAATGATTTTAGTTAGATTAAATAAATGAATGAATTTAGTTTGTTTCATTGACTCAATGAATGCCATTTGTTTCATTGAATGTACGATTGAAGTTTGATTCATTGAAAGAATGAATGCAGTTTGATCCTTTCAATGAATGAGTTTAGTTTGTTTCGTTGAATCAATTAAGAACGTTTGATTCATTGAATAAACGACGATGTCAGTTTGCTTCATTAAATGCATGAGTCAAGTTTGTTTCATTTAATCAATAAACAACGTTTAAGTTATTGAATGAATGGCTTAACTTTCATTCCATGAAAGGATGAATGCAGTTTGGTTCATTGAATGAATGCGTTAAACACAAGACATTGAATGAATGAGTGAAGCTCGATTCATTGAATTAACACCAGCAGTTTGTTTCCTTGAATGAATGAATGCAGCTTGATTTATTGAATGAAAGAAGGCAGTTAGCTTCATTAATGAATGAGTTTGGTTTGATTCATTATATCAACGAATAACGTCTGATAGATTGAATGAACGATTGAAGTCAGATTCATTGAATGAATATTTGAAATAACACGTGCAGTTTATTTCATTGAATGAATGAGTGCTGTTTGATTCATGAAAGTCATGAATTAAGTTCGTTTCAATGAATCAACAAATAATGTTTGTTTCGTTTAATGGACGAATGCAGTTTGATTCACTGAATGAATACTTTAATTTCGAGATAGTGAATGCATGACAGAAGCTACAAGTGATTGAATGAATGCGTGCAGTTTGATTCATTGAGTGAAAGAATACAGATAGATTCATTAAATTAATGAAAAGTTTCCTTCATTGACACGTTTGATTCTTGGAATGAACTGTTGAAGTTTGACACATTAAATAATTTAATGCAGTTTGATTCACTAAATGAATGAGTTTAGTTTGTTTCATTGACTGAATGAACGATTGATGTCAGCATCATTAAGTGAATGAATGCCATTTGATTCATTGACTGAATGAGTGGTTTGATTCATTTAATCATTAAATGAGCAACGTGGAATTCCATGAATGAATGATTGAAGTTTTATTTAATAAATTAATTCATACAGTGTGATTTATTGAATGAATGAGTGCAGTATGATTCATTGATTGAATGCGGTTATATTCTTTAAACGATAGAGTTTAGTTTGTTTTATTAACTCAATGTATAACGTTTGGTTCATCTCAAATGCGTTAAGCTCGACACATTGAATGAATGAGAGAAGCTCTACTAATTGAACTAACGCGTGCAATTTGGTTTATTGATTGTGTGAGAGTAGATAGATTCTTAAAAGGAATGAATGATTTTAGTTAGATTAAATAAATGAATGAATTTAGTTTGTTTCATTGACTCAATGAATGCCATTTGTTTCATTGAATGTACGATTGAAGTTTGATTCATTGAAAGAATGAATGCAGTTTGATCCTTTCAATGAATGAGTTTAGTTTGTTTCGTTGAATCAATTAAGAACGTTTGATTCATTGAATAAACGACGATGTCAGTTTGCTTCATTAAATGCATGAGTCAAGTTTGTTTCATTTAATCAATAAACAACGTTTAAGTTATTGAATGAATGGCTTAACTTTCATTTCATGAAAGGATGAATGCAGTTTGGTTCATTGAATGAATGCGTTAAACACAAGACATTGAATGAATGAGTGAAGCTCGATTCATTGAATTAACACCAGCAGTTTGTTTCCTTGAATGAATGAATGCAGCTTGATTTATTGAATGAAAGAAGGCAGTTAGCTTCATTAAATGAATGAGTTTGGTTTGATTCATTATATCAACGAATAACGTCTGATAGATTGAATGAACGATTGAAGTCAGATTCATTGAATGAATATTTGAAATAACACGTGCAGTTTATTTCATTGAATGAATTAGTATAGTTTGATTCATTAAATGAAGGAGTGCAGTTTGATTTGTTAAATGTATGGTTTAAGTTTGTTTCATTGAATCATTGATTAACGTTTTTTTCATTGAATGAACGATTGATGATAGATTCATTAAATGAATAAAGTCAATGAATGAGTTTGGTTTGTTTCATTGACTCAATGAATAACGTTTGATTCTTGGATTGAACGGTTCAATTTCGTTACAGTAAATGAATGAATGCAGTTTCACTCATTAAATGCATGACTCATTAAGATTGTTTCATTGGATCAATGAAAAACGTTTAATTAATTGAATGAATGGCTGAAGTTTCATTCAATGAAAGATTGAATGCAGTTTGTTTCATTAAAGGAATGAGTTTTGTTTGATTCATTGTATCAAAGAATAACGTTTGATTCATTGAATGATCGATTGATGTCAGATTCATGCAATGAATGAATGCAGTTTGATTCATTAAATGCATACGTTCAGATTGGTTCATTGAATCAATGAACAACGTTTAGTTCATTGAATGAATGATTTAAGTTTGATGCAATGTCAGAACGAATACAGTTTGATTCAATGAATAAATTTGCTAAGCTCAAGACATTAATGAATGAAAGAAGCTCGAGTCATTAAATCAGCGCGTGTAGTTTGTTCATTGAATGAATGCTGTTTGCTTAATTAAATGAATGTGTTCAGTTTGTTTAATTGATTCAATGAAAGAATGAATGCTGTTGAATTCATTGAATGAATGCGTTAAGCTCGAGACATTGAATGAGGGAGTGCAGTTTGGTTCATTGAATGAATGAGTGCTGTTTGATTCATGAAAGTCATGATTTAAGTTCGTTTCACTGAATCAACAAATAATGTTTGTTTCGTTTAATGGACGAATGCAGTTTGATTCACTGAATGAATACTCTAATTTCGAGATAGTGAATGCATGACAGAAGCTCTATTCATTGAATTTACAAGTGATTGAATGAATGAGTGCAGTTTGATTCATTGAATGAAAGAATACAGATAGATTCATTAAATTAATGAGAAGTTTCCTTCATTGACACGTTTGATTCTTGGAATGAACTGTTGAAGTTTGACACATTAAATAAATTAATGCAGTTGAATTCACTAAATGAATGAGTTTAGTTTGTTTCATTGACTGAATGAACGATTGATGTCAGCATCATGAAGTGAATGAATGCCATTTGATTCATTGACTGAATGAGTGGTTTGATTCATTTAATCATTAAATGAGCAACGTGCAATTCCATGAATGAATGATTGAAGTTTTATTTAATAAATTAATTCATACAGTGTGATTTATTGAATGAATGAGTGAAGTTTGATTCATTGAATGAAAGAAAGCAGTAAGTTTCAATGAATCAATGAATACTGTAAGATTCATTGAATGAAAGATTGAAGAGTAATTCAATGATAGCATGAATGCAGGTTGATTCATCGAATGATTGTGTTAAGCTCAAGACAGTGAATGTATGATGGAAGCTCTACAGATTGGATTAACACGTTCAGTTTGTCTCACTTTGAATGAATGAGTGCAGTTTGGTTCAGTAAATAAATAAGTGCAGTTTAATTCATTGAATGTATGATTAAAGTTTGTTTCATTCAATCAAGGAATAACGTTTGATACATCGAATGAACGATTGAAGTTTGTGGGTCATTAAAGGAATGAATGCAGTTTGACACAATAAATACAAGAGTTTAATTGAATGAACGAATACCGTTTCACTCAATGAAAGAATGAATGCAGTTTGGTTCATTACATTGAATGAATGAGGCAAGCTCTCCATCTTGAATTAACACGTTCAGTTTTGTTTCTTTGAATGAATGAATGCTGTTCGATTCCTTAAATGAATGAGTTTTGTTCGTTTCATTGCCTTCAACTTTCGATTGAAGGATTGAAATCAGATTCATTAAATAAATGAATGCAGTTTAATTCATTAAATGCGTGAGTTAAATTTGTTTCATGGAGTCAAAGAACAACGTTTAATTCATTGATTGATTGAAAGACTGGAGTTTTAAGAAAATGAAAGAATGAATGCAGTTTGATTCAAGGAATTGATGCGTTAAGCTTGAGACATTGAATTAATGAGTGTAGGTTGATTCATTGACCAAAAGACGGCAGTAAGATTCATTTAATAAACGAGTGCAGTTTCATTCATTAATTGTGTGATTTAAGTTCGTTTCATTGAATTACTAAATATTGTTGGATTCATTTAATGGACATTTGATTCATGAAATCCGTGAGTTCGTTTGTTTCATTGAATCAATGAACAACATTTAATTCAATAATTTCAATCATTTATTGAATGCAGTTTGATTCATTGAATGAATGCATTATATTCGAGTCATTCAATGAATGAGAGAAGCTAGATTCATTAAATTAACATGTGGAGTTCGTTTCATTGATTGAATGAGTGCAGTATGATTCATTGATTGAATGCGGTTATATTCTTTAAACGATAGAGTTTAGTTTGTTTTATTGACTCAATGTATAACGTTTGGTTCATCTCAAATGCGTTAAGCTCGACACATTGAATGAATGAGAGAAGCTCTACTAATTGAACTAACGCGTGCAATTTGGTTTATTGATTGTGTGAGAGTAGATAGATTCTTAAAAGGAATGAATGATTTTAGTTAGATTAAATAAATGAATGAATTTAGTTTGTTTCATTGACTCAATGAATACCATTTGTTTCATTGAATGTACGATTGAAGTTTGATTCATTGAAAGAATGAATGCAGTTTGATCCTTTCAATGAATGAGTTTAGTTTGTTTCGTTGAATCAATTAAGAACGTTTGATTCATTGATTAAACGACGATGTCAGTTTGCTTCATTAAATGCATGAGTCAAGTTTGTTTCATTTAATCAATAAACAACGTTTAAGTTATTGAATGAATGGCTTAACTTTCATTCCATGAAAGGATGAATGCAGTTTGGTTCATTGAATGAATGCGTTAAACACAAGACATTGAATGAATGAGTGAAGCTCGATTCATTGAATTAACACCAGCAGTTTGTTTCCTTGAATGAATGAATGCAGCTTGATTTATTGAATGAAAGAAGGCAGTTAGCTTCATTAAATGAATGAGTTTGGTTTGATTCATTATATCAACGAATAACGTCTGATAGATTGAATGAACGATTGAAGTCAGATTCATTGAATGAATATTTGAAATAACACGTGCAGTTTATTTCATTGAATGAATTAGTATAGTTTGATTCATTAAATGAAGGAGTGCAGTTTGATTTGTTAAATGTATGGTTTAAGTTTGTTTCATTGAATCATTGATTAACGTTTTTTTCATTGAATGAACGATTGATGATAGATTCATTAAATGAATAAAGTCAATGAATGAGTTTGGTTTGTTTCATTGACTCAATGAATAACGTTTGATTCTTGGATTGAACGGTTCAATTTCGTTACAGTAAATGAATGAATGCAGTTTCACTCATTAAATGCATGACTCATTAAGATTGTTTCATTGGATCAATGAAAAACGTTTAATTAATTGAATGAATGGCTGAAGTTTCATTCAATGAATGATTGAATGCAGTTTGTTTCATTAAATGAATGAGTTTTGTTTGATTCATTGTATCAAAGAATAACGTTTGATTCATTGAATGATCGATTGATGTCAGATTCATGCAATGAATGAATGCAGTTTGATTCATAAAATGCATACGTTCAGATTGGTTCATTGAATCAATGAACAACGTTTAGTTCATTGAATGAATGATTTAAGTTTGATGCAATGACAGAACGAATACAGTTTGATTCATTGAATAAATTTGCTAAGCTCAAGACATTAATGAATGAAAGAAGCTCGAGTCATTAAATCAGCGCGTGTAGTTTGTTCATTGAATGAATGCTGTTTGCTTAATTAAATGAATGTGTTCAGTTTGTTTAATTGATTCAATGAAAGAATGAATGCTGTTGAATTCATTGAATGAATGCGTTAAGCTCGAGACATTGAATGAGGGAGTGCAGTTTGGTTCATTGAATGAATGAGTGCTGTTTGATTCATGAAAGTCATGATTTAAGTTCGTTTCAATGAATCAACAAATAATGTTTGTTTCGTTTAATGGACGAATGCAGTTTGATTCACTGAATGAATACTTTAATTTCGAGATAGTGAATGCATGACAGAAGCTACAAGTGATTGAATGAATGAGTGCAGTTTGATTCATTGAGTGAAAGAATACAGATAGATTCATTAAATTAATGAAAAGTTTCCTTCATTGACACGTTTGATTCTTGGAATGAACTGTTGAAGTTTGACACATTAAATAAATTAATGCAGTTTGATTCACTAAATGAATGAGTTTAGTTTGTTTCATTGACTGAATGAACGATTGATGTCAGCATCATTAAGTGAATGAATGCCATTTGATTCATTGACTGAATGAGTGGTTTGATTCATTTAATCATTAAATGAGCAACGTGCAATTCCATGAATGAATGATTGAAGTTTTATTTAATAAATTAATTCATACAGTGTGATTTATTGAATGAATGAGTGAAGTTTGATTCATTGAATGAAAGAAAGCAGTAAGTTTCAATGAATCAATGAATACTGTAAGATTCATTGAATGAAAGATTGAAGAGTAATTCAATGATAGCATGAATGCAGGTTGATTCATCGAATGATTGTGTTAAGCTCAAGACAGTGAATGTATGATGGAAGCTCTACAGATTGGATTAACACGTTCAGTTTGTCTCACTTTGAATGAATGAGTGCAGTTTGGTTCAGTAAATAAATAAGTGCAGTTTAATTCATTGAATGTATGATTAAAGTTTGTTTCATTCAATCAAGGAATAACGTTTGATACATCGAATGAACGATTGAAGTTTGTGTCATTAAAGGAATGAATGCAGTTTGACACAATAAATACAAGAGTTTAATTGAATGAACGAATACCGTTTCACTCAATGAAAGAATGAATGCAGTTTGGTTCATTACATTGAATGAATGAGGCAAGCTCTCCATCTTGAATTAACACGTTCAGTTTTGTTTCTTTGAATGAATGAATGCTGTACGATTCCTTAAATGAATGAGTTTTGTTCGTTTCATTGACTTCAACTTTCGATTGAAGGATTGAAATCAGATTCATTAAATAAATGAATGCAGTTTAATTCATTAAATGCGTGAGTTAAGTTTGTTTCATGGAATCAAAGAACAACGTTTAATTCATTGATTGATTGAAAGACTGGAGTTTTAAGAAAATGAAAGAATGAATGCAGTTTGATTCAAGAAATTGATGCGTTAAGCTTGAGACATTGAATTAATGAGTGTAGGTTGATTCATTGACCAAAAGACGGCAGTAAGATTCATTTAATAAACGAGTGCAGTTTCATTCATTAATTGTGTGATTTAAGTTCGTTTCATTGAATTACTAAATATTGTTGGATTCATTTAATGGACATTTGATTCATGAAATCCGTGAGTTCGTTTGTTTCATTGAATCAATGAACAACATTTAATTCAATAATGTCAATCATTTATTGAATGCAGTTTGATTCATTGAATGAATGCATTATATTCGAGTCATTCAATGAATGAGAGAAGCTAGATTCATTAAATTAACATGTGGAGTTCGTTTCATTGATTGAATGAGTGCAGTATGATTCATTGATTGAATGCGGTTATATTCTTTAAACGATAGAGTTTAGTTTGTTTTATTAACTCAATGTATAACGTTTGGTTCATCTCAAATGCGTTAAGCTCGACACATTGAATGAATGAGAGAAGCTCTACTAATTGAACTAACGCGTGCAATTTGGTTTATTGATTGTGTGAGAGTAGATAGATTCTTAAAAGGAATGAATGATTTTAGTTAGATTAAATAAATGAATGAATTTAGTTTGTTTCATTGACTCAATGAATACCATTTGTTTCATTGAATGTACGATTGAAGTTTGATTCATTGAAAGAATGAATGCAGTTTGATCCTTTCAATGAATGAGTTTAGTTTGTTTCGTTGAATCAATTAAGAACGTTTGATTCATTGAATAAACGACGATGTCAGTTTGCTTCATTAAATGCATGAGTCAAGTTTGTTTCATTTAATCAATAAACAACGTTTAAGTTATTGAATGAATGGCTTAACTTTCATTCCATGAAAGGATGAATGCAGTTTGGTTCATTGAATGAATGCGTTAAACACAAGACATTGAATGAATGAGTGAAGCTCGATTCATTGAATTAACACCAGCAGTTTGTTTCCTTGAATGAATGAATGCAGCTTGATTTATTGAATGAAAGAAGGCAGTTAGCTTCATTAAATGAATGAGTTTGGTTTGATTCATTATATCAACGAATAACGTCTGATAGATTGAATGAACGATTGAAGTCAGATTCATTGAATGAATATTTGAAATAACACGTGCAGTTTATTTCATTGAATGAATTAGTATAGTTTGATTCATTAAATGAAGGAGTGCAGTTTGATTTGTTAAATGTATGGTTTAAGTTTGTTTCATTGAATCACTGATTAACGTTTTTTTCATTGAATGAACGATTGATGATAGATTCATTAAATGAATAAAGTCAATGAATGAGTTTGGTTTGTTTCATTGACTCAATGAATAACGTTTGATTCTTGGATTGAACGGTTCAATTTCGTTACAGTAAATGAATGAATGCAGTTTCACTCATTAAATGCATGACTCATTAAGATTGTTTCATTGGATCAATGAAAAACGTTTAATTAATTGAATGAATGGCTGAAGTTTCATTCAATGAAAGATTGAATGCAGTTTGTTTCATTAAATGAATGAGTTTTGTTTGATTCATTGTATCAAAGAATAACGTTTGATTCATTGAATGATCGATTGATGTCAGATTCATGCAATGAATGAATGCAGTTTGATTCATTAAATGCATACGTTCAGATTGGTTCATTGAATCAATGAACAACGTTTAGTTCATTGAATGAATGATTTAAGTTTGATGCAATGACAGAACGAATACAGTTTGATTCATTGAATAAATTTGCTAAGCTCAAGACATTAATGAATGAAAGAAGCTCGAGTCATTAAATCAGCGCGTGTAGTTTGTTCATTGAATGAATGCTGTTTGCTTAATTAAATGAATGTGTTCAGTTTGTTTAATTGATTCAATGAAAGAATGAATGCTGTTGAATTCATTGAATGAATGCGTTAAGCTCGAGACATTGAATGAGGGAGTGCAGTTTGGTTCATTGAATGAATGAGTGCTGTTTGATTCATGAAAGTCATGATTTAAGTTCGTTTCAATGAATCAACAAATAATGTTTGTTTCGTTTAATGGACGAATGCAGTTTGATTCACTGAATGAATACTTTAATTTCGAGATAGTGAATGCATGACAGAAGCTACAAGTGATTGAATGAATGAGTGCAGTTTGATTCATTGAGTGAAAGAATACAGATAGATTCATTAAATTAATGAAAAGTTTCCTTCATTGACACGTTTGATTCTTGGAATGAACTGTTGAAGTTTGACACATTAAATAAATTAATGCAGTTTGATTCACTAAATGAATGAGTTTAGTTTGTTTCATTGACTGAATGAACGATTGATGTCAGCATCATTAAGTGAATGAATGCCATTTGATTCATTGACTGAATGAGTGGTTTGATTCATTTAATCATTAAATGAGCAACGTGCAATTCCATGAATGAATGATTGAAGTTTTATTTAATAAATTAATTCATACAGTGTGATTTATTGAATGAATGAGTGAAGTTTGATTCATTGAATGAAAGAAAGCAGTAAGTTTCAATGAATCAATGAATACTGTAAGATTCATTGAATGAAAGATTGAAGAGTAATTCAATGATAGCATGAATGCAGGTTGATTCATCGAATGATTGTGTTAAGCTCAAGACAGTGAATGTATGATGGAAGCTCTACAGATTGGATTAACACGTTCAGTTTGTCTCACTTTGAATGAATGAGTGCAGTTTGGTTCAGTAAATAAATAAGTGCAGTTTAATTCATTGAATGTATGATTAAAGTTTGTTTCATTCAATCAAGGAATAACGTTTGATACATCGAATGAACGATTGAAGTTTGTGTCATTAAAGGAATGAATGCAGTTTGACACAATAAATACAAGAGTTTAATTGAATGAACGAATACCGTTTCATTCAATGAAAGAATGAATGCAGTTTGGTTCATTACATTGAATGAATGAGGCAAGCTCTCCATCTTGAATTAACACGTTCAGTTTTGTTTCTTTGAATGAATGAATGCTGTACGATTCCTTAAATGAATGAGTTTTGTTCGTTTCATTGACTTCAACTTTCGATTGAAGGATTGAAATCAGATTCATTAAATAAATGAATGCAGTTTAATTCATTAAATGCGTGAGTTAAATTTGTTTCATGGAATCAAAGAACAACGTTTAATTCATTGATTGATTGAAAGACTGGAGTTTTAAGAAAATGAAAGAATGAATGCAGTTTGATTCAAGGAATTGATGCGTTAAGCTTGAGACATTGAATTAATGAGTGTAGGTTGATTCATTGACCAAAAGACGGCAGTAAGATTCATTTAATAAACGAGTGCAGTTTCATTCATTAATTGTGTGATTTAAGTTCGTTTCATTGAATTACTAAATATTGTTGGATTCATTTAATGGACATTTGATTCATGAAATCCGTGAGTTCGTTTGTTTCATTGAATCAATGAACAACATTTAATTCAATAATGTCAATCATTTATTGAATGCAGTTTGATTCATTGAATGAATGCATTATATTCGAGTCATTCAATGAATGAGAGAAGCTAGATTCATTAAATTAACATGTGGAGTTCGTTTCATTGATTGAATGAGTGCAGTATGATTCATTGATTGAATGCGGTTATATTCTTTAAACGATAGAGTTTAGTTTGTTTTATTAACTCAATGTATAACGTTTGGTTCATCTCAAATGCGTTAAGCTCGACACATTGAATGAATGAGAGAAGCTCTACTAATTGAACTAACGCGTGCAATTTGGTTTATTGATTGTGTGAGAGTAGATAGATTCTTAAAAGGAATGAATGATTTTAGTTAGATTAAATAAATGAATGAATTTAGTTTGTTTCATTGACTCAATGAATACCATTTGTTTCATTGAATGTACGATTGAAGTTTGATTCATTGAAAGAATGAATGCAGTTTGATCCTTTCAATGAATGAGTTTAGTTTGTTTCGTTGAATCAATTAAGAACGTTTGATTCATTGAATAAACGACGATGTCAGTTTGCTTCATTAAATGCATGAGTCAAGTTTGTTTCATTTAATCAATAAACAACGTTTAAGTTATTGAATGAATGGCTTAACTTTCATTCCATGAAAGGATGAATGCAGTTTGGTTCATTGAATGAATGCGTTAAACACAAGACATTGAATGAATGAGTGAAGCTCGATTCATTGAATTAACACCAGCAGTTTGTTTCCTTGAATGAATGAATGCAGCTTGATTTATTGAATGAAAGAAGGCAGTTAGCTTCATTAAATGAATGAGTTTGGTTTGATTCATTATATCAACGAATAACGTCTGATAGATTGAATGAACGATTGAAGTCAGATTCATTGAATGAATATTTGAAATAACACGTGCAGTTTATTTCATTGAATGAATTAGTATAGTTTGATTCATTAAATGAAGGAGTGCAGTTTGATTTGTTAAATGTATGGTTTAAGTTTGTTTCATTGAATCACTGATTAACGTTTTTTTCATTGAATGAACGATTGATGATAGATTCATTAAATGAATAAAGTCAATGAATGAGTTTGGTTTGTTTCATTGACTCAATGAATAACGTTTGATTCTTGGATTGAACGGTTCAATTTCGTTACAGTAAATGAATGAATGCAGTTTCACTCATTAAATGCATGACTCATTAAGATTGTTTCATTGGATCAATGAAAAACGTTTAATTAATTGAATGAATGGCTGAAGTTTCATTCAATGAAAGATTGAATGCAGTTTGTTTCATTAAATGAATGAGTTTTGTTTGATTCATTGTATCAAAGAATAACGTTTGATTCATTGAATGATCGATTGATGTCAGATTCATGCAATGAATGAATGCAGTTTGATTCATTAAATGCATACGTTCAGATTGGTTCATTGAATCAATGAACAACGTTTAGTTCATTGAATGAATGATTTAAGTTTGATGCAATGACAGAACGAATACAGTTTGATTCATTGAATAAATTTGCTAAGCTCAAGACATTAATGAATGAAAGAAGCTCGAGTCATTAAATCAGCGCGTGTAGTTTGTTCATTGAATGAATGCTGTTTGCTTAATTAAATGAATGTGTTCAGTTTGTTTAATTGATTCAATGAAAGAATGAATGCTGTTGAATTCATTGAATGAATGCGTTAAGCTCGAGACATTGAATGAGGGAGTGCAGTTTGGTTCATTGAATGAATGAGTGCTGTTTGATTCATGAAAGTCATGATTTAAGTTCGTTTCAATGAATCAACAAATAATGTTTGTTTCGTTTAATGGACGAATGCAGTTTGATTCACTGAATGAATACTTTAATTTCGAGATAGTGAATGCATGACAGAAGCTACAAGTGATTGAATGAATGAGTGCAGTTTGATTCATTGAGTGAAAGAATACAGATAGATTCATTAAATTAATGAGAAGTTTCCTTCATTGACACGTTTGATTCTTGGAATGAACTGTTGAAGTTTGACACATTAAATAAATTAATGCAGTTTGATTCACTAAATGAATGAGTTTAGTTTGTTTCATTGACTGAATGAACGATTGATGTCAGCATCATTAAGTGAATGAATGCCATTTGATTCATTGACTGAATGAGTGGTTTGATTCATTTAATCATTAAATGAGCAACGTGCAATTCCATGAATGAATGATTGAAGTTTTATTTAATAAATTAATTCATACAGTGTGATTTATTGAATGAATGAGTGAAGTTTGATTCATTGAATGAAAGAAAGCAGTAAGTTTCAATGAATCAATGAATACTGTAAGATTCATTGAATGAAAGATTGAAGAGTAATTCAATGATAGCATGAATGCAGGTTGATTCATCGAATGATTGTGTTAAGCTCAAGACAGTGAATGTATGATGGAAGCTCTACAGATTGGATTAACACGTTCAGTTTGTCTCACTTTGAATGAATGAGTGCAGTTTGGTTCAGTAAATAAATAAGTGCAGTTTAATTCATTGAATGTATGATTAAAGTTTGTTTCATTCAATCAAGGAATAACGTTTGATACATCGAATGAACGATTGAAGTTTGTGTCATTAAAGGAATGAATGCAGTTTGACACAATAAATACAAGAGTTTAATTGAATGAACGAATACCGTTTCACTCAATGAAAGAATGAATGCAGTTTGGTTCATTACATTGAATGAATGAGGCAAGCTCTCCATCTTGAATTAACACGTTCAGTTTTGTTTCTTTGAATGAATGAATGCTGTACGATTCCTTAAATGAATGAGTTTTGTTCGTTTCATTGACTTCAACTTTCGATTGAAGGATTGAAATCAGATTCATTAAATAAATGAATGCAGTTTAATTCATTAAATGCGTGAGTTAAGTTTGTTTCATGGAATCAAAGAACAACGTTTAATTCATTGATTGATTGAAAGACTGGAGTTTTAAGAAAATGAAAGAATGAATGCAGTTTGATTCAAGGAATTGATGCGTTAAGCTTGAGACATTGAATTAATGAGTGTAGGTTGATTCATTGACCAAAAGACGGCAGTAAGATTCATTTAATAAACGAGTGTAGTTTCATTCATTAATTGTGTGATTTAAGTTCGTTTCATTGAATTACTAAATATTGTTGGATTCATTTAATGGACATTTGATTCATGAAATCCGTGAGTTCGTTTGTTTCATTGAATCAATGAACAACATTTAATTCAATAATTTCAATCATTTATTGAATGCAGTTTGATTCATTGAATGAATGCATTATATTCGAGTCATTCAATGAATGAGAGAAGCTAGATTCATTAAATTAACATGTGGAGTTCGTTTCATTGATTGAATGAGTGCAGTATGATTCATTGATTGAATGCGGTTATATTCTTTAAACGATAGAGTTTAGTTTGTTTTATTAACTCAATGTATAACGTTTGGTTCATCTCAAATGCGTTAAGCTCGACACATTGAATGAATGAGAGAAGCTCTACTAATTGAACTAACGCGTGCAATTTGGTTTATTGATTGTGTGAGAGTAGATAGATTCTTAAAAGGAATGAATGATTTTAGTTAGATTAAATAAATGAATGAATTTAGTTTGTTTCATTGACTCAATGAATACCATTTGTTTCATTGAATGTACGATTGAAGTTTGATTCATTGAAAGAATGAATGCAGTTTGATCCTTTCAATGAATGAGTTTAGTTTGTTTCGTTGAATCAATTAAGAACGTTTGATTCATTGAATAAACGACGATGTCAGTTTGCTTCATTAAATGCATGAGTCAAGTTTGTTTCATTTAATCAATAAACAACGTTTAAGTTATTGAATGAATGGCTTAAATTTCATTCCATGAAAGGATGAATGCAGTTTGGTTCATTGAATAAATGCGTTAAACACAAGACATTCAATGAAGTTTGATTCATTGAATGAATGCATTATATTCAAGTCATTCAATGAATGAGAGAATTTAGATTCATTAAATTAACATGTGGAGTTCGTTTCATTGATTGAATGAGTGCAGTATGATTCATTGATTGAATGCGGTTATATTCTTTAAACGATAGAGTTTAGTTTGTTTTATTAACTCAATGTATAACGTTTGGTTCATCTCAAATGCGTTAAGCTCGACACATTGAATGAATGAGAGAAGCTCTACTAATTGAACTAACGCGTGCAATTTGGTTTATTGATTGTGTGAGAGTAGATAGATTCTTAAAAGGAATGAATGATTTTAGTTAGATTAAATAAATGAATGAATTTAGTTTGTTTCATTGACTCAATGAATACCATTTGTTTCATTGAATGTACGATTGAAGTTTGATTCATTGAAAGAATGAATGCAGTTTGATCCTTTCAATGAATGAGTTTAGTTTGTTTCGTTGAATCAATTAAGAACGTTTGATTCATTGAATAAACGACGATGTCAGTTTGCTTCATTAAATGCATGAGTCAAGTTTGTTTCATTTAATCAATAAACAACGTTTAAGTTATTGAATGAATGGCTTAACTTTCATTCCATGAAAGGATGAATGCAGTTTGGTTCATTGAATGAATGCGTTAAACACAAGACATTGAATGAATGAGTGAAGCTCGATTCATTGAATTAACACCAGCAGTTTGTTTCCTTGAATGAATGAATGCAGCTTGATTTATTGAATGAAAGAAGGCAGTTAGCTTCATTAAATGAATGAGTTTGGTTTGATTCATTATATCAACGAATAACGTCTGATAGATTGAATGAACGATTGAAGTCAGATTCATTGAATGAATATTTGAAATAACACGTGCAGTTTATTTCATTGAATGAATTAGTATAGTTTGATTCATTAAATGAAGGAGTGCAGTTTGATTTGTTAAATGTATGGTTTAAGTTTGTTTCATTGAATCACTGATTAACGTTTTTTTCATTGAATGAACGATTGATGATAGATTCATTAAATGAATAAAGTCAATGAATGAGTTTGGTTTGTTTCATTGACTCAATGAATAACGTTTGATTCTTGGATTGAACGGTTCAATTTCGTTACAGTAAATGAATGAATGCAGTTTCACTCATTAAATGCATGACTCATTAAGATTGTTTCATTGGATCAATGAAAAACGTTTAATTAATTGAATGAATGGCTGAAGTTTCATTCAATGAAAGATTGAATGCAGTTTGTTTCATTAAATGAATGAGTTTTGTTTGATTCATTGTATCAAAGAATAACGTTTGATTCATTGAATGATCGATTGATGTCAGATTCATGCAATGAATGAATGCAGTTTGATTCATTAAATGCATACGTTCAGATTGGTTCATTGAATCAATGAACAACGTTTAGTTCATTGAATGAATGATTTAAGTTTGATGCAATGACAGAACGAATACAGTTTGATTCATTGAATAAATTTGCTAAGCTCAAGACATTAATGAATGAAAGAAGCTCGAGTCATTAAATCAGCGCGTGTAGTTTGTTCATTGAATGAATGCTGTTTGCTTAATTAAATGAATGTGTTCAGTTTGTTTAATTGATTCAATGAAAGAATGAATGCTGTTGAATTCATTGAATGAATGCGTTAAGCTCGAGACATTGAATGAGGGAGTGCAGTTTGGTTCATTGAATGAATGAGTGCTGTTTGATTCATGAAAGTCATGATTTAAGTTCGTTTCAATGAATCAACAAATAATGTTTGTTTCGTTTAATGGACGAATGCAGTTTGATTCACTGAATGAATACTTTAATTTCGAGATAGTGAATGCATGACAGAAGCTACAAGTGATTGAATGAATGAGTGCAGTTTGATTCATTGAGTGAAAGAATACAGATAGATTCATTAAATTAATGAAAAGTTTCCTTCATTGACACGTTTGATTCTTGGAATGAACTGTTGAAGTTTGACACATTAAATAAATTAATGCAGTTTGATTCACTAAATGAATGAGTTTAGTTTGTTTCATTGACTGAATGAACGATTGATGTCAGCATCATTAAGTGAATGAATGCCATTTGATTCATTGACTGAATGAGTGGTTTGATTCATTTAATCATTAAATGAGCAACGTGCAATTCCATGAATGAATGATTGAAGTTTTATTTAATAAATTAATTCATACAGTGTGATTTATTGAATGAATGAGTGAAGTTTGATTCATTGAATGAAAGAAAGCAGTAAGTTTCAATGAATCAATGAATACTGTAAGATTCATTGAATGAAAGATTGAAGAGTAATTCAATGATAGCATGAATGCAGGTTGATTCATCGAATGATTGTGTTAAGCTCAAGACAGTGAATGTATGATGGAAGCTCTACAGATTGGATTAACACGTTCAGTTTGTCTCACTTTGAATGAATGAGTGCAGTTTGGTTCAGTAAATAAATAAGTGCAGTTTAATTCATTGAATGTATGATTAAAGTTTGTTTCATTCAATCAAGGAATAACGTTTGATACATCGAATGAACGATTGAAGTTTGTGTCATTAAAGGAATGAATGCAGTTTGACACAATAAATACAAGAGTTTAATTGAATGAACGAATACCGTTTCATTCAATGAAAGAATGAATGCAGTTTGGTTCATTACATTGAATGAATGAGGCAAGCTCTCCATCTTGAATTAACACGTTCAGTTTTGTTTCTTTGAATGAATGAATGCTGTACGATTCCTTAAATGAATGAGTTTTGTTCGTTTCATTGACTTCAACTTTCGATTGAAGGATTGAAATCAGATTCATTAAATAAATGAATGCAGTTTAATTCATTAAATGCGTGAGTTAAATTTTTTTCATGGAATCAAAGAACAACGTTTAATTCATTGATTGATTGAAAGACTGGAGTTTTAAGAAAATGAAAGAATGAATGCAGTTTGATTCAAGGAATTGATGCGTTAAGCTTGAGACATTGAATTAATGAGTGTAGGTTGATTCATTGACCAAAAGACGGCAGTAAGATTCATTTAATAAACGAGTGCAGTTTCATTCATTAATTGTGTGATTTAAGTTCGTTTCATTGAATTACTAAATATTGTTGGATTCATTTAATGGACATTTGATTCATGAAATCCGTGAGTTCGTTTGTTTCATTGAATCAATGAACAACATTTAATTCAATAATGTCAATCATTTATTGAATGCAGTTTGATTCATTGAATGAATGCATTATATTCGAGTCATTCAATGAATGAGAGAAGCTAGATTCATTAAATTAACATGTGGAGTTCGTTTCATTGATTGAATGAGTGCAGTATGATTCATTGATTGAATGCGGTTATATTCTTTAAACGATAGAGTTTAGTTTGTTTTATTAACTCAATGTATAACGTTTGGTTCATCTCAAATGCGTTAAGCTCGACACATTGAATGAATGAGAGAAGCTCTACTAATTGAACTAACGCGTGCAATTTGGTTTATTGATTGTGTGAGAGTAGATAGATTCTTAAAAGGAATGAATGATTTTAGTTAGATTAAATAAATGAATGAATTTAGTTTGTTTCATTGACTCAATGAATACCATTTG
This sequence comes from Chiloscyllium plagiosum, assembly GCF_037043375.1. Lineage (NCBI taxonomy): Eukaryota > Metazoa > Chordata > Chondrichthyes > Orectolobiformes > Hemiscylliidae > Chiloscyllium > Chiloscyllium plagiosum. The sequence continues at coordinate 68,411,562 of NW_028270158.1, read as the reverse complement.
TTTCATTGAATGTACGATTGAAGTTTGATTCATTGAAAGAATGAATGCAGTTTGATCCTTTCAATGAATGAGTTTAGTTTGTTTCGTTGAATCAATTAAGAACGTTTGATTCATTGAATAAACGACGATGTCAGTTTGCTTCATTAAATGCATGAGTCAAGTTTGTTTCATTTAATCAATAAACAACGTTTAAGTTATTGAATGAATGGCTTAACTTTCATTCCATGAAAGGATGAATGCAGTTTGGTTCATTGAATGAATGCGTTAAACACAAGACATTGAATGAATGAGTGAAGCTCGATTCATTGAATTAACACCAGCAGTTTGTTTCCTTGAATGAATGAATGCAGCTTGATTTATTGAATGAAAGAAGGCAGTTAGCTTCATTAAATGAATGAGTTTGGTTTGATTCATTATATCAACGAATAACGTCTGATAGATTGAATGAACGATTGAAGTCAGATTCATTGAATGAATATTTGAAATAACACGTGCAGTTTATTTCATTGAATGAATTAGTATAGTTTGATTCATTAAATGAAGGAGTGCAGTTTGATTTGTTAAATGTATGGTTTAAGTTTGTTTCATTGAATCACTGATTAACGTTTTTTTCATTGAATGAACGATTGATGATAGATTCATTAAATGAATAAAGTCAATGAATGAGTTTGGTTTGTTTCATTGACTCAATGAATAACGTTTGATTCTTGGATTGAACGGTTCAATTTCGTTACAGTAAATGAATGAATGCAGTTTCACTCATTAAATGCATGACTCATTAAGATTGTTTCATTGGATCAATGAAAAACGTTTAATTAATTGAATGAATGGCTGAAGTTTCATTCAATGAAAGATTGAATGCAGTTTGTTTCATTAAATGAATGAGTTTTGTTTGATTCATTGTATCAAAGAATAACGTTTGATTCATTGAATGATCGATTGATGTCAGATTCATGCAATGAATGAATGCAGTTTGATTCATTAAATGCATACGTTCAGATTGGTTCATTGAATCAATGAACAACGTTTAGTTCATTGAATGAATGATTTAAGTTTGATGCAATGACAGAACGAATACAGTTTGATTCATTGAATAAATTTGCTAAGCTCAAGACATTAATGAATGAAAGAAGCTCGAGTCATTAAATCAGCGCGTGTAGTTTGTTCATTGAATGAATGCTGTTTGCTTAATTAAATGAATGTGTTCAGTTTGTTTAATTGATTCAATGAAAGAATGAATGCTGTTGAATTCATTGAATGAATGCGTTAAGCTCGAGACATTGAATGAGGGAGTGCAGTTTGGTTCATTGAATGAATGAGTGCTGTTTGATTCATGAAAGTCATGATTTAAGTTCGTTTCAATGAATCAACAAATAATGTTTGTTTCGTTTAATGGACGAATGCAGTTTGATTCACTGAATGAATACTTTATTTTCGAGATAGTGAATGCATGACAGAAGCTACAAGTGATTGAATGAATGAGTGCAGTTTGATTCATTGAGTGAAAGAGTACAGATAGATTCATTAAATTAATGAGAAGTTTCCTTCATTGACACGTTTGATTCTTGGAATGAACTGTTGAAGTTTGACACATTAAATAAATTAATGCAGTTTGATTCACTAAATGAATGAGTTTAGTTTGTTTCATTGACTGAATGAACGATTGATGTCAGCATCATTAAGTGAATGAATGCCGTTTGATTCATTGACTGAATGAGTGGTTTGATTCATTTAATCATTAAATGAGCAACGTGCAATTCCATGAATGAATGATTGAAGTTTTATTTAATAAATTAATTCATACAGTGTGATTTATTGAATGAATGAGTGAAGTTTGATTCATTGAATGAAAGAAAGCAGTAAGTTTCAATGAATCAATGAATACTGTAAGATTCATTGAATGAAAGATTGAAGAGTAATTCAATGATAGCATGAATGCAGGTTGATTCATCGAATGATTGTGTTAAGCTCAAGACAGTGAATGTATGATGGAAGCTCTACAGATTGGATTAACACGTTCAGTTTGTCTCACTTTGAATGAATGAGTGCAGTTTGGTTCAGTAAATAAATAAGTGCAGTTTAATTCATTGAATGTATGATTAAAGTTTGTTTCATTCAATCAAGGAATAACGTTTGATACATCGAATGAACGATTGAAGTTTGTGTCGTTAAAGGAATGAATGCAGTTTGACACAATAAATACAAGAGTTTAATTGAATGAACGAATACCGTTTCACTCAATGAAAGAATGAATGCAGTTTGGTTCATTACATTGAATGAATGAGGCAAGCTCTCCATCTTGAATTAACACGTTCAGTTTTGTTTCTTTGAATGAATGAATGCTGTACGATTCCTTAAATGAATGAGTTTTGTTCGTTTCATTGACTTCAACTTTCGATTGAAGGATTGAAATCAGATTCATTAAATAAATGAATGCAGTTTAATTCATTAAATGCGTGAGTTAAGTTTGTTTCATGGAATCAAAGAACAACGTTTAATTCATTGATTGATTGAAAGACTGGAGTTTTAAGAAAATGAAAGAATGAATGCAGTTTGATTCAAGGAATTGATGCGTTAAGCTTGAGACATTGAATTAATGAGTGTAGGTTGATTCATTGACCAAAAGACGGCAGTAAGATTCATTTAATAAACGAGTGTAGTTTCATTCATTAATTGTGTGATTTAAGTTCGTTTCATTGAATTACTAAATATTGTTGGATTCATTTAATGGACATTTGATTCATGAAATCCGTGAGTTCGTTTGTTTCATTGAATCAATGAACAACATTTAATTCAATAATTTCAATCATTTATTGAATGCAGTTTGATTCATTGAATGAATGCATTATATTCGAGTCATTCAATGAATGAGAGAAGCTAGATTCATTAAATTAACATGTGGAGTTCGTTTCATTGATTGAATGAGTGCAGTATGATTCATTGATTGAATGCGATTATATTCTTTAAACGATAGAGTTTAGTTTGTTTTATTAACTCAATGTATAACGTTTGGTTCATCTCAAATGCGTTAAGCTCGACACATTGAATGAATGAGAGAAGCTCTACTAATTGAACTAACGCGTGCAATTTGGTTTATTGATTGTGTGAGAGTAGATAGATTCTTAAAAGGAATGAATGATTTTAGTTAGATTAAATAAATGAATGAATTTAGTTTGTTTCATTGACTCAATGAATACCATTTGTTTCATTGAATGTACGATTGAAGTTTGATTCATTGAAAGAATGAATGCAGTTTGATCCTTTCAATGAATGAGTTTAGTTTGTTTCGTTGAATCAATTAAGAACGTTTGATTCATTGAATAAACGACGATGTCAGTTTGCTTCATTAAATGCATGAGTCAAGTTTGTTTCATTTAATCAATAAACAACGTTTAAGTTATTGAATGAATGGCTTAAATTTCATTCCATGAAAGGATGAATGCAGTTTGGTTCATTGAATAAATGCGTTAAACACAAGACATTCAATGAAGTTTGATTCATTGAATGAATGCATTATATTCAAGTCATTCAATGAATGAGAGAATTTAGATTCATTAAATTAACATGTGGAGTTCGTTTCATTGATTGAATGAGTGCAGTATGATTCATTGATTGAATGCGGTTATATTCTTTAAACGATAGAGTTTAGTTTGTTTTATTAACTCAATGTATAACGTTTGGTTCATCTCAAATGCGTTAAGCTCGACACATTGAATGAATGAGAGAAGCTCTACTAATTGAACTAACGCGTGCAATTTGGTTTATTGATTGTGTGAGAGTAGATAGATTCTTAAAAGGAATGAATGATTTTAGTTAGATTAAATAAATGAATGAATTTAGTTTGTTTCATTGACTCAATGAATACCATTTGTTTCATTGAATGTACGATTGAAGTTTGATTCATTGAAAGAATGAATGCAGTTTGATCCTTTCAATGAATGAGTTTAGTTTGTTTCGTTGAATCAATTAAGAACGTTTGATTCATTGAATAAACGACGATGTCAGTTTGCTTCATTAAATGCATGAGTCAAGTTTGTTTCATTTAATCAATAAACAACGTTTAAGTTATTGAATGAATGGCTTAACTTTCATTCCATGAAAGGATGAATGCAGTTTGGTTCATTGAATGAATGCGTTAAACACAAGACATTGAATGAATGAGTGAAGCTCGATTCATTGAATTAACACCAGCAGTTTGTTTCCTTGAATGAATGAATGCAGCTTGATTTATTGAATGAAAGAAGGCAGTTAGCTTCATTAAATGAATGAGTTTGGTTTGATTCATTATATCAACGAATAACGTCTGATAGATTGAATGAACGATTGAAGTCAGATTCATTGAATGAATATTTGAAATAACACGTGCAGTTTATTTCATTGAATGAATTAGTATAGTTTGATTCATTAAATGAAGGAGTGCAGTTTGATTTGTTAAATGTATGGTTTAAGTTTGTTTCATTGAATCACTGATTAACGTTTTTTTCATTGAATGAACGATTGATGATAGATTCATTAAATGAATAAAGTCAATGAATGAGTTTGGTTTGTTTCATTGACTCAATGAATAACGTTTGATTCTTGGATTGAACGGTTCAATTTCGTTACAGTAAATGAATGAATGCAGTTTCACTCATTAAATGCATGACTCATTAAGATTGTTTCATTGGATCAAAGAAAAACGTTTAATTAATTGAATGAATGGCTGAAGTTTCATTCAATGAAAGATTGAATGCAGTTTGTTTCATTAAATGAATGAGTTTTGTTTGATTCATTGTATCAAAGAATAACGTTTGATTCATTGAATGATCGATTGATGTCAGATTCATGCAATGAATGAATGCAGTTTGATTCATTAAATGCATACGTTCAGATTGGTTCATTGAATCAATGAACAACGTTTAGTTCATTGAATGAATGATTTAAGTTTGATGCAATGACAGAACGAATACAGTTTGATTCATTGAATAAATTTGCTAAGCTCAAGACATTAATGAATGAAAGAAGCTCGAGTCATTAAATCAGCGCGTGTAGTTTGTTCATTGAATGAATGCTGTTTGCTTAATTAAATGAATGTGTTCAGTTTGTTTAATTGATTCAATGAAAGAATGAATGCTGTTGAATTCATTGAATGAATGCGTTAAGCTCGAGACATTGAATGAGGGAGTGCAGTTTGGTTCATTGAATGAATGAGTGCTGTTTGATTCATGAAAGTCATGATTTAAGTTCGTTTCAATGAATCAACAAATAATGTTTGTTTCGTTTAATGGACGAATGCAGTTTGATTCACTGAATGAATACTTTAATTTCGAGATAGTGAATGCATGACAGAAGCTACAAGTGATTGAATGAATGAGTGCAGTTTGATTCATTGAGTGAAAGAATACAGATAGATTCATTAAATTAATGAAAAGTTTCCTTCATTGACACGTTTGATTCTTGGAATGAACTGTTGAAGTTTGACACATTAAATAAATTAATGCAGTTTGATTCACTAAATGAATGAGTTTAGTTTGTTTCATTGACTGAATGAACGATTGATGTCAGCATCATTAAGTGAATGAATGCCATTTGATTCATTGACTGAATGAGTGGTTTGATTCATTTAATCATTAAATGAGCAACGTGCAATTCCATGAATGAATGATTGAAGTTTTATTTAATAAATTAATTCATACAGTGTGATTTATTGAATGAATGAGTGAAGTTTGATTCATTGAATGAAAGAAAGCAGTAAGTTTCAATGAATCAATGAATACTGTAAGATTCATTGAATGAAAGATTGAAGAGTAATTCAATGATAGCATGAATGCAGGTTGATTCATCGAATGATTGTGTTAAGCTCAAGACAGTGAATGTATGATGGAAGCTCTACAGATTGGATTAACATGTTCAGTTTGTCTCACTTTGAATGAATGAGTGCAGTTTGGTTCAGTAAATAAATAAGTGCAGTTTAATTCATTGAATGTATGATTAAAGTTTGTTTCATTCAATCAAGGAATAACGTTTGATACATCGAATGAACGATTGAAGTTTGTGTCATTAAAGGAATGAATGCAGTTTGACACAATAAATACAAGAGTTTAATTGAATGAACGAATACAGTTTCATTCAATGAAAGAATGAATGCAGTTTGGTTCATTACATTGAATGAATGAGGCAAGCTCTCCATCTTGAATTAACACGTTCAGTTTTGTTTCTTTGAATGAATGAATGCTGTACGATTCCTTAAATGAATGAGTTTTGTTCGTTTCATTGACTTCAACTTTCGATTGAAGGATTGAAATCAGATTCATTAAATAAATGAATGCAGTTTAATTCATTAAATGCGTGAGTTAAATTTTTTTCATGGAATCAAAGAACAACGTTTAATTCATTGATTGATTGAAAGACTGGAGTTTTAAGAAAATGAAAGAATGAATGCAGTTTGATTCAAGGAATTGATGCGTTAAGCTTGAGACATTGAATTAATGAGTGTAGGTTGATTCATTGACCAAAAGACGGCAGTAAGATTCATTTAATAAACGAGTGCAGTTTCATTCATTAATTGTGTGATTTAAGTTCGTTTCATTGAATTACTAAATATTGTTGGATTCATTTAATGGACATTTGATTCATGAAATCCGTGAGTTCGTTTGTTTCATTGAATCAATGAACAACATTTAATTCAATAATGTCAATCATTTATTGAATGCAGTTTGATTCATTGAATGAATGCATTATATTCGAGTCATTCAATGAATGAGAGAAGCTAGATTCATTAAATTAACATGTGGAGTTCGTTTCATTGATTGAATGAGTGCAGTATGATTCATTGATTGAATGCGGTTATATTCTTTAAACGATAGAGTTTAGTTTGTTTTATTAACTCAATGTATAACGTTTGGTTCATCTCAAATGCGTTAAGCTCGACACATTGAATGAATGAGAGAAGCTCTACTAATTGAACTAACGCGTGCAATTTGGTTTATTGATTGTGTGAGAGTAGATAGATTCTTAAAAGGAATGAATGATTTTAGTTAGATTAAATAAATGAATGAATTTAGTTTGTTTCATTGACTCAATGAATACCATTTGTTTCATTGAATGTACGATTGAAGTTTGATTCATTGAAAGAATGAATGCAGTTTGATCCTTTCAATGAATGAGTTTAGTTTGTTTCGTTGAATCAATTAAGAACGTTTGATTCATTGAATAAACGACGATGTCAGTTTGCTTCATTAAATGCATGAGTCAAGTTTGTTTCATTTAATCAATAAACAACGTTTAAGTTATTGAATGAATGGCTTAACTTTCATTCCATGAAAGGATGAATGCAGTTTGGTTCATTGAATGAATGCGTTAAACACAAGACATTGAATGAATGAGTGAAGCTCGATTCATTGAATTAACACCAGCAGTTTGTTTCCTTGAATGAATGAATGCAGCTTGATTTATTGAATGAAAGAAGGCAGTTAGCTTCATTAAATGAATGAGTTTGGTTTGATTCATTATATCAACGAATAACGTCTGATAGATTGAATGAACGATTGAAGTCAGATTCATTGAATGAATATTTGAAATAACACGTGCAGTTTATTTCATTGAATGAATTAGTATAGTTTGATTCATTAAATGAAGGAGTGCAGTTTGATTTGTTAAATGTATGGTTTAAGTTTGTTTCATTGAATCACTGATTAACGTTTTTTTCATTGAATGAACGATTGATGATAGATTCATTAAATGAATAAAGTCAATGAATGAGTTTGGTTTGTTTCATTGACTCAATGAATAACGTTTGATTCTTGGATTGAACGGTTCAATTTCGTTACAGTAAATGAATGAATGCAGTTTCACTCATTAAATGCATGACTCATTAAGATTGTTTCATTGGATCAATGAAAAACGTTTAATTAATTGAATGAATGGCTGAAGTTTCATTCAATGAAAGATTGAATGCAGTTTGTTTCATTAAATGAATGAGTTTTGTTTGATTCATTGTATCAAAGAATAACGTTTGATTCATTGAATGATCGATTGATGTCAGATTCATGCAATGAATGAATGCAGTTTGATTCATTAAATGCATACGTTCAGATTGGTTCATTGAATCAATGAACAACGTTTAGTTCATTGAATGAATGATTTAAGTTTGATGCAATGACAGAACGAATACAGTTTGATTCATTGAATAAATTTGCTAAGCTCAAGACATTAATGAATGAAAGAAGCTCGAGTCATTAAATCAGCGCGTGTAGTTTGTTCATTGAATGAATGCTGTTTGCTTAATTAAATGAATGTGTTCAGTTTGTTTAATTGATTCAATGAAAGAATGAATGCTGTTGAATTCATTGAATGAATGCGTTAAGCTCGAGACATTGAATGAGGGAGTGCAGTTTGGTTCATTGAATGAATGAGTGCTGTTTGATTCATGAAAGTCATGATTTAAGTTCGTTTCAATGAATCAACAAATAATGTTTGTTTCGTTTAATGGACGAATGCAGTTTGATTCACTGAATGAATACTTTATTTTCGAGATAGTGAATGCATGACAGAAGCTACAAGTGATTGAATGAATGAGTGCAGTTTGATTCATTGAGTGAAAGAGTACAGATAGATTCATTAAATTAATGAGAAGTTTCCTTCATTGACACGTTTGATTCTTGGAATGAACTGTTGAAGTTTGACACATTAAATAAATTAATGCAGTTTGATTCACTAAATGAATGAGTTTAGTTTGTTTCATTGACTGAATGAACGATTGATGTCAGCATCATTAAGTGAATGAATGCCGTTTGATTCATTGACTGAATGAGTGGTTTGATTCATTTAATCATTAAATGAGCAACGTGCAATTCCATGAATGAATGATTGAAGTTTTATTTAATAAATTAATTCATACAGTGTGATTTATTGAATGAATGAGTGAAGTTTGATTCATTGAATGAAAGAAAGCAGTAAGTTTCAATGAATCAATGAATACTGTAAGATTCATTGAATGAAAGATTGAAGAGTAATTCAATGATAGCATGAATGCAGGTTGATTCATCGAATGATTGTGTTAAGCTCAAGACAGTGAATGTATGATGGAAGCTCTACAGATTGGATTAACACGTTCAGTTTGTCTCACTTTGAATGAATGAGTGCAGTTTGGTTCAGTAAATAAATAAGTGCAGTTTAATTCATTGAATGTATGATTAAAGTTTGTTTCATTCAATCAAGGAATAACGTTTGATACATCGAATGAACGATTGAAGTTTGTGTCGTTAAAGGAATGAATGCAGTTTGACACAATAAATACAAGAGTTTAATTGAATGAACGAATACCGTTTCACTCAATGAAAGAATGAATGCAGTTTGGTTCATTACATTGAATGAATGAGGCAAGCTCTCCATCTTGAATTAACACGTTCAGTTTTGTTTCTTTGAATGAATGAATGCTGTACGATTCCTTAAATGAATGAGTTTTGTTCGTTTCATTGACTTCAACTTTCGATTGAAGGATTGAAATCAGATTCATTAAATAAATGAATGCAGTTTAATTCATTAAATGCGTGAGTTAAGTTTGTTTCATGGAATCAAAGAACAACGTTTAATTCATTGATTGATTGAAAGACTGGAGTTTTAAGAAAATGAAAGAATGAATGCAGTTTGATTCAAGGAATTGATGCGTTAAGCTTGAGACATTGAATTAATGAGTGTAGGTTGATTCATTGACCAAAAGACGGCAGTAAGATTCATTTAATAAACGAGTGTAGTTTCATTCATTAATTGTGTGATTTAAGTTCGTTTCATTGAATTACTAAATATTGTTGGATTCATTTAATGGACATTTGATTCATGAAATCCGTGAGTTCGTTTGTTTCATTGAATCAATGAACAACATTTAATTCAATAATTTCAATCATTTATTGAATGCAGTTTGATTCATTGAATGAATGCATTATATTCGAGTCATTCAATGAATGAGAGAAGCTAGATTCATTAAATTAACATGTGGAGTTCGTTTCATTGATTGAATGAGTGCAGTATGATTCATTGATTGAATGCGATTATATTCTTTAAACGATAGAGTTTAGTTTGTTTTATTAACTCAATGTATAACGTTTGGTTCATCTCAAATGCGTTAAGCTCGACACATTGAATGAATGAGAGAAGCTCTACTAATTGAACTAACGCGTGCAATTTGGTTTATTGATTGTGTGAGAGTAGATAGATTCTTAAAAGGAATGAATGATTTTAGTTAGATTAAATAAATGAATGAATTTAGTTTGTTTCATTGACTCAATGAATACCATTTGTTTCATTGAATGTACGATTGAAGTTTGATTCATTGAAAGAATGAATGCAGTTTGATCCTTTCAATGAATGAGTTTAGTTTGTTTCGTTGAATCAATTAAGAACGTTTGATTCATTGAATAAACGACGATGTCAGTTTGCTTCATTAAATGCATGAGTCAAGTTTGTTTCATTTAATCAATAAACAACGTTTAAGTTATTGAATGAATGGCTTAAATTTCATTCCATGAAAGGATGAATGCAGTTTGGTTCATTGAATAAATGCGTTAAACACAAGACATTCAATGAAGTTTGATTCATTGAATGAATGCATTATATTCAAGTCATTCAATGAATGAGAGAATTTAGATTCATTAAATTAACATGTGGAGTTCGTTTCATTGATTGAATGAGTGCAGTATGATTCATTGATTGAATGCGGTTATATTCTTTAAACGATAGAGTTTAGTTTGTTTTATTAACTCAATGTATAACGTTTGGTTCATCTCAAATGCGTTAAGCTCGACACTTTAAATGAATGAGAGAAGCTCTACTAATTGAACTAACGCGTGCAATTTGGTTTATTGATTGTGTGAGAGTAGATAGATTCTTAAAAGGAATGAATGATTTTAGTTAGATTAAATAAATGAATGAATTTAGTTTGTTTCATTGACTCAATGAATACCATTTGTTTCATTGAATGTACGATTGAAGTTTGATTCATTGAAAGAATGAATGCAGTTTGATCCTTTCAATGAATGAGTTTAGTTTGTTTCGTTGAATCAATTAAGAACGTTTGATTCATTGAATAAACGACGATGTCAGTTTGCTTCATTAAATGCATGAGTCAAGTTTGTTTCATTTAATCAATAAAAAACGTTTAAGTTATTGAATGAATGGCTTAACTTTCATTCCATGAAAGGATGAATGCAGTTTGGTTCATTGAATGAATGCGTTAAACACAAGACATTGAATGAATGAGTGAAGCTCGATTCATTGAATTAACACCAGCAGTTTGTTTCCTTGAATGAATGAATGCAGCTTGATTTATTGAATGAAAGAAGGCAGTTAGCTTCATTAAATGAATGAGTTTGGTTTGATTCATTATATCAACGAATAACGTCTGATAGATTGAATGAACGATTGAAGTCAGATTCATTGAATGAATATTTGAAATAACACGTGCAGTTTATTTCATTGAATGAATTAGTATAGTTTGATTCATTAAATGAAGGAGTGCAGTTTGATTTGTTAAATGTATGGTTTAAGTTTGTTTCATTGAATCATTGATTAACGTTTTTTCATTGAATGAACGATTGATGATAGATTCATTAAATGAATAAAGTCAATGAATGAGTTTGGTTTGTTTCATTGACTCAATGAATAACGTTTGATTCTTGGATGGAACGGTTCAATTTCGTTACAGTAAATGAATGAATGCAGTTTCACTCATTAAATGCATGACTCATTAAGATTGTTTCATTGGATCAATGAAAAACGTTTAATTAATTGAATGAATGGCTGAAGTTTCATTCAATGAAAGATTGAATGCAGTTTGTTTCATTAAAGGAATGAGTTTTGTTTGATTCATTGTATCAAAGAATAACGTTTGATTCATTGAATGATCGATTGATGTCAGATTCATGCAATGAATGAATGCAGTTTGATTCATTAAATGCATACGTTCAGATTGGTTCATTGAATCAATGAACAACGTTTAGTTCATTGAATGAATGATTTAAGTTTGATGCAATGAAAGAACGAATACAGTTTGATTCATTGAATAAATTTGCTAAGCTCAAGACATTAATGAATGAAAGAAGCTCGAGTCATTAAATCAGCTCGTGTAGTTTGTTCATTGAATGAATGCTGTTTGCTTAATTAAATGAATGTGTTCAGTTTGTTTAATTGATTCAATGAAAGAATGAATGCTGTTGAATTCATTGAATGAATGCGTTAAGCTCGAGACATTGAATAAGGGAGTGCAGTTTGGTTCATTGAATGAATGAGTGCTGTTTGATTCATGAAAGTCATGATTTAAGTTCGTTTCAATGAATCAACAAATAATGTTTGTTTCGTTTAATGGACGAATGCAGTTTGATTCACTGAATGAATACTTTAATTTCGAGATAGTGAATGCATGACAGAAGCTACAAGTGATTGAATGAATGAGTGCAGTTTGATTCATTGAGTGAAAGAATACAGATAGATTCATTAAATTAATGAAAAGTTTCCTTCATTGACACGTTTGATTCTTGGAATGAACTGTTGAAGTTTGACACATTAAATAAATTAATGCAGTTTGATTCACTAAATGAATGAGTTTAGTTTGTTTCATTGACTGAATGAACGATTGATGTCAGCATCATTAAGTGAATGAATGCCATTTGATTCATTGACTGAATGAGTGGTTTGATTCATTTAATCATTAAATGAGCAACGTGCAATTCCATGAATGAATGATTGAAGTTTTATTTAATAAATTAATTCATACAGTGTGATTTATTGAATGAATGAGTGAAGTTTGATTCATTGAATGAAAGAAAGCAGTAAGTTTCAATGAATCAATGAATACTGTAAGATTCATTGAATGAAAGATTGAAGAGTAATTCAATGATAGCATGAATGCAGGTTGATTCATCGAATGATTGTGTTAAGCTCAAGACAGTGAATGTATGATGGAAGCTCTACAGATTGGATTAACACGTTCAGTTTGTCTCACTTTGAATGAATGAGTGCAGTTTGGTTCAGTAAATAAATAAGTGCAGTTTAATTCATTGAATGTATGATTAAAGTTTGTTTCATTCAATCAAGGAATAACGTTTGATACATCGAATGAACGATTGAAGTTTGTGTCATTAAAGGAATGAATGCAGTTTGACACAATAAATACAAGAGTTTGATTGAATGAACGAATACCGTTTCACTCAATGAAAGAATGAATGCAGTTTGGTTCATTACATTGAATGAATGAGGCAAGCTCTCCATCTTGAATTAACACGTTCAGTTTTGTTTCTTTGAATGAATGAATGCTGTACGATTCCTTAAATGAATGAGTTTTGTTCGTTTCATTGACTTCAACTTTCGATTGAAGGATTGAAATCAGATTCATTAAATAAATGAATGCAGTTTAATTCATTAAATGCGTGAGTTAAGTTTGTTTCATGGAATCAAAGAACAACGTTTAATTCATTGATTGATTGAAAGACTGGAGTTTTAAGAAAATGAAAGAATGAATGAAGTTTGATTCAAGGAATTGATGCGTTAAGCTTGAGACATTGAATTAATGAGTGTAGGTTGATTCATTGACCAAAAGACGGCAGTAAGATTCATTTAATAAACGAGTGTAGTTTCATTCATTAATTGTGTGATTTAAGTTCGTTTCATTGAATTACTAAATATTGTTGGATTCATTTAATGGACATTTGATTCATGAAATCCGTGAGTTCGTTTGTTTCATTGAATCAATGAACAACATTTAATTCAATAATTTCAATCATTTATTGAATGCAGTTTGATTCATTGAATGAATGCATTATATTCGAGTCATTCAATGAATGAGAGAAGCTAGATTCATTAAATTAACATGTGGAGTTCGTTTCATTGATTGAATGAGTGCAGTATGATTCATTGATTGAATGCGGTTATATTCTTTAAACGATAGAGTTTAGTTTGTTTTATTAACTCAATGTATAACGTTTGGTTCATCTCAAATGCGTTAAGCTCGACACATTGAATGAATGAGAGAAGCTCTACTAATTGAACTAACGCGTGCAATTTGGTTTATTGATTGTGTGAGAGTAGATAGATTCTTAAAAGGAATGAATGATTTTAGTTAGATTAAATAAATGAATGAATTTAGTTTGTTTCATTGACTCAATGAATACCATTTGTTTCATTGAATGTACGATTGAAGTTTGATTCATTGAAAGAATGAATGCAGTTTGATCCTTTCAATGAATGAGTTTAGTTTGTTTCGTTGAATCAATTAAGAACGTTTGATTCATTGAATAAACGACGATGTCAGTTTGCTTCATTAAATGCATGAGTCAAGTTTGTTTCATTTAATCAATAAACAACGTTTAAGTTATTGAATGAATGGCTTAAATTTCATTCCATGAAAGGATGAATGCAGTTTGGTTCATTGAATGAATGCGTTAAACACAAGACATTCAATGAAGTTTGATTCATTGAATGAATGCATTATATTCAAGTCATTCAATGAATGAGAGAAGCTAGATTCATTAAATTAACATGTGGAGTTCGTTTCATTGATTGAATGAGTGCAGTATGATTCATTGATTGAATGCGGTTATATTCTTTAAACGATAGAGTTTAGTTTGTTTTATTAACTCAATGTATAACGTTTGGTTCATCTCAAATGCGTTAAGCTCGACACATTGAATGAATGAGAGAAGCTCTACTAATTGAACTAACGCGTGCAATTTGGTTTATTGATTGTGTGAGAGTAGATAGATTCTTAAAAGGAATGAATGATTTTAGTTAGATTAAATAAATGAATGAATTTAGTTTGTTTCATTGACTCAATGAATACCATTTGTTTCATTGAATGTACGATTGAAGTTTGATTCATTGAAAGAATGAATGCAGTTTGATCCTTTCAATGAATGAGTTTAGTTTGTTTCGTTGAATCAATTAAGAACGTTTGATTCATTGAATAAACGACGATGTCAGTTTGCTTCATTAAATGCATGAGTCAAGTTTGTTTCATTTAATCAATAAACAACGTTTAAGTTATTGAATGAATGGCTTAACTTTCATTCCATGAAAGGATGAATGCAGTTTGGTTCATTGAATGAATGCGTTAAACACAAGACATTGAATGAATGAGTGAAGCTCGATTCATTGAATTAACACCAGCAGTTTGTTTCCTTGAATGAATGAATGCAGCTTGATTTATTGAATGAAAGAAGGCAGTTAGCTTCATTAAATGAATGAGTTTGGTTTGATTCATTATATCAACGAATAACGTCTGATAGATTGAATGAACGATTGAAGTCAGATTCATTGAATGAATATTTGAAATAACACGTGCAGTTTATTTCATTGAATGAATTAGTATAGTTTGATTCATTAAATGAAGGAGTGCAGTTTGATTTGTTAAATGTATGGTTTAAGTTTGTTTCATTGAATCACTGATTAACGTTTTTTTCATTGAATGAACGATTGATGATAGATTCATTAAATGAATAAAGTCAATGAATGAGTTTGGTTTGTTTCATTGACTCAATGAATAACGTTTGATTCTTGGATTGAACGGTTCAATTTCGTTACAGTAAATGAATGAATGCAGTTTCACTCATTAAATGCATGACTCATTAAGATTGTTTCATTGGATCAATGAAAAACGTTTAATTAATTGAATGAATGGCTGAAGTTTCATTCAATGAAAGATTGAATGCAGTTTGTTTCATTAAATGAATGAGTTTTGTTTGATTCATTGTATCAAAGAATAACGTTTGATTCATTGAATGATCGATTGATGTCAGATTCATGCAATGAATGAATGCAGTTTGATTCATTAAATGCATACGTTCAGATTGGTTCATTGAATCAATGAACAACGTTTAGTTCATTGAATGAATGATTTAAGTTTGATGCAATGACAGAACGAATACAGTTTGATTCATTGAATAAATTTGCTAAGCTCAAGACATTAATGAATGAAAGAAGCTCGAGTCATTAAATCAGCGCGTGTAGTTTGTTCATTGAATGAATGCTGTTTGCTTAATTAAATGAATGTGTTCAGTTTGTTTAATTGATTCAATGAAAGAATGAATGCTGTTGAATTCATTGAATGAATGCGTTAAGCTCGAGACATTGAATGAGGGAGTGCAGTTTGGTTCATTGAATGAATGAGTGCTGTTTGATTCATGAAAGTCATGATTTAAGTTCGTTTCAATGAATCAACAAATAATGTTTGTTTCGTTTAATGGACGAATGCAGTTTGATTCACTGAATGAATACTTTAATTTCGAGATAGTGAATGCATGACAGAAGCTACAAGTGATTGAATGAATGAGTGCAGTTTGATTCATTGAGTGAAAGAATACAGATAGATTCATTAAATTAATGAAAAGTTTCCTTCATTGACACGTTTGATTCTTGGAATGAACTGTTGAAGTTTGACACATTAAATAAATTAATGCAGTTTGATTCACTAAATGAATGAGTTTAGTTTGTTTCATTGACTGAATGAACGATTGATGTCAGCATCATTAAGTGAATGAATGCCATTTGATTCATTGACTGAATGAGTGGTTTGATTCATTTAATCATTAAATGAGCAACGTGCAATTCCATGAATGAATGATTGAAGTTTTATTTAATAAATTAATTCATACAGTGTGATTTATTGAATGAATGAGTGAAGTTTGATTCATTGAATGAAAGAAAGCAGTAAGTTTCAATGAATCAATGAATACTGTAAGATTCATTGAATGAAAGATTGAAGAGTAATTCAATGATAGCATGAATGCAGGTTGATTCATCGAATGATTGTGTTAAGCTCAAGACAGTGAATGTATGATGGAAGCTCTACAGATTGGATTAACATGTTCAGTTTGTCTCACTTTGAATGAATGAGTGCAGTTTGGTTCAGTAAATAAATAAGTGCAGTTTAATTCATTGAATGTATGATTAAAGTTTGTTTCATTCAATCAAGGAATAACGTTTGATACATCGAATGAACGATTGAAGTTTGTGTCATTAAAGGAATGAATGCAGTTTGACACAATAAATACAAGAGTTTAATTGAATGAACGAATACAGTTTCATTCAATGAAAGAATGAATGCAGTTTGGTTCATTACATTGAATGAATGAGGCAAGCTCTCCATCTTGAATTAACACGTTCAGTTTTGTTTCTTTGAATGAATGAATGCTGTACGATTCCTTAAATGAATGAGTTTTGTTCGTTTCATTGACTTCAACTTTCGATTGAAGGATTGAAATCAGATTCATTAAATAAATGAATGCAGTTTAATTCATTAAATGCGTGAGTTAAATTTTTTTCATGGAATCAAAGAACAACGTTTAATTCATTGATTGATTGAAAGACTGGAGTTTTAAGAAAATGAAAGAATGAATGCAGTTTGATTCAAGGAATTGATGCGTTAAGCTTGAGACATTGAATTAATGAGTGTAGGTTGATTCATTGACCAAAAGACGGCAGTAAGATTCATTTAATAAACGAGTGCAGTTTCATTCATTAATTGTGTGATTTAAGTTCGTTTCATTGAATTACTAAATATTGTTGGATTCATTTAATGGACATTTGATTCATGAAATCCGTGAGTTCGTTTGTTTCATTGAATCAATGAACAACATTTAATTCAATAATGTCAATCATTTATTGAATGCAGTTTGATTCATTGAATGAATGCATTATATTCGAGTCATTCAATGAATGAGAGAAGCTAGATTCATTAAATTAACATGTGGAGTTCGTTTCATTGATTGAATGAGTGCAGTATGATTCATTGATTGAATGCGGTTATATTCTTTAAACGATAGAGTTTAGTTTGTTTTATTAACTCAATGTATAACGTTTGGTTCATCTCAAATGCGTTAAGCTCGACACATTGAATGAATGAGAGAAGCTCTACTAATTGAACTAACGCGTGCAATTTGGTTTATTGATTGTGTGAGAGTAGATAGATTCTTAAAAGGAATGAATGATTTTAGTTAGATTAAATAAATGAATGAATTTAGTTTGTTTCATTGACTCAATGAATACCATTTGTTTCATTGAATGTACGATTGAAGTTTGATTCATTGAAAGAATGAATGCAGTTTGATCCTTTCAATGAATGAGTTTAGTTTGTTTCGTTGAATCAATTAAGAACGTTTGATTCATTGAATAAACGACGATGTCAGTTTGCTTCATTAAATGCATGAGTCAAGTTTGTTTCATTTAATCAATAAACAACGTTTAAGTTATTGAATGAATGGCTTAACTTTCATTCCATGAAAGGATGAATGCAGTTTGGTTCATTGAATGAATGCGTTAAACACAAGACATTGAATGAATGAGTGAAGCTCGATTCATTGAATTAACACCAGCAGTTTGTTTCCTTGAATGAATGAATGCAGCTTGATTTATTGAATGAAAGAAGGCAGTTAGCTTCATTAAATGAATGAGTTTGGTTTGATTCATTATATCAACGAATAACGTCTGATAGATTGAATGAACGATTGAAGTCAGATTCATTGAATGAATATTTGAAATAACACGTGCAGTTTATTTCATTGAATGAATTAGTATAGTTTGATTCATTAAATGAAGGAGTGCAGTTTGATTTGTTAAATGTATGGTTTAAGTTTGTTTCATTGAATCACTGATTAACGTTTTTTTCATTGAATGAACGATTGATGATAGATTCATTAAATGAATAAAGTCAATGAATGAGTTTGGTTTGTTTCATTGACTCAATGAATAACGTTTGATTCTTGGATTGAACGGTTCAATTTCGTTACAGTAAATGAATGAATGCAGTTTCACTCATTAAATGCATGACTCATTAAGATTGTTTCATTGGATCAATGAAAAACGTTTAATTAATTGAATGAATGGCTGAAGTTTCATTCAATGAAAGATTGAATGCAGTTTGTTTCATTAAATGAATGAGTTTTGTTTGATTCATTGTATCAAAGAATAACGTTTGATTCATTGAATGATCGATTGATGTCAGATTCATGCAATGAATGAATGCAGTTTGATTCATTAAATGCATACGTTCAGATTGGTTCATTGAATCAATGAACAACGTTTAGTTCATTGAATGAATGATTTAAGTTTGATGCAATGACAGAACGAATACAGTTTGATTCATTGAATAAATTTGCTAAGCTCAAGACATTAATGAATGAAAGAAGCTCGAGTCATTAAATCAGCGCGTGTAGTTTGTTCATTGAATGAATGCTGTTTGCTTAATTAAATGAATGTGTTCAGTTTGTTTAATTGATTCAATGAAAGAATGAATGCTGTTGAATTCATTGAATGAATGCGTTAAGCTCGAGACATTGAATGAGGGAGTGCAGTTTGGTTCATTGAATGAATGAGTGCTGTTTGATTCATGAAAGTCATGATTTAAGTTCGTTTCAATGAATCAACAAATAATGTTTGTTTCGTTTAATGGACGAATGCAGTTTGATTCACTGAATGAATACTTTATTTTCGAGATAGTGAATGCATGACAGAAGCTACAAGTGATTGAATGAATGAGTGCAGTTTGATTCATTGAGTGAAAGAGTACAGATAGATTCATTAAATTAATGAGAAGTTTCCTTCATTGACACGTTTGATTCTTGGAATGAACTGTTGAAGTTTGACACATTAAATAAATTAATGCAGTTTGATTCACTAAATGAATGAGTTTAGTTTGTTTCATTGACTGAATGAACGATTGATGTCAGCATCATTAAGTGAATGAATGCCGTTTGATTCATTGACTGAATGAGTGGTTTGATTCATTTAATCATTAAATGAGCAACGTGCAATTCCATGAATGAATGATTGAAGTTTTATTTAATAAATTAATTCATACAGTGTGATTTATTGAATGAATGAGTGAAGTTTGATTCATTGAATGAAAGAAAGCAGTAAGTTTCAATGAATCAATGAATACTGTAAGATTCATTGAATGAAAGATTGAAGAGTAATTCAATGATAGCATGAATGCAGGTTGATTCATCGAATGATTGTGTTAAGCTCAAGACAGTGAATGTATGATGGAAGCTCTACAGATTGGATTAACACGTTCAGTTTGTCTCACTTTGAATGAATGAGTGCAGTTTGGTTCAGTAAATAAATAAGTGCAGTTTAATTCATTGAATGTATGATTAAAGTTTGTTTCATTCAATCAAGGAATAACGTTTGATACATCGAATGAACGATTGAAGTTTGTGTCGTTAAAGGAATGAATGCAGTTTGACACAATAAATACAAGAGTTTAATTGAATGAACGAATACCGTTTCACTCAATGAAAGAATGAATGCAGTTTGGTTCATTACATTGAATGAATGAGGCAAGCTCTCCATCTTGAATTAACACGTTCAGTTTTGTTTCTTTGAATGAATGAATGCTGTACGATTCCTTAAATGAATGAGTTTTGTTCGTTTCATTGACTTCAACTTTCGATTGAAGGATTGAAATCAGATTCATTAAATAAATGAATGCAGTTTAATTCATTAAATGCGTGAGTTAAGTTTGTTTCATGGAATCAAAGAACAACGTTTAATTCATTGATTGATTGAAAGACTGGAGTTTTAAGAAAATGAAAGAATGAATGCAGTTTGATTCAAGGAATTGATGCGTTAAGCTTGAGACATTGAATTAATGAGTGTAGGTTGATTCATTGACCAAAAGACGGCAGTAAGATTCATTTAATAAACGAGTGTAGTTTCATTCATTAATTGTGTGATTTAAGTTCGTTTCATTGAATTACTAAATATTGTTGGATTCATTTAATGGACATTTGATTCATGAAATCCGTGAGTTCGTTTGTTTCATTGAATCAATGAACAACATTTAATTCAATAATTTCAATCATTTATTGAATGCAGTTTGATTCATTGAATGAATGCATTATATTCGAGTCATTCAATGAATGAGAGAAGCTAGATTCATTAAATTAACATGTGGAGTTCGTTTCATTGATTGAATGAGTGCAGTATGATTCATTGATTGAATGCGATTATATTCTTTAAACGATAGAGTTTAGTTTGTTTTATTAACTCAATGTATAACGTTTGGTTCATCTCAAATGCGTTAAGCTCGACACATTGAATGAATGAGAGAAGCTCTACTAATTGAACTAACGCGTGCAATTTGGTTTATTGATTGTGTGAGAGTAGATAGATTCTTAAAAGGAATGAATGATTTTAGTTAGATTAAATAAATGAATGAATTTAGTTTGTTTCATTGACTCAATGAATACCATTTGTTTCATTGAATGTACGATTGAAGTTTGATTCATTGAAAGAATGAATGCAGTTTGATCCTTTCAATGAATGAGTTTAGTTTGTTTCGTTGAATCAATTAAGAACGTTTGATTCATTGAATAAACGACGATGTCAGTTTGCTTCATTAAATGCATGAGTCAAGTTTGTTTCATTTAATCAATAAACAACGTTTAAGTTATTGAATGAATGGCTTAAATTTCATTCCATGAAAGGATGAATGCAGTTTGGTTCATTGAATAAATGCGTTAAACACAAGACATTCAATGAAGTTTGATTCATTGAATGAATGCATTATATTCAAGTCATTCAATGAATGAGAGAATTTAGATTCATTAAATTAACATGTGGAGTTCGTTTCATTGATTGAATGAGTGCAGTATGATTCATTGATTGAATGCGGTTATATTCTTTAAACGATAGAGTTTAGTTTGTTTTATTAACTCAATGTATAACGTTTGGTTCATCTCAAATGCGTTAAGCTCGACACTTTAAATGAATGAGAGAAGCTCTACTAATTGAACTAACGCGTGCAATTTGGTTTATTGATTGTGTGAGAGTAGATAGATTCTTAAAAGGAATGAATGATTTTAGTTAGATTAAATAAATGAATGAATTTAGTTTGTTTCATTGACTCAATGAATACCATTTGTTTCATTGAATGTACGATTGAAGTTTGATTCATTGAAAGAATGAATGCAGTTTGATCCTTTCAATGAATGAGTTTAGTTTGTTTCGTTGAATCAATTAAGAACGTTTGATTCATTGAATAAACGACGATGTCAGTTTGCTTCATTAAATGCATGAGTCAAGTTTGTTTCATTTAATCAATAAAAAACGTTTAAGTTATTGAATGAATGGCTTAACTTTCATTCCATGAAAGGATGAATGCAGTTTGGTTCATTGAATGAATGCGTTAAACACAAGACATTGAATGAATGAGTGAAGCTCGATTCATTGAATTAACACCAGCAGTTTGTTTCCTTGAATGAATGAATGCAGCTTGATTTATTGAATGAAAGAAGGCAGTTAGCTTCATTAAATGAATGAGTTTGGTTTGATTCATTATATCAACGAATAACGTCTGATAGATTGAATGAACGATTGAAGTCAGATTCATTGAATGAATATTTGAAATAACACGTGCAGTTTATTTCATTGAATGAATTAGTATAGTTTGATTCATTAAATGAAGGAGTGCAGTTTGATTTGTTAAATGTATGGTTTAAGTTTGTTTCATTGAATCATTGATTAACGTTTTTTCATTGAATGAACGATTGATGATAGATTCATTAAATGAATAAAGTCAATGAATGAGTTTGGTTTGTTTCATTGACTCAATGAATAACGTTTGATTCTTGGATGGAACGGTTCAATTTCGTTACAGTAAATGAATGAATGCAGTTTCACTCATTAAATGCATGACTCATTAAGATTGTTTCATTGGATCAATGAAAAACGTTTAATTAATTGAATGAATGGCTGAAGTTTCATTCAATGAAAGATTGAATGCAGTTTGTTTCATTAAAGGAATGAGTTTTGTTTGATTCATTGTATCAAAGAATAACGTTTGATTCATTGAATGATCGATTGATGTCAGATTCATGCAATGAATGAATGCAGTTTGATTCATTAAATGCATACGTTCAGATTGGTTCATTGAATCAATGAACAACGTTTAGTTCATTGAATGAATGATTTAAGTTTGATGCAATGAAAGAACGAATACAGTTTGATTCATTGAATAAATTTGCTAAGCTCAAGACATTAATGAATGAAAGAAGCTCGAGTCATTAAATCAGCTCGTGTAGTTTGTTCATTGAATGAATGCTGTTTGCTTAATTAAATGAATGTGTTCAGTTTGTTTAATTGATTCAATGAAAGAATGAATGCTGTTGAATTCATTGAATGAATGCGTTAAGCTCGAGACATTGAATAAGGGAGTGCAGTTTGGTTCATTGAATGAATGAGTGCTGTTTGATTCATGAAAGTCATGATTTAAGTTCGTTTCAATGAATCAACAAATAATGTTTGTTTCGTTTAATGGACGAATGCAGTTTGATTCACTGAATGAATACTTTAATTTCGAGATAGTGAATGCATGACAGAAGCTACAAGTGATTGAATGAATGAGTGCAGTTTGATTCATTGAGTGAAAGAATACAGATAGATTCATTAAATTAATGAAAAGTTTCCTTCATTGACACGTTTGATTCTTGGAATGAACTGTTGAAGTTTGACACATTAAATAAATTAATGCAGTTTGATTCACTAAATGAATGAGTTTAGTTTGTTTCATTGACTGAATGAACGATTGATGTCAGCATCATTAAGTGAATGAATGCCATTTGATTCATTGACTGAATGAGTGGTTTGATTCATTTAATCATTAAATGAGCAACGTGCAATTCCATGAATGAATGATTGAAGTTTTATTTAATAAATTAATTCATACAGTGTGATTTATTGAATGAATGAGTGAAGTTTGATTCATTGAATGAAAGAAAGCAGTAAGTTTCAATGAATCAATGAATACTGTAAGATTCATTGAATGAAAGATTGAAGAGTAATTCAATGATAGCATGAATGCAGGTTGATTCATCGAATGATTGTGTTAAGCTCAAGACAGTGAATGTATGATGGAAGCTCTACAGATTGGATTAACACGTTCAGTTTGTCTCACTTTGAATGAATGAGTGCAGTTTGGTTCAGTAAATAAATAAGTGCAGTTTAATTCATTGAATGTATGATTAAAGTTTGTTTCATTCAATCAAGGAATAACGTTTGATACATCGAATGAACGATTGAAGTTTGTGTCATTAAAGGAATGAATGCAGTTTGACACAATAAATACAAGAGTTTGATTGAATGAACGAATACCGTTTCACTCAATGAAAGAATGAATGCAGTTTGGTTCATTACATTGAATGAATGAGGCAAGCTCTCCATCTTGAATTAACACGTTCAGTTTTGTTTCTTTGAATGAATGAATGCTGTA
Source organism: Chiloscyllium plagiosum (assembly GCF_037043375.1). NCBI lineage: Eukaryota > Metazoa > Chordata > Chondrichthyes > Orectolobiformes > Hemiscylliidae > Chiloscyllium > Chiloscyllium plagiosum. The sequence continues at coordinate 68,387,327 of NW_028270158.1, read as the reverse complement.
CGATTCCTTAAATGAATGAGTTTTGTTCGTTTCATTGACTTCAACTTTCGATTGAAGGATTGAAATCAGATTCATTAAATAAATGAATGCAGTTTAATTCATTAAATGCGTGAGTTAAGTTTGTTTCATGGAATCAAAGAACAACGTTTAATTCATTGATTGATTGAAAGACTGGAGTTTTAAGAAAATGAAAGAATGAATGAAGTTTGATTCAAGGAATTGATGCGTTAAGCTTGAGACATTGAATTAATGAGTGTAGGTTGATTCATTGACCAAAAGACGGCAGTAAGATTCATTTAATAAACGAGTGTAGTTTCATTCATTAATTGTGTGATTTAAGTTCGTTTCATTGAATTACTAAATATTGTTGGATTCATTTAATGGACATTTGATTCATGAAATCCGTGAGTTCGTTTGTTTCATTGAATCAATGAACAACATTTAATTCAATAATTTCAATCATTTATTGAATGCAGTTTGATTCATTGAATGAATGCATTATATTCGAGTCATTCAATGAATGAGAGAAGCTAGATTCATTAAATTAACATGTGGAGTTCGTTTCATTGATTGAATGAGTGCAGTATGATTCATTGATTGAATGCGGTTATATTCTTTAAACGATAGAGTTTAGTTTGTTTTATTAACTCAATGTATAACGTTTGGTTCATCTCAAATGCGTTAAGCTCGACACATTGAATGAATGAGAGAAGCTCTACTAATTGAACTAACGCGTGCAATTTGGTTTATTGATTGTGTGAGAGTAGATAGATTCTTAAAAGGAATGAATGATTTTAGTTAGATTAAATAAATGAATGAATTTAGTTTGTTTCATTGACTCAATGAATACCATTTGTTTCATTGAATGTACGATTGAAGTTTGATTCATTGAAAGAATGAATGCAGTTTGATCCTTTCAATGAATGAGTTTAGTTTGTTTCGTTGAATCAATTAAGAACGTTTGATTCATTGAATAAACGACGATGTCAGTTTGCTTCATTAAATGCATGAGTCAAGTTTGTTTCATTTAATCAATAAACAACGTTTAAGTTATTGAATGAATGGCTTAAATTTCATTCCATGAAAGGATGAATGCAGTTTGGTTCATTGAATGAATGCGTTAAACACAAGACATTCAATGAAGTTTGATTCATTGAATGAATGCATTATATTCAAGTCATTCAATGAATGAGAGAAGCTAGATTCATTAAATTAACATGTGGAGTTCGTTTCATTGATTGAATGAGTGCAGTATGATTCATTGATTGAATGCGGTTATATTCTTTAAACGATAGAGTTTAGTTTGTTTTATTAACTCAATGTATAACGTTTGGTTCATCTCAAATGCGTTAAGCTCGACACTTTAAATGAATGAGAGAAGCTCTACTAATTGAACTAACGCGTGCAATTTGGTTTATTGATTGTGTGAGAGTAGATAGATTCTTAAAAGGAATGAATGATTTTAGTTAGATTAAATAAATGAATGAATTTAGTTTGTTTCATTGACTCAATGAATACCATTTGTTTCATTGAATGTACGATTGAAGTTTGATTCATTGAAAGAATGAATGCAGTTTGATCCTTTCAATGAATGAGTTTAGTTTGTTTCGTTGAATCAATTAAGAACGTTTGATTCATTGAATAAACGACGATGTCAGTTTGCTTCATTAAATGCATGAGTCAAGTTTGTTTCATTTAATCAATAAACAACGTTTAAGTTATTGAATGAATGGCTTAACTTTCATTCCATGAAAGGATGAATGCAGTTTGGTTCATTGAATGAATGCGTTAAACACAAGACATTGAATGAATGAGTGAAGCTCGATTCATTGAATTAACACCAGCAGTTTGTTTCCGTGAATGAATGAATGCAGCTTGATTTATTGAATGAAAGAAGGCAGTTAGCTTCATTAAATGAATGAGTTTGGTTTGATTCATTATATCAACGAATAACGTCTGATAGATTGAATGAACGATTGAAGTCAGATTCATTGAATGAATATTTGAAATAACACGTGCAGTTTATTTCATTGAATGAATTAGTATAGTTTGATTCATTAAATGAAGGAGTGCAGTTTGATTTGTTAAATGTATGGTTTAAGTTTGTTTCATTGAATCATTGATTAACGTTTTTTTCATTGAATGAACGATTGATGATAGATTCATTAAATGAATAAAGTCAATGAATGAGTTTGGGTTGTTTCATTGACTCAATGAATAACGTTTGATTCTTGGATGGAACGGTTCAATTTCGTTACAGTAAATGAATGAATGCAGTTTCACTCATTAAATGCATGACTCATTAAGATTGTTTCATTGGATCAATGAAAAACGTTTAATTAATTGAATGAATGGCTGAAGTTTCATTCAATGAAAGATTGAATGCAGTTTGTTTCATTAAAGGAATGAGTTTTGTTTGATTCATTGTATCAAAGAATAACGTTTGATTCATTGAATGATCGATTGATGTCAGATTCATGCAATGAATGAATGCAGTTTGATTCATTAAATGCATACGTTCAGATTGGTTCATTGAATCAATGAACAACGTTTAGTTCATTGAATGAATGATTTAAGTTTGATGCAATGACAGAACGAATACAGTTTGATTCATTGAATAAATTTGCTAAGCTCAAGACATTAATGAATGAAAGAAGCTCGAGTCATTAAATCAGCTCGTGTAGTTTGTTCATTGAATGAATGCTGTTTGCTTAATTAAATGAATGTGTTCAGTTTGTTTAATTGATTCAATGAAAGAATGAATGCTGTTGAATTCATTGAATGAATGCGTTAAGCTCGAGACATTGAATGAGGGAGTGCAGTTTGGTTCATTGAATGAATGAGTGCTGTTTGATTCATGAAAGTCATGATTTAAGTTCGTTTCAATGAATCAACAAATAATGTTTGTTTCGTTTAATGGACGAATGCAGTTTGATTCACTGAATGAATACTTTAATTTCGAGATAGTGAATGCATGACAGAAGCTACAAGTGATTGAATGAATGAGTGCAGTTTGATTCATTGAGTGAAAGAATACAGATAGATTCATTAAATTAATGAAAAGTTTCCTTCATTGACACGTTTGATTCTTGGAATGAACTGTTGAAGTTTGACACATTAAATAAATTAATGCAGTTTGATTCACTAAATGAATGAGTTTAGTTTGTTTCATTGACTGAATGAACGATTGATGTCAGCATCATTAAGTGAATGAATGCCATTTGATTCATTGACTGAATGAGTGGTTTGATTCATTTAATCATTAAATGAGCAACGTGCAATTCCATGAATGAATGATTGAAGTTTTATTTAATAAATTAATTCATACAGTGTGATTCATTGAATGAATGAGTGAAGTTTGATTCATTGAATGAAAGAAAGCAGTAAGTTTCAATGAATCAATGAATACTGTAAGATTCATTGAATGAAAGATTGAAGAGTAATTCAATGATAGCATGAATGCAGGTTGATTCATCGAATGATTGTGTTAAGCTCAAGACAGTGAATGTATGATGGAAGCTCTACAGATTGGATTAACACGTTCAGTTTGTCTCACTTTGAATGAATGAGTGCAGTTTGGTTCAGTAAATAAATAAGTGCAGTTTAATTCATTGAATGTATGATTAAAGTTTGTTTCATTCAATCAAGGAATAACGTTTGATACATCGAATGAACGATTGAAGTTTGTGTCATTAAAGGAATGAATGCAGTTTGACACAATAAATACAAGAGTTTAATTGAATGAACGAATACCGTTTCACTCAATGAAAGAATGAATGCAGTTTGGTTCATAACATTGAATGAATGAGGCAAGCTCTCCATCTTGAATTAACACGTTCAGTTTTGTTTCTTTGAATGAATGAATGCTGTACGATTCCTTAAATGAATGAGTTTTGTTCGTTTCATTGACTTCAACTTTCGATTGAAGGATTGAAATCAGATTCATTAAATAAATGAATGCAGTTTAATTCATTAAATGCGTGAGTTAAGTTTGTTTCATGGAATCAAAGAACAACGTTTAATTCATTGATTGATTGAAAGACTGGAGTTTTAAGAAAATGAAAGAATGAATGCAGTTTGATTCAAGGAATTGATGCGTTAAGCTTGAGACATTGAATTAATGAGTGTAGGTTGATTCATTGACCAAAAGACGGCAGTAAGATTCATTTAATAAACGAGTGCAGTTTCATTCATTAATTGTGTGATTTAAGTTCGTTTCATTGAATTACTAAATATTGTTGGATTCATTTAATGGACATTTGATTCATGAAATCCGTGAGTTCGTTTGTTTCATTGAATCAATGAACAACATTTAATTCAATAATTTCAATCATTTATTGAATGCAGTTTGATTCATTGAATGAATGCATTATATTCGAGTCATTCAACGACGATGTCAGTTTGCTTCATTAAATGCATGAGTCAAGTTTGTTTCATTTAATCAATAAACAACGTTTAAGTTATTGAATGAATGGCTTAACTTTCATTCCATGAAAGGATGAATGCAGTTTGGTTCATTGAATGAATGCGTTAAACACAAGACATTGAATGAATGAGTGAAGCTCGATTCATTGAATTAACACCAGCAGTTTGTTTCCTTGAATGAATGAATGCAGCTTGATTTATTGAATGAAAGAAGGCAGTTAGCTTCATTAAATGAATGAGTTTGGTTTGATTCATTATATCAACGAATAACGTCTGATAGATTGAATGAACGATTGAAGTCAGATTCATTGAATGAATATTTGAAATAACACGTGCAGTTTATTTCATTGAATGAATGAGTGCTGTTTGATTCATGAAAGTCATGAATTAAGTTCGTTTCAATGAATCAACAAATAATGTTTGTTTCGTTTAATGGACGAATGCAGTTTGATTCACTGAATGAATACTTTAATTTCGAGATAGTGAATGCATGACAGAAGCTACAAGTGATTGAATGAATGCGTGCAGTTTGATTCATTGAGTGAAAGAATACAGATAGATTCATTAAATTAATGAAAAGTTTCCTTCATTGACACGTTTGATTCTTGGAATGAACTGTTGAAGTTTGACACATTAAATAATTTTATGCAGTTTGATTCACTAAATGAATGAGTTTAGTTTGTTTCATTGACTGAATGAACGATTGATGTCAGCATCATTAAGTGAATGAATGCCATTTGATTCATTGACTGAATGAGTGGTTTGATTCATTTAATCATTAAATGAGCAACGTGCAATTCCATGAATGAATGATTGAAGTTTTATTTAATAAATTAATTCATACAGTGTGATTTATTGAATGAATGAGTGCAGTATGATTCATTGATTGAATGCGGTTATATTCTTTAAACGATAGAGTTTAGTTTGTTTTATTAACTCAATGTATAACGTTTGGTTCATCTCAAATGCGTTAAGCTCGACACATTGAATGAATGAGAGAAGCTCTACTAATTGAACTAACGCGTGCAATTTGGTTTATTGATTGTGTGAGAGTAGATAGATTCTTAAAAGTAATGAATGATTTTAGTTAGATTAAATAAATGAATGAATTTAGTTTGTTTCATTGACTCAATGAATGCCATTTGTTTCATTGAATGTACGATTGAAGTTTGATTCATTGAAAGAATGAATGCAGTTTGATCCTTTCAATGAATGAGTTTAGTTTGTTTCGTTGAATCAATTAAGAACGTTTGATTCATTGAATAAACGACGATGTCAGTTTGCTTCATTAAATGCATGAGTCAAGTTTGTTTCATTTAATCAATAAACAACGTTTAAGTTATTGAATGAATGGCTTAACTTTCATTCCATGAAAGGATGAATGCAGTTTGGTTCATTGAATGAATGCGTTAAACACAAGACATTGAATGAATGAGTGAAGCTCGATTCATTGAATTAACACCAGCAGTTTGTTTCCTTGAATGAATGAATGCAGCTTGATTTATTGAATGAAAGAAGGCAGTTAGCTTCATTAAATGAATGAGTTTGGTTTGATTCATTATATCAACGAATAACGTCTGATAGATTGAATGAACGATTGAAGTCAGATTCATTGAATGAATATTTGAAATAACACGTGCAGTTTATTTCATTGAATGAATGAGTGCTGTTTGATTCATGAAAGTCATGAATTAAGTTCGTTTCAATGAATCAACAAATAATGTTTGTTTCGTTTAATGGACGAATGCAGTTTGATTCACTGAATGAATACTTTAATTTCGAGATAGTGAATGCATGACAGAAGCTACAAGTGATTGAATGAATGCGTGCAGTTTGATTCATTGAGTGAAAGAATACAGATAGATTCATTAAATTAATGAAAAGTTTCCTTCATTGACACGTTTGATTCTTGGAATGAACTGTTGAAGTTTGACACATTAAATAATTTAATGCAGTTTGATTCACTAAATGAATGAGTTTAGTTTGTTTCATTGACTGAATGAACGATTGATGTCAGCATCATTAAGTGAATGAATGCCATTTGATTCATTGACTGAATGAGTGGTTTGATTCATTTAATCATTAAATGAGCAACGTGCAATTCCATGAATGAATGATTGAAGTTTTATTTAATAAATTAATTCATACAGTGTGATTTATTGAATGAATGAGTGCAGTATGATTCATTGATTGAATGCGGTTATATTCTTTAAACGATAGAGTTTAGTTTGTTTTATTAACTCAATGTATAACGTTTGGTTCATCTCAAATGCGTTAAGCTCGACACATTGAATGAATGAGAGAAGCTCTACTAATTGAACTAACGCGTGCAATTTGGTTTATTGATTGTGTGAGAGTAGATAGATTCTTAAAAGGAATGAATGATTTTAGTTAGATTAAATAAATGAATGAATTTAGTTTGTTTGATTGACTCAATGAATGCCATTTGTTTCATTGAATGTACGATTGAAGTTTGATTCATTGAAAGAATGAATGCAGTTTGATCCTTTCAATGAATGAGTTTAGTTTGTTTCGTTGAATCAATTAAGAACGTTTGATTCATTGAATAAACGACGATGTCAGTTTGCTTCATTAAATGCATGAGTCAAGTTTGTTTCATTTAATCAATAAACAACGTTTAAGTTATTGAATGAATGGCTTAACTTTCATTCCATGAAAGGATGAATGCAGTTTGGTTCATTGAATGAATGCGTTAAACACAAGACATTGAATGAATGAGTGAAGCTCGATTCATTGAATTAACACCAGCAGTTTGTTTCCTTGAATGAATGAATGCAGCTTGATTTATTGAATGAAAGAAGGCAGTTAGCTTCATTAAATGAATGAGTTTGGTTTGATTCATTATATCAACGAATAACGTCTGATAGATTGAATGAACGATTGAAGTCAGATTCATTGAATGAATATTTGAAATAACACGTGCAGTTTATTTCATTGAATGAATGAGTGCTGTTTGATTCATGAAAGTCATGAATTAAGTTCGTTTCAATGAATCAACAAATAATGTTTGTTTCGTTTAATGGACGAATGCAGTTTGATTCACTGAATGAATACTTTAATTTCGAGATAGTGAATGCATGACAGAAGCTACAAGTGATTGAATGAATGCGTGCAGTTTGATTCATTGAGTGAAAGAATACAGATAGATTCATTAAATTAATGAAAAGTTTACTTCATTGACACGTTTGATTCTTGGAATGAACTGTTGAAGTTTGACACATTAAATAATTTAATGCAGTTTGATTCACTAAATGAATGAGTTTAGTTTGTTTCATTGACTGAATGAACGATTGATGTCAGCATCATTAAGTGAATGAATGCCATTTGATTCATTGACTGAATGAGTGGTTTGATTCATTTAATCATTAAATGAGCAACGTGCAATTCCATGAATGAATGATTGAAGTTTTATTTAATAAATTAATTCATACAGTGTGATTTATTGAATGAATGAGTGCAGTATGATTCATTGATTGAATGCGGTTATATTCTTTAAACGATAGAGTTTAGTTTGTTTTATTAACTCAATGTATAACGTTTGGTTCATCTCAAATGCGTTAAGCTCGACACATTGAATGAATGAGAGAAGCTCTACTAATTGAACTAACGCGTGCAATTTGGTTTATTGATTGTGTGAGAGTAGATAGATTCTTAAAAGGAATGAATGATTTTAGTTAGATTAAATAAATGAATGAATTTAGTTTGTTTCATTGACTCAATGAATGCCATTTGTTTCATTGAATGTACGATTGAAGTTTGATTCATTGAAAGAATGAATGCAGTTTGATCCTTTCAATGAATGAGTTTAGTTTGTTTCGTTGAATCAATTAAGAACGTTTGATTCATTGAATAAACGACGATGTCAGTTTGCTTCATTAAATGCATGAGTCAAGTTTGTTTCATTTAATCAATAAACAACGTTTAAGTTATTGAATGAATGGCTTAACTTTCATTTCATGAAAGGATGAATGCAGTTTGGTTCATTGAATGAATGCGTTAAACACAAGACATTGAATGAATGAGTGAAGCTCGATTCATTGAATTAACACCAGCAGTTTGTTTCCTTGAATGAATGAATGCAGCTTGATTTATTGAATGAAAGAAGGCAGTTAGCTTCATTAAATGAATGAGTTTGGTTTGATTCATTATATCAACGAATAACGTCTGATAGATTGAATGAACGATTGAAGTCAGATTCATTGAATGAATATTTGAAATAACACGTGCAGTTTATTTCATTGAATGAATTAGTATAGTTTGATTCATTAAATGAAGGAGTGCAGTTTGATTTGTTAAATGTATGGTTTAAGTTTGTTTCATTGAATCATTGATTAACGTTTTTTTCATTGAATGAACGATTGATGATAGATTCATTAAATGAATAAAGTCAATGAATGAGTTTGGTTTGTTTCATTGACTCAATGAATAACGTTTGATTCTTGGATTGAACGGTTCAATTTCGTTACAGTAAATGAATGAATGCAGTTTCACTCATTAAATGCATGACTCATTAAGATTGTTTCATTGGATCAATGAAAAACGTTTAATTAATTGAATGAATGGCTGAAGTTTCATTCAATGAAAGATTGAATGCAGTTTGTTTCATTAAAGGAATGAGTTTTGTTTGATTCATTGTATCAAAGAATAACGTTTGATTCATTGAATGATCGATTGATGTCAGATTCATGCAATGAATGAATGCAGTTTGATTCATTAAATGCATACGTTCAGATTGGTTCATTGAATCAATGAACAACGTTTAGTTCATTGAATGAATGATTTAAGTTTGATGCAATGTCAGAACGAATACAGTTTGATTCAATGAATAAATTTGCTAAGCTCAAGACATTAATGAATGAAAGAAGCTCGAGTCATTAAATCAGCGCGTGTAGTTTGTTCATTGAATGAATGCTGTTTGCTTAATTAAATGAATGTGTTCAGTTTGTTTAATTGATTCAATGAAAGAATGAATGCTGTTGAATTCATTGAATGAATGCGTTAAGCTCGAGACATTGAATGAGGGAGTGCAGTTTGGTTCATTGAATGAATGAGTGCTGTTTGATTCATGAAAGTCATGATTTAAGTTCGTTTCACTGAATCAACAAATAATGTTTGTTTCGTTTAATGGACGAATGCAGTTTGATTCACTGAATGAATACTTTAATTTCGAGATAGCGAATGCATGACAGAAGCTCTATTCATTGAATTTACAAGTGATTGAATGAATGAGTGCAGTTTGATTCATTGAATGAAAGAATACAGATAGATTCATTAAATTAATGAGAAGTTTCCTTCATTGACACGTTTGATTCTTGGAATGAACTGTTGAAGTTTGACACATTAAATAAATTAATGCAGTTTGATTCACTAAATGAATGAGTTTAGTTTGTTTCATTGACTGAATGAACGATTGATGTCAGCATCATTAAGTGAATGAATGCCATTTGATTCATTGACTGAATGAGTGGTTTGATTCATTTAATCATTAAATGAGCAACGTGCAATTCCATGAATGAATGATTGAAGTTTTATTTAATAAATTAATTCATACAGTGTGATTTATTGAATGCATGAGTGAAGTTTGATTCATTGAATGAAAGAAAGCAGTAAGTTTCAATGAATCAATGAATACTGTAAGATTCATTGAATGAAAGATTGAAGAGTAATTCAATGATAGCATGAATGCAGGTTGATTCATCGAATGATTGTGTTAAGCTCAAGACAGTGAATGTATGATGGAAGCTCTACAGATTGGATTAACACGTTCAGTTTGTCTCACTTTGAATGAATGAGTGCAGTTTGGTTCAGTAAATAAATAAGTGCAGTTTAATTCATTGAATGTATGATTAAAGTTTGTTTCATTCAATCAAGGAATAACGTTTGATACATCGAATGAACGATTGAAGTTTGTGTCATTAAAGGAATGAATGCAGTTTGACACAATAAATACAAGAGTTTAATTGAATGAACGAATACCGTTTCACTCAATGAAAGAATGAATGCAGTTTGGTTCATTACATTGAATGAATGAGGCAAGCTCTCCATCTTGAATTAACACGTTCAGTTTTGTTTCTTTGAATGAATGAATGCTGTTCGATTCCTTAAATGAATGAGTTTTGTTCGTTTCATTGCCTTCAACTTTCGATTGAAGGATTGAAATCAGATTCATTAAATAAATGAATGCAATTTAATTCATTAAATGCGTGAGTTAAATTTGTTTCATGGAGTCAAAGAACAACGTTTAATTCATTGATTGATTGAAAGACTGGAGTTTTAAGAAAATGAAAGAATGAATGCAGTTTGATTCAAGGAATTGATGCGTTAAGCTTGAGACATTGAATTAATGAGTGTAGGTTGATTCATTGACCAAAAGACGGCAGTAAGATTCATTTAATAAACGAGTGCAGTTTCATTCATTAATTGTGTGATTTAAGTTCGTTTCATTGAATTACTAAATATTGTTGGATTCATTTAATGGACATTTGATTCATGAAATCCGTGAGTTCGTTTGTTTCATTGAATCAATGAACAACATTTAATTCAATAATTTCAATCATTTATTGAATGCAGTTTGATTCATTGAATGAATGCATTATATTCGAGTCATTCAATGAATGAGAGAAGCTAGATTCATTAAATTAACATGTGGAGTTCGTTTCATTGATTGAATGAGTGCAGTATGATTCATTGATTGAATGCGGTTATATTCTTTAAACGATAGAGTTTAGTTTGTTTTATTGACTCAATGTATAACGTTTGGTTCATCTCAAATGCGTTAAGCTCGACACATTGAATGAATGAGAGAAGCTCTACTAATTGAACTAACGCGTGCAATTTGGTTTATTGATTGTGTGAGAGTAGATAGATTCTTAAAAGGAATGAATGATTTTAGTTAGATTAAATAAATGAATGAATTTAGTTTGTTTCATTGACTCAATGAATACCATTTGTTTCATTGAATGTACGATTGAAGTTTGATTCATTGAAAGAATGAATGCAGTTTGATCCTTTCAATGAATGAGTTTAGTTTGTTTCGTTGAATCAATTAAGAACGTTTGATTCATTGAATAAACGACGATGTCAGTTTGCTTCATTAAATGCATGAGTCAAGTTTGTTTCATTTAATCAATAAACAACGTTTAAGTTATTGAATGAATGGCTTAAATTTCATTCCATGAAAGGATGAATGCAGTTTGGTTCATTGAATAAATGCGTTAAACACAAGACATTCAATGAAGTTTGATTCATTGAATGAATGCATTATATTCAAGTCATTCAATGAATGAGAGAATTTAGATTCATTAAATTAACATGTGGAGTTCGTTTCATTGATTGAATGAGTGCAGTATGATTCATTGATTGAATGCGGTTATATTCTTTAAACGATAGAGTTTAGTTTGTTTTATTAACTCAATGTATAACGTTTGGTTCATCTCAAATGCGTTAAGCTCGACACTTTAAATGAATGAGAGAAGCTCTACTAATTGAACTAACGCGTGCAATTTGGTTTATTGATTGTGTGAGAGTAGATAGATTCTTAAAAGGAATGAATGATTTTAGTTAGATTAAATAAATGAATGAATTTAGTTTGTTTCATTGACTCAATGAATACCATTTGTTTCATTGAATGTACGATTGAAGTTTGATTCATTGAAAGAATGAATGCAGTTTGATCCTTTCAATGAATGAGTTTAGTTTGTTTCGTTGAATCAATTAAGAACGTTTGATTCATTGAATAAACGACGATGTCAGTTTGCTTCATTAAATGCATGAGTCAAGTTTGTTTCATTTAATCAATAAACAACGTTTAAGTTATTGAATGAATGGCTTAAATTTCATTCCATGAAAGGATGAATGCAGTTTGGTTCATTGAATGAATGCGTTAAACACAAGACATTGAATGAATGAGTGAAGCTCGATTCATTGAATTAACACCAGCAGTTTGTTTCCTTGAATGAATGAATGCAGCTTGATTTATTGAATGAAAAAAGGCAGTTAGCTTCATTAAATGAATGAGTTTGGTTTGATTCATTATATCAACGAATAACGTCTGATAGATTGAATGAACGATTGAAGTCAGATTCATTGAATGAATATTTGAAATAACACGTGCAGTTTATTTCATTGAATGAATTAGTATAGTTTGATTCATTAAATGAAGGAGTGCAGTTTGATTTGTTAAATGTATGGTTTAAGTTTGTTTCATTGAATCATTGATTAACGTTTTTTTCATTGAATGAACGATTGATGATAGATTCATTAAATGAATAAAGTCAATGAATGAGTTTGGTTTGTTTCATTGACTCAATGAATAACGTTTGATTCTTGGATTGAACGGTTCAATTTCGTTACAGTAAATGAATGAATGCAGTTTCACTCATTAAATGCATGACTCATTAAGATTGTTTCATTGGATCAATGAAAAACGTTTAATTAATTGAATGAATGGCTGAAGTTTCATTCAATGAAAGATTGAATGCAGTTTGTTTCATTAAAGGAATGAGTTTTGTTTGATTCATTGTATCAAAGAATAACGTTTGATTCATTGAATGATCGATTGATGTCAGATTCATGCAATGAATGAATGCAGTTTGATTCATTAAATGCATACGTTCAGATTGGTTCATTGAATCAATGAACAACGTTTAGTTCATTGAATGAATGATTTAAGTTTGATGCAATGACAGAACGAATACAGTTTGATTCATTGAATAAATTTGCTAAGCTCAAGACATTAATGAATGAAAGAAGCTCGAGTCATTAAATCAGCGCGTGTAGTTTGTTCATTGAATGAATGCTGTTTGCTTAATTAAATGAATGTGTTCAGTTTGTTTAATTGATTCAATGAAAGAATGAATGCTGTTGAATTCATTGAATGAATGCGTTAAGCTCGAGACATTGAATGAGGGAGTGCAGTTTGGTTCATTGAATGAATGAGTGCTGTTTGATTCATGAAAGTCATGATTTAAGTTCGTTTCAATGAATCAACAAATAATGTTTGTTTCGTTTAATGGACGAATGCAGTTTGATTCACTGAATGAATACTTTAATTTCGAGATAGTGAATGCATGACAGAAGCTACAAGTGATTGAATGAATGAGTGCAGTTTGATTCATTGAGTGAAAGAATACAGATAGATTCATTAAATTAATGAAAAGTTTCCTTCATTGGCACGTTTGATTCTTGGAATGAACTGTTGAAGTTTGACACATTAAATAAATTAATGCAGTTTGATTCACTAAATGAATGAGTTTAGTTTGTTTCATTGACTGAATGAACGATTGATGTCAGCATCATTAAGTGAATGAATGCCATTTGATTCATTGACTGAATGAGTGGTTTGATTCAATTAATCATTAAATGAGCAACGTGCAATTCCATGAATGAATGATTGAAGTTTTATTTAATAAATTAATTCATACAGTGTGATTTATTGAATGAATGAGTGAAGTTTGATTCATTGAATGAAAGAAAGCAGTAAGTTTCAATGAATCAATGAATACTGTAAGATTCATTGAATGAAAGATTGAAGAGTAATTCAATGATAGCATGAATGCAGGTTGATTCATCGAATGATTGTGTTAAGCTCAAGACAGTGAATGTATGATGGAAGCTCTACAGATTGGATTAACACGTTCAGTTTGTCTCACTTTGAATGAATGAGTGCAGTTTGGTTCAGTAAATAAATAAGTGCAGTTTAATTCATTGAATGTATGATTAAAGTTTGTTTCATTCAATCAAGGAATAACGTTTGATACATCGAATGAACGATTGAAGTTTGTGTCATTAAAGGAATGAATGCAGTTTGACACAATAAATACAAGAGTTTAATTGAATGAACGAATACCGTTTCACTCAATGAAAGAATGAATGCAGTTTGGTTCATTACATTGAATGAATGAGGCAAGCTCTCCATCTTGAATTAACACGTTCAGTTTTGTTTCTTTGAATGAATGAATGCTGTACGATTCCTTAAATGAATGAGTTTTGTTCGTTTCATTGACTTCAACTTTCGATTGAAGGATTGAAATCAGATTAATTAAATAAATGAATGCAGTTTAATTCATTAAATGCGTGAGTTAAGTTTGTTTCATGGAATCAAAGAACAACGTTTAATTCATTGATTGATTGAAAGACTGGAGTTTTAAGAAAATGAAAGAATGAATGCAGTTTGATTCAAGGAATTGATGCGTTAAGCTTGAGACATTGAATTAATGAGTGTAGGTTGATTCATTGACCAAAAGACGGCAGTAAGATTCATTTAATAAACGAGTGCAGTTTCATTCATTAATTGTGTGATTTAAGTTCGTTTCATTGAATTACTAAATATTGTTGGATTCATTTAATGGACATTTGATTCATGAAATCCGTGAGTTCGTTTGTTTCATTGAATCAATGAACAACATTTAATTCAATAATGTCAATCATTTATTGAATGCAGTTTGATTCATTGAATGAATGCATTATATTCGAGTCATTCAATGAATGAGAGAAGCTAGATTCATTAAATTAACATGTGGAGTTCGTTTCATTGATTGAATGAGTGCAGTATGATTCATTGATTGAATGCGGTTATATTCTTTAAACGATAGAGTTTAGTTTGTTTTATTAACTCAATGTATAACGTTTGGTTCATCTCAAATGCGTTAAGCTCGACACATTGAATGAATGAGAGAAGCTCTACTAATTGAACTAACGCGTGCAATTTGGTTTATTGATTGTGTGAGAGTAGATAGATTCTTAAAAGGAATGAATGATTTTAGTTAGATTAAATAAATGAATGAATTTAGTTTGTTTCATTGACTCAATGAATACCATTTGTTTCATTGAATGTACGATTGAAGTTTGATTCATTGAAAGAATGAATGCAGTTTGATCCTTTCAATGAATGAGTTTAGTTTGTTTCGTTGAATCAATTAAGAACGTTTGATTCATTGAATAAACGACGATGTCAGTTTGCTTCATTAAATGCATGAGTCAAGTTTGTTTCATTTAATCAATAAACAACGTTTAAGTTATTGAATGAATGGCTTAACTTTCATTCCATGAAAGGATGAATGCAGTTTGGTTCATTGAATGAATGCGTTAAACACAAGACATTGAATGAATGAGTGAAGCTCGATTCATTGAATTAACACCAGCAGTTTGTTTCCTTGAATGAATGAATGCAGCTTGATTTATTGAATGAAAGAAGGCAGTTAGCTTCATTAAATGAATGAGTTTGGTTTGATTCATTATATCAACGAATAACGTCTGATAGATTGAATGAACGATTGAAGTCAGATTCATTGAATGAATATTTGAAATAACACGTGCAGTTTATTTCATTGAATGAATTAGTATAGTTTGATTCATTAAATGAAGGAGTGCAGTTTGATTTGTTAAATGTATGGTTTAAGTTTGTTTCATTGAATCACTGATTAACGTTTTTTTCATTGAATGAACGATTGATGATAGATTCATTAAATGAATAAAGTCAATGAATGAGTTTGGTTTGTTTCATTGACTCAATGAATAACGTTTGATTCTTGGATTGAACGGTTCAATTTCGTTACAGTAAATGAATGAATGCAGTTTCACTCATTAAATGCATGACTCATTAAGATTGTTTCATTGGATCAATGAAAAACGTTTAATTAATTGAATGAATGGCTGAAGTTTCATTCAATGAAAGATTGAATGCAGTTTGTTTCATTAAATGAATGAGTTTTGTTTGATTCATTGTATCAAAGAATAACGTTTGATTCATTGAATGATCGATTGATGTCAGATTCATGCAATGAATGAATGCAGTTTGATTCATTAAATGCATACGTTCAGATTGGTTCATTGAATCAATGAACAACGTTTAGTTCATTGAATGAATGATTTAAGTTTGATGCAATGACAGAACGAATACAGTTTGATTCATTGAATAAATTTGCTAAGCTCAAGACATTAATGAATGAAAGAAGCTCGAGTCATTAAATCAGCGCGTGTAGTTTGTTCATTGAATGAATGCTGTTTGCTTAATTAAATGAATGTGTTCAGTTTGTTTAATTGATTCAATGAAAGAATGAATGCTGTTGAATTCATTGAATGAATGCGTTAAGCTCGAGACATTGAATGAGGGAGTGCAGTTTGGTTCATTGAATGAATGAGTGCTGTTTGATTCATGAAAGTCATGATTTAAGTTCGTTTCAATGAATCAACAAATAATGTTTGTTTCGTTTAATGGACGAATGCAGTTTGATTCACTGAATGAATACTTTAATTTCGAGATAGTGAATGCATGACAGAAGCTACAAGTGATTGAATGAATGAGTGCAGTTTGATTCATTGAGTGAAAGAGTACAGATAGATTCATTAAATTAATGAGAAGTTTCCTTCATTGACACGTTTGATTCTTGGAATGAACTGTTGAAGTTTGACGCATTAAATAAATTAATGCAGTTTGATTCACTAAATGAATGAGTTTAGTTTGTTTCATTGACTGAATGAACGATTGATGTCAGCATCATTAAGTGAATGAATGCCGTTTGATTCATTGACTGAATGAGTGGTTTGATTCATTTAATCTTTAAATGAGCAACGTGCAATTCCATGAATGAATGATTGAAGTTTTATTTAATAAATTAATTCATACAGTGTGATTTATTGAATGAATGAGTGAAGTTTGATTCATTGAATGAAAGAAAGCAGTAAGTTTCAATGAATCAATGAATACTGTAAGATTCATTGAATGAAAGATTGAAGAGTAATTCAATGATAGCATGAATGCAGGTTGATTCATCGAATGATTGTGTTAAGCTCAAGACAGTGAATGTATGATGGAAGCTCTACAGATTGGATTAACACGTTCAGTTTGTCTCACTTTGAATGAATGAGTGCAGTTTGGTTCAGTAAATAAATAAGTGCAGTTTAATTCATTGAATGTATGATTAAAGTTTGTTTCATTCAATCAAGGAATAACGTTTGATACATCGAATGAACGATTGAAGTTTGTGTCATTAAAGGAATGAATGCAGTTTGACACAATAAATACAAGAGTTTAATTGAATGAACGAATACCGTTTCACTCAATGAAAGAATGAATGCAGTTTGGTTCATTACATTGAATGAATGAGGCAAGCTCTCCATCTTGAATTAACACGTTCAGTTTTGTTTCTTTGAATGAATGAATGCTGTACGATTCCTTAAATGAATGAGTTTTGTTCGTTTCATTGACTTCAACTTTCGATTGAAGGATTGAAATCAGATTCATTAAATAAATGAATGCAGTTTAATTCATTAAATGCGTGAGTTAAGTTTGTTTCATGGAATCAAAGAACAACGTTTAATTCATTGATTGATTGAAAGACTGGAGTTTTAAGAAAATGAAAGAATGAATGCAGTTTGATTCAAGGAATTGATGCGTTAAGCTTGAGACATTGAATTAATGAGTGTAGGTTGATTCATTGACCAAAAGACGGCAGTAAGATTCATTTAATAAACGAGTGTAGTTTCATTCATTAATTGTGTGATTTAAGTTCGTTTCATTGAATTACTAAATATTGTTGGATTCATTTAATGGACATTTGATTCATGAAATCCGTGAGTTCGTTTGTTTCATTGAATCAATGAACAACATTTAATTCAATAATTTCAATCATTTATTGAATGCAGTTTGATTCATTGAATGAATGCATTATATTCGAGTCATTCAATGAATGAGAGAAGCTAGATTCATTAAATTAACATGTGGAGTTCGTTTCATTGATTGAATGAGTGCAGTATGATTCATTGATTGAATGCGGTTATATTCTTTAAACGATAGAGTTTAGTTTGTTTTATTAACTCAATGTATAACGTTTGGTTCATCTCAAATGCGTTAAGCTCGACACATTGAATGAATGAGAGAAGCTCTACTAATTGAACTAACGCGTGCAATTTGGTTTATTGATTGTGTGAGAGTAGATAGATTCTTAAAAGGAATGAATGATTTTAGTTAGATTAAATAAATGAATGAATTTAGTTTGTTTCATTGACTCAATGAATACCATTTGTTTCATTGAATGTACGATTGAAGTTTGATTCATTGAAAGAATGAATGCAGTTTGATCCTTTCAATGAATGAGTTTAGTTTGTTTCGTTGAATCAATTAAGAACGTTTGATTCATTGAATAAACGACGATGTCAGTTTGCTTCATTAAATGCATGAGTCAAGTTTGTTTCATTTAATCAATAAACAACGTTTAAGTTATTGAATGAATGGCTTAAATTTCATTCCATGAAAGGATGAATGCAGTTTGGTTCATTGAATGAATGCGTTAAACACAAGACATTCAATGAAGTTTGATTCATTGAATGAATGCATTATATTCAAGTCATTCAATGAATGAGAGAAGCTAGATTCATTAAATTAACATGTGGAGTTCGTTTCATTGATTGAATGAGTGCAGTATGATTCATTGATTGAATGCGGTTATATTCTTTAAACGATAGAGTTTAGTTTGTTTTATTAACTCAATGTATAACGTTTGGTTCATCTCAAATGCGTTAAGCTCGACACTTTAAATGAATGAGAGAAGCTCTACTAATTGAACTAACGCGTGCAATTTGGTTTATTGATTGTGTGAGAGTAGATAGATTCTTAAAAGGAATGAATGATTTTAGTTAGATTAAATAAATGAATGAATTTAGTTTGTTTCATTGACTCAATGAATACCATTTGTTTCATTGAATGTACGATTGAAGTTTGATTCATTGAAAGAATGAATGCAGTTTGATCCTTTCAATGAATGAGTTTAGTTTGTTTCGTTGAATCAATTAAGAACGTTTGATTCATTGAATAAACGACGATGTCAGTTTGCTTCATTAAATGCATGAGTCAAGTTTGTTTCATTTAATCAATAAACAACGTTTAAGTTATTGAATGAATGGCTTAACTTTCATTCCATGAAAGGATGAATGCAGTTTGGTTCATTGAATGAATGCGTTAAACACAAGACATTGAATGAATGAGTGAAGCTCGATTCATTGAATTAACACCAGCAGTTTGTTTCCTTGAATGAATGAATGCAGCTTGATTTATTGAATGAAAGAAGGCAGTTAGCTTCATTAAATGAATGAGTTTGGTTTGATTCATTATATCAACGAATAACGTCTGATAGATTGAATGAACGATTGAAGTCAGATTCATTGAATGAATATTTGAAATAACACGTGCAGTTTATTTCATTGAATGAATTAGTATAGTTTGATTCATTAAATGAAGGAGTGCAGTTTGATTTGTTAAATGTATGGTTTAAGTTTGTTTCTTTGAATCATTGATTAACGTTTTTTTCATTGAATGAACGATTGATGATAGATTCATTAAATGAATAAAGTCAATGAATGAGTTTGGGTTGTTTCATTGACTCAATGAATAACGTTTGATTCTTGGATGGAACGGTTCAATTTCGTTACAGTAAATGAATGAATGCAGTTTCACTCATTAAATGCATGACTCATTAAGATTGTTTCATTGGATCAATGAAAAACGTTTAATTAATTGAATGAATGGCTGAAGTTTCATTCAATGAAAGATTGAATGCAGTTTGTTTCATTAAAGGAATGAGTTTTGTTTGATTCATTGTATCAAAGAATAACGTTTGATTCATTGAATGATCGATTGATGTCAGATTCATGCAATGAATGAATGCAGTTTGATTCATTAAATGCATACGTTCAGATTGGTTCATTGAATCAATGAACAACGTTTAGTTCATTGAATGAATGATTTAAGTTTGATGCAATGACAGAACGAATACAGTTTGATTCATTGAATAAATTTGCTAAGCTCAAGACATTAATGAATGAAAGAAGCTCGAGTCATTAAATCAGCTCGTGTAGTTTGTTCATTGAATGAATGCTGTTTGCTTAATTAAATGAATGTGTTCAGTTTGTTTAATTGATTCAATGAAAGAATGAATGCTGTTGAATTCATTGAATGAATGCGTTAAGCTCGAGACATTGAATGAGGGAGTGCAGTTTGGTTCATTGAATGAATGAGTGCTGTTTGATTCATGAAAGTCATGATTTAAGTTCGTTTCAATGAATCAACAAATAATGTTTGTTTCGTTTAATGGACGAATGCAGTTTGATTCACTGAATGAATACTTTAATTTCGAGATAGTGAATGCATGACAGAAGCTACAAGTGATTGAATGAATGAGTGCAGTTTGATTCATTGAGTGAAAGAATACAGATAGATTCATTAAATTAATGAAAAGTTTCCTTCATTGACACGTTTGATTCTTGGAATGAACTGTTGAAGTTTGACACATTAAATAAATTAATGCAGTTTGATTCACTAAATGAATGAGTTTAGTTTGTTTCATTGACTGAATGAACGATTGATGTCAGCATCATTAAGTGAATGAATGCCATTTGATTCATTGACTGAATGAGTGGTTTGATTCATTTAATCATTAAATGAGCAACGTGCAATTCCATGAATGAATGATTGAAGTTTTATTTAATAAATGAATTCATACAGTGTGATTCATTGAATGAATGAGTGAAGTTTGATTCATTGAATGAAAGAAAGCAGTAAGTTTCAATGAATCAATGAATACTGTAAGATTCATTGAATGAAAGATTGAAGAGTAATTCAATGATAGCATGAATGCAGGTTGATTCATCGAATGATTGTGTTAAGCTCAAGACAGTGAATGTATGATGGAAGCTCTACAGATTGGATTAACACGTTCAGTTTGTCTCACTTTGAATGAATGAGTGCAGTTTGGTTCAGTAAATAAATAAGTGCAGTTTAATTCATTGAATGTATGATTAAAGTTTGTTTCATTCAATCAAGGAATAACGTTTGATACATCGAATGAACGATTGAAGTTTGTGTCATTAAAGGAATGAATGCAGTTTGACACAATAAATACAAGAGTTTAATTGAATGAACGAATACCGTTTCACTCAATGAAAGAATGAATGCAGTTTGGTTCATTACATTGAATGAATGAGGCAAGCTCTCCATCTTGAATTAACACGTTCAGTTTTGTTTCTTTGAATGAATGAATGCTGTACGATTCCTTAAATGAATGAGTTTTGTTCGTTTCATTGACTTCAACTTTCGATTGAAGGATTGAAATCAGATTCATTAAATAAATGAATGCAGTTTAATTCATTAAATGCGTGAGTTAAGTTTGTTTCATGGAATCAAAGAACAACGTTTAATTCATTGATTGATTGAAAGACTGGAGTTTTAAGAAAATGAAAGAATGAATGCAGTTTGATTCAAGGAATTGATGCGTTAAGCTTGAGACATTGAATTAATGAGTGTAGGTTGATTCATTGACCAAAAGACGGCAGTAAGATTCATTTAATAAACGAGTGCAGTTTCATTCATTAATTGTGTGATTTAAGTTCGTTTCATTGAATTACTAAATATTGTTGGATTCATTTAATGGACATTTGATTCATGAAATCCGTGAGTTCGTTTGTTTCATTGAATCAATGAACAACATTTAATTCAATAATTTCAATCATTTATTGAATGCAGTTTGATTCATTGAATGAATGCATTATATTCGAGTCATTCAATGAATGAGAGAAGCTAGATTCATTAAATTAACATGTGGAGTTCGTTTCATTGATTGAATGAGTGCAGTATGATTCATTGATTGAATGCGGTTATATTCTTTAAACGATAGAGTTTAGTTTGTTTTATTGACTCAATGTATAACGTTTGGTTCATCTCAAATGCGTTAAGCTCGACACATTGAATGAATGAGAGAAGCTCTACTAATTGAACTAACGCGTGCAATTTGGTTTATTGATTGTGTGAGAGTAGATAGATTCTTAAAAGGAATGAATGATTTTAGTTAGATTAAATAAATGAATGAATTTAGTTTGTTTCATTGACTCAATGAATACCATTTGTTTCATTGAATGTACGATTGAAGTTTGATTCATTGAAAGAATGAATGCAGTTTGATCCTTTCAATGAATGAGTTTAGTTTGTTTCGTTGAATCAATTAAGAACGTTTGATTCATTGAATAAACGACGATGTCAGTTTGCTTCATTAAATGCATGAGTCAAGTTTGTTTCATTTAATCAATAAACAACGTTTAAGTTATTGAATGAATGGCTTAACTTTCATTCCATGAAAGGATGAATGCAGTTTGGTTCATTGAATGAATGCGTTAAACACAAGACATTGAATGAATGAGTGAAGCTCGATTCATTGAATTAACACCAGCAGTTTGTTTCCTTGAATGAATGAATGCAGCTTGATTTATTGAATGAAAGAAGGCAGTTTGGTTTGATTAAATGAATGAGTTTGGTTTGATTCATTATATCAACGAATAACGTCTGATAGTTTGAATGAACGATTGAAGTCAGATTCATTGAATGAATATTTGAAATAACACGTGCAGTTTATTTCATTGAATGAATTAGTATAGTTTGATTCATTAAATGAAGGAGTGCAGTTTGATTTGTTAAATGTATGGTTTAAGTTTGTTTCATTGAATCACTGATTAACGTTTTTTTCATTGAATGAACGATTGATGATAGATTCATTAAATGAATAAAGTCAATGAATGAGTTTGGTTTGTTTCATTGACTCAATGAATAACGTTTGATTCTTGGATTGAACGGTTCAATTTCGTTACAGTAAATGAATGAATGCAGTTTCACTCATTAAATGCATGACTCATTAAGATTGTTTCATTGGATCAATGAAAAACGTTTAATTAATTGAATGAATGGCTGAAGTTTCATTCAATGAAAGATTGCATGCAGTTTGTTTCATTAAAGGAATGAGTTTTGTTTGATTCATTGTATCAAAGAATAACGTTTGATTCATTGAATGATCGATTGATGTCAGATTCATGCAATGAATGAATGCAGTTTGATTCATTAAATGCATACGTTCAGATTGGTTCATTGAATCAATGAACAACGTTTAGTTCATTGAATGAATGATTTAAGTTTGATGCAATGACAGAACGAATACAGTTTGATTCATTGAATAAATTTGCTAAGCTCAAGACATTAATGAATGAAAGAAGCTCGAGTCATTAAATCAGCACGTGTAGTTTGTTCATTGAATGAATGCTGTTTGCTTAATTAAATGAATGTGTTCAGTTTGTTTAATTGATTCAATGAAAGAATGAATGCTGTTGAATTCATTGAATGAATGCGTTAAGCTCTAGAAATTGAATGAGGGAGTGCAGTTTGGTTCATTGAATGAATGAGTGCTGTTTGATTCATGAAAGTCATGATTTAAGTTCGTTTCAATGAATCAACAAATAATGTTTGTTTCGTTTAATGGACGAATGCAGTTTGATTCACTGAATGAATACTTTAATTTCGAGATAGTGAATGCATGACAGAAGCTACAAGTGATTGAATGAATGAGTGCAGTTTGATTCATTGAGTGAAAGAGTACAGATAGATTCATTAAATTAATGAAAAGTTTCCTTCATTGACACGTTTGATTCTTGGAATGAACTGTTGAAGTTTGACACATTAAATAAATTAATGCAGTTTGATTCACTAAATGAATGAGTTTAGTTTGTTTCATTGACTGAATGAACGATTGATGTCAGCATCATTAAGTGAATGAATGCCATTTGATTCATTGACTGAATGAGTGGTTTGATTCATTTAATCATTAAATGAGCAACGTGCAATTCCATGAATGAATGATTGAAGTTTTATTTAATAAATGAATTCATACAGTGTGATTCATTGAATGAATGAGTGAAGTTTGATTCATTGAATGAAAGAAAGCAGTAAGTTTCAATGAATCAATGAATACTGTAAGATTCATTGAATGAAAGATTGAAGAGTAATTCAATGATAGCATGAATGCAGGTTGATTCATCGAATGATTGTGTTAAGCTCAAGACAGTGAATGTATGATGGAAGCTCTACAGATTGGATTAACACGTTCAGTTTGTCTCACTTTGAATGAATGAGTGCAGTTTGGTTCAGTAAATAAATAAGTGCAGTTTAATTCATTGAATGTATGATTAAAGTTTGTTTCATTCAATCAAGGAATAACGTTTGATACATCGAATGAACGATTGAAGTTTGTGTCATTAAAGGAATGAATGCAGTTTGACACAATAAAAACAAGAGTTTAATTGAATGAACGAATACCGTTTCACTCAATGAAAGAATGAATGCAGTTTGGTTCATAACATTGAATGAATGAGGCAAGCTCTCCATCTTGAATTAACACGTTCAGTTTTGTTTCTTTGAATGAATGCTGTACGATTCCTTAAATGAATGAGTTTTGTTCGTTTCATTGACTTCAACTTTCGATTGAAGGATTGAAATCAGATTCATTAAATAAATGAATGCAGTTTAATTCATTAAATGCGTGAGTTAAGTTTGTTTCATGGAATCAAAGAACAACGTTTAATTCATTGATTGATTGAAAGACTGGAGTTTTAAGAAAATGAAAGAATGAATGCAGTTTGATTCAAGGAATTGATGCGTTAAGCTTGAGACATTGAATTAATGAGTGTAGGTTGATTCATTGACCAAAAGACGGCAGTAAGATTCATTTAATAAACGAGTGCAGTTTCATTCATTAATTGTGTGATTTAAGTTCGTTTCATTGAATTACTAAATATTGTTGGATTCATTTAATGGACATTTGATTCATGAAATCCGTGAGTTCGTTTGTTTCATTGAATCAATGAACAACACTTAATTCAATAATTTCAATCATTTATTGAATGCAGTTTGATTCATTGAATGAATGCATTATATTCGAGTCATTCAACGACGATGTCAGTTTGCTTCATTAAATGCATGAGTCAAGTTTGTTTCATTTAATCAATAAACAACGTTTAAGTTATTGAATGAATGGCTTAACTTTCATTCCATGAAAGGATGAATGCAGTTTGGTTCATTGAATGAATGCGTTAAACACAAGACATTGAATGAATGAGTGAAGCTCGATTCATTGAATTAACACCAGCAGTTTGTTTCCTTGAATGAATGAATGCAGCTTGATTTATTGAATGAAAGAAGGCAGTTAGCTTCATTAAATGAATGAGTTTGGTTTGATTCATTATATCAACGAATAACGTCTGATAGATTGAATGAACGATTGAAGTCAGATTCATTGAATGAATATTTGAAATAACACGTGCAGTTTATTTCATTGAATGAATTAGTATAGTTTGATTCATTAAATGAAGGAGTGCAGTTTGATTTGTTAAATGTATGGGTTTAAGTTTGTTTCATTGAATCATTGATTAACGTTTTTTTCATTGAATGAACGATTGATGATAGATTCATTAAATGAATAAAGTCAATGAATGAGTTTGGTTTGTTTCATTGACTCAATGAATAACGTTTGATTCTTGGATTGAACGGTTCAATTTCGTTACAGTAAATGAATGAATGCAGTTTCACTCATTAAATGCATGACTCATTAAGATTGTTTCATTGGATCAATGAAAAACGTTTAATTAATTGAATGAATGGCTGAAGTTTCATTCAATGAAAGATTGAATGCAGTTTGTTTCATTAAATGAATGAGTTTTGTTTGATTCGTTGTATCAAAGAATAACGTTTGATTCATTGAATGATCGATTGATGTCAGATTCATGCAATGAATGAATGCGGTTTGATTCATTAAATGCATACGTTCAGATTGGTTCATTGAATCAATGAACAACGTTTAGTTCATTGAATGAATGATTTAAGTTTGATGCAATGACAGAACGAATACAGTTTGATTCATTGAATAAATTTGCTAAGCTCAAGACATTAATGAATGAAAGAAGCTCGAGTCATTAAATCAGCGCGTGTAGTTTGTTCATTGAATGAATGCTGTTTGCTTAATTAAATGAATGTGTTCAGTTTGTTTCATTGATTCAATGAAAGAATGAATGCTGTTGAATTCATTGAATGAATGCGTTAAGCTCGAGACATTGAATGAGGGAGTGCAGTTTGGTTCATTGAATGAATGAGTGCTGTTTGATTCATGAAAGTCATGATTTAAGTTCGTTTCAATGAATCAACAAATAATGTTTGTTTCGTTTAATGGACGAATGCAGTTTGATTCACTGAATGAATACTTTAATTTCGAGATAGTGAATGCATGACAGAAGCTACAAGTGATTGAATGAATGAGTGCAGTTTGATTCATTGAGTGAAAGAATACAGATAGATTCATTAAATTAATGAGAAGTTTCCTTCATTGACACGTTTGATTCTTGGAATGAACTGTTGAAGTTTGACACATTAAATAAATTAATGCAGTTTGATTCACTAAATGAATGAGTTTAGTTTGTTTCATTGACTGAATGAACGATTGATGTCAGCATCATTAAGTGAATGAATGCCATTTGATTCATTGACTGAATGAGTGGTTTGATTCATTTAGTCATTAAATGAGCAACGTGCAATTCCATGAATGAATGATTGAAGTTTTATTTAATAAATTAATTCATACAGTGTGATTCATTGAATGAATGAGTGAAGTTTGATTCATTGAATGAAAGAAAGCAGTAAGTTTCAATGAATCAATGAATACTGTAAGATTCATTGAATGAAAGATTGAAGAGTAATTCAATGATAGCATGAATGCAGGTTGATTCATCGAATGATTGTGTTAAGCTCAAGACAGTGAATGTATGATGGAAGCTCTACAGATTGGATTAACACGTTCAGTTTGTCTCACTTTGAATGAATGAGTGCAGTTTGGTTCAGTAAATAAATAAGTGCAGTTTAATTCATTGAATGTATGATTAAAGTTTGTTTCATTCAATCAAGGAATAACGTTCGATACATCGAATGAACGATTGAAGTTTGTGTCATTAAAGGAATGAATGCAGTTTGACACAATAAATACAAGAGTTTAATTGAATGAACGAATACCGTTTCACTCAATGAAAGAATGAATGCAGTTTGGTTCATTACATTGAATGAATGAGGCAAGCTCTCCATCTTGAATTAACACGTTCAGTTTTGTTTCTTTGAATGAATGAATGCTGTACGATTCCTTAAATGAATGAGTTTTGTTCGTTTCATTGACTTCAACTTTCGATTGAAGGATTGAAATCAGATTCATTAAATAAATGAATGCAGTTTAATTCATTAAATGCGTGAGTTAAGTTTGTTTCATGGAATCAAAGAACAACGTTTAATTCATTGATTGATTGAAAGACTGGAGTTTTAAGAAAATGAAAGAATGAATGCAGTTTGATTCAAGGAATTGATGCGTTAAGCTTGAGACATTGAATTAATGAGTGTAGGTTGATTCATTGACCAAAAGACGGCAGTAAGATTCATTTAATAAACGAGTGCAGTTTCATTCATTAATTGTGTGATTTAAGTTCGTTTCATTGAATTACTAAATATTGTTGGATTCATTTAATGGACATTTGATTCATGAAATCCGTGAGTTCGTTTGTTTCATTGAATCAATGAACAACATTTAATTCAATACTTTCAATCATTTATTGAATGCAGTTTGATTCATTGAATGAATGCATTATATTCGAGTCATTCAATGAATGAGAGAAGCTAGATTCATTAAATTAACATGTGGAGTTCGTTTCATTGATTGAATGAGTGCAGTATGATTCATGGATTGAATGCGGTTATATTCTTTAAACGATAGAGTTTAGTTTGTTTTATTAACTCAATGTATAACGTTTGGTTCATCTCAAATGCGTTAAGCTCGACACATTGAATGAATGAGAGAAGCTCTACTAATTGAACTAACGCGTGCAATTTGGTTTATTGATTGTGTGAGAGTAGATAGATTCTTAAAAGGAATGAATGATTTTAGTTAGATTAAATAAATGAATGAATTTAGTTTGTTTCATTGACTCAATGAATGCCATTTGTTTCATTGAATGTACGATTGAAGTTTGATTCATTGAAAGAATGAATGCAGTTTGATCCTTTCAATGAATGAGTTTAGTTTGTTTCGTTGAATCAATTAAGAACGTTTGATTCATTGAATAAACGACGATGTCAGTTTGCTTCATTAAATGCATGAGTCAAGTTTGTTTCATTTAATCAATAAACAACGTTTAAGTTATTGAATGAATGGCTTAACTTTCATTCCATGAAAGGATGAATGCAGTTTGGTTCATTGAATGAATGCGTTAAACACAAGACATTGAATGAATGAGTGAAGCTCGATTCATTGAATTAACACCAGCAGTTTGTTTCCTTGAATGAATGAATGCAGCTTGATTTATTGAATGAAAGAAGGCAGTTAGCTTCATTAAATGAATGAGTTTGGTTTGATTCATTATATCAACGAATAACGTCTGATACATTGAATGAACGATTGAAGTCAGATTCATTGAATGAATATTTGAAATAACACGTGCAGTTTATTTCATTGAATGAATTAGTATAGTTTGATTCATTAAATGAAGGAGTGCAGTTTGATTTGTTAAATGTATGGTTTAAGTTTGTTTCATTGAATCATTGATTAACGTTTTTTTCATTGAATGAACGATTGATGATAGATTCATTAAATGAATAAAGTCAATGAATGAGTTTGGTTTGTTTCATTGACTCAATGAATAACGTTTGATTCTTGGATTGAACGGTTCAATTTCGTTACAGTAAATGAATGAATGCAGTTTCACTCATTAAATGCATGACTCATTAAGATTGTTTCATTGGATCAATGAAAAACGTTTAATTAATTGAATGAATGGCTGAAGTTTCATTCAATGAAAGATTGAATGCAGTTTGTTTCATTAAATGAATGAGTTTTGTTTGATTCATTGTATCAAAGAATAACGTTTGATTCATTGAATGATCGATTGATGTCAGATTCATGCAATGAATGAATGTGGTTTGATTCATTAAATACATACGTTCAGATTGGTTCATTGAATCAATGAACAACGTTTAGTTCATTGAATGAATGATTTAAGTTTGATGCAATGACAGAACGAATACAGTTTGATTCATTGAATAAATTTGCTAAGCTCAAGACATTAATGAATGAAAGAAGCTCGAGTCATTAAATCAGCGCGTGTAGTTTGTTCATTGAATGAATGCTGTTTGCTTAATTAAATGAATGTGTTCAGTTTGTTTCATTGATTCAATGAAAGAATGAATGCTGTTGAATTCATTGAATGAATGCATTAAGCTCGAGACATTGAATGAGGGAGTGCAGTTTGGTTCATTGAATGAATGAGTGCTGTTTGATTCATGAAAGTCATGATTTAAGTTCGTTTCAATGAATCAACAAATAATGTTTGTTTCGTTTAATGGACGAATGCAGTTTGATTCACTGAATGAATACTTTAATTTCGAGATAGTGAATGCATGACAGAAGCTACAAGTGATTGAATGAATGAGTGCAGTTTGATTCATTGAGTGAAAGAATACAGATAGATTCATTAAATTAATGAGAAGTTTCCTTCATTGACACGTTTGATTCTTGGAATGAACTGTTGAAGTTTGACACATTAAATAAATTAATGCAGTTTGATTCACTAAATGAATGAGTTTAGTTTGTTTCATTGACTGAATGAACGATTGATGTCAGCATCATTAAGTGAATGAATGCCAATTGATTCATTGACTGAATGAGTGGTTTGATTCATTTAGTCATTAAATGAGCAACGTGCAATTCCATGAATGAATGATTGAAGTTTTATTTAATAAATTAATTCATACAGTGTGATTCATTGAATGAATGAGTGAAGTTTGATTCATTGAATGAACGAAAGCAGTAAGTTTCAATGAATCAATGAATACTGTAAGATTCATTGAATGAAAGATTGAAGAGTAATTCAATGATAGCATGAATGCAGTTTGATTCAGCGAATGATTGTGTTAAGCTCAAGACAGTGAATGTATGATGGAAGCTCTACAGATTGGATTAACACGTTCAGTTTGTCTCACTTTGAATGAATGAGTGCAGTTTGGTTCAGTAAATAAATAAGTGCAGTTTAATTCATTGAATGTATGATTAAAGTTTGTTTCATTCAATCAAGGAATAACGTTTGATACATCGAATGAACGATTGAAGTTTGTGTCATTAAAGGAATGAATGCAGTTTGACACAATAAATACAAGAGTTTAATTGAATGAACGAATACCGTTTCACTCAATGAAAGAATGAATGCAGTTTGGTTCATTACATTGAATGAATGAGGCAAGCTCTCCATCTTGAATTAACACGTTCAGTTTTGTTTCTTTGAATGAATGAATGCTGTACGATTCCTTAAATGAATGAGTTTTGTTCGTTTCATTGACTTCAACTTTCGATTGAAGGATTGAAATCAGATTCATTAAATAAATGAATGCAGTTTAATTCATTAAATGCGTGAGTTAAGTTTGTTTCATGGAATCAAAGAACAACGTTTAATTCATTGATTGATTGAAAGACTGGAGTTTTAAGAAAATGAAAGAATGAATGCAGTTTGATTCAAGGAATTGATGCGTTAAGCTTGAGACATTGAATTAATGAGTGTAGGTTGATTCATTGACCAAAAGACGGCAGTAAGATTCATTTAATAAACGAGTGCAGTTTCATTCATTAATTGTGTGATTTAAGTTCGTTTCATTGAATTACTAAATATTGTTGGATTCATTTAATGGACATTTGATTCATGAAATCCGTGAGTTCGTTTGTTTCATTGAATCAATGAACAACATTTAATTCAATAATTTCAATCATTTATTGAATGCAGTTTGATTCATTGAATGAATGCATTATATTCGAGTCATTCAATGAATGAGAGAAGCTAGATTCATTAAATTAACATGTGGAGTTCGTTTCATTGATTGAATGAGTGCAGTATGATTCATGGATTGAATGCGGTTATATTCTTTAAACGATAGAGTTTAGTTTGTTTTATTAACTCAATGTATAACGTTTGGTTCATCTCAAATGCGTTAAGCTCGACACATTGAATGAATGAGAGAAGCTCTACTAATTGAACTAACGCGTGCAATTTGGTTTATTGATTGTGTGAGAGTAGATAGATTCTTAAAAGGAATGAATGATTTTAGTTAGATTAAATAAATGAATGAATTTAGTTTGTTTCATTGACTCAATGAATGCCATTTGTTTCATTGAATGTACGATTGAAGTTTGATTCATTGAAAGAATGAATGCAGTTTGATCCTTTCAATGAATGAGTTTAGTTTGTTTCGTTGAATCAATTAAGAACGTTTGATTCATTGAATAAACGACGATGTCAGTTTGCTTCATTAAATGCATGAGTCAAGTTTGTTTCATTTAATCAATAAACAACGTTTAAGTTATTGAATGAATGGCTTAACTTTCATTCCATGAAAGGATGAATGCAGTTTGGTTCATTGAATGAATGCGTTAAACACAAGACATTGAATGAATGAGTGAAGCTCGATTCATTGAATTAACACCAGCAGTTTGTTTCCTTGAATGAATGAATGCAGCTTGATTTATTGAATGAAAGAAGGCAGTTAGCTTCATTAAATGAATGAGTTTGGTTTGATTCATTATATCAACGAATAACGTCTGATAGATTGAATGAACGATTGAAGTCAGATTCATTGAATGAATATTTGAAATAACACGTGCAGTTTATTTCATTGAATGAATTAGTATAGTTTGATTCATTAAATGAAGGAGTGCAGTTTGATTTGTTAAATGTATGGTTTAAGTTTGTTTCATTGAATCATTGATTAACGTTTTTTTCATTGAATGAACGATTGATGATAGATTCATTAAATGAATAAAGTCAATGAATGAGTTTGGTTTGTTTCATTGACTCAATGAATAACGTTTGATTCTTGGATTGAACGGTTCAATTTCGTTACAGTAAATGAATGAATGCAGTTTCACTCATTAAATGCATGACTCATTAAGATTGTTTCATTGGATCAATGAAAAACGTTTAATTAATTGAATGAATGGCTGAAGTTTCATTCAATGAAAGATTGAATGCAGTTTGTTTCATTAAATGAATGAGTTTTGTTTGATTCATTGTATCAAAGAATAACGTTTGATTCATTGAATGATCGATTGATGTCAGATTCATGCAATGAATGAATGTGGTTTGATTCATTAAATACATACGTTCAGATTGGTTCATTGAATCAATGAACAACGTTTAGTTCATTGAATGAATGATTTAAGTTTGATGCAATGACAGAACGAATACAGTTTGATTCATTGAATAAATTTGCTAAGCTCAAGACATTAATGAATGAAAGAAGCTCGAGTCATTAAATCAGCGCGTGTAGTTTGTTCATTGAATGAATGCTGTTTGCTTAATTAAATGAATGTGTTCAGTTTGTTTCATTGATTCAATGAAAGAATGAATGCTGTTGAATTCATTGAATGAATGCATTAAGCTCGAGACATTGAATGAGGGAGTGCAGTTTGGTTCATTGAATGAATGAGTGCTGTTTGATTCATGAAAGTCATGATTTAAGTTCGTTTCAATGAATCAACAAATAATGTTTGTTTCGTTTAATGGACGAATGCAGTTTGATTCACTGAATGAATACTTTAATTTCGAGATAGTGAATGCATGACAGAAGCTACAAGTGATTGAATGAATGAGTGCAGTTTGATTCATTGAGTGAAAGAATACAGATAGATTCATTAAATTAATGAGAAGTTTCCTTCATTGACACGTTTGATTCTTGGAATGAACTGTTGAAGTTTGACACATTAAATAAATTAATGCAGTTTGATTCACTAAATGAATGAGTTTAGTTTGTTTCATTGACTGAATGAACGATTGATGTCAGCATCATTAAGTGAATGAATGCCAATTGATTCATTGACTGAATGAGTGGTTTGATTCATTTAGTCATTAAATGAGCAACGTGCAATTCCATGAATGAATGATTGAAGTTTTATTTAATAAATTAATTCATACAGTGTGATTCATTGAATGAATGAGTGAAGTTTGATTCATTGAATGAACGAAAGCAGTAAGTTTCAATGAATCAATGAATACTGTAAGATTCATTGAATGAAAGATTGAAGAGTAATTCAATGATAGCATGAATGCAGTTTGATTCAGCGAATGATTGTGTTAAGCTCAAGACAGTGAATGTATGATGGAAGCTCTACAGATTGGATTAACACGTTCAGTTTGTCTCACTTTGAATGAATGAGTGC
This sequence comes from Chiloscyllium plagiosum, assembly GCF_037043375.1. Taxonomy (NCBI): domain Eukaryota; kingdom Metazoa; phylum Chordata; class Chondrichthyes; order Orectolobiformes; family Hemiscylliidae; genus Chiloscyllium; species Chiloscyllium plagiosum. Next base: position 68,353,791 of record NW_028270158.1, on the reverse strand, counting down.
AGTTTGGTTCAGTAAATAAATAAGTGCAGTTTAATTCATTGAATGTATGATTAAAGTTTGTTTCATTCAATCAAGGAATAACGTTTGATACATCGAATGAACGATTGAAGTTTGTGTCATTAAAGGAATGAATGCAGTTTGACACAATAAATACAAGAGTTTAATTGAATGAACGAATACCGTTTCACTCAATGAAAGAATGAATGCAGTTTGGTTCATTACATTGAATGAATGAGGCAAGCTCTCCATCTTGAATTAACACGTTCAGTTTTGTTTCTTTGAATGAATGAATGCTGTACGATTCCTTAAATGAATGAGTTTTGTTCGTTTCATTGACTTCAACTTTCGATTGAAGGATTGAAATCAGATTCATTAAATAAATGAATGCAGTTTAATTCATTAAATGCGTGAGTTAAGTTTGTTTCATGGAATCAAAGAACAACGTTTAATTCATTGATTGATTGAAAGACTGGAGTTTTAAGAAAATGAAAGAATGAATGCAGTTTGATTCAAGGAATTGATGCGTTAAGCTTGAGACATTGAATTAATGAGTGTAGGTTGATTCATTGACCAAAAGACGGCAGTAAGATTCATTTAATAAACGAGTGCAGTTTCATTCATTAATTGTGTGATTTAAGTTCGTTTCATTGAATTACTAAATATTGTTGGATTCATTTAATGGACATTTGATTCATGAAATCCGTGAGTTCGTTTGTTTCATTGAATCAATGAACAACATTTAATTCAATAATTTCAATCATTTATTGAATGCAGTTTGATTCATTGAATGAATGCATTATATTCGAGTCATTCAATGAATGAGAGAAGCTAGATTCATTAAATTAACATGTGGAGTTCGTTTCATTGATTGAATGAGTGCAGTATGATTCATGGATTGAATGCGGTTATATTCTTTAAACGATAGAGTTTAGTTTGTTTTATTAACTCAATGTATAACGTTTGGTTCATCTCAAATGCGTTAAGCTCGACACATTGAATGAATGAGAGAAGCTCTACTAATTGAACTAACGCGTGCAATTTGGTTTATTGATTGTGTGAGAGTAGATAGATTCTTAAAAGGAATGAATGATTTTAGTTAGATTAAATAAATGAATGAATTTAGTTTGTTTCATTGACTCAATGAATGCCATTTGTTTCATTGAATGTACGATTGAAGTTTGATTCATTGAAAGAATGAATGCAGTTTGATCCTTTCAATGAATGAGTTTAGTTTGTTTCGTTGAATCAATTAAGAACGTTTGATTCATTGAATAAACGACGATGTCAGTTTGCTTCATTAAATGCATGAGTCAAGTTTGTTTCATTTAATCAATAAACAACGTTTAAGTTATTGAATGAATGGCTTAACTTTCATTCCATGAAAGGATGAATGCAGTTTGGTTCATTGAATGAATGCGTTAAACACAAGACATTGAATGAATGAGTGAAGCTCGATTCATTGAATTAACACCAGCAGTTTGTTTCCTTGAATGAATGAATGCAGCTTGATTTATTGAATGAAAGAAGGCAGTTAGCTTCATTAAATGAATGAGTTTGGTTTGATTCATTATATCAACGAATAACGTCTGATAGATTGAATGAACGATTGAAGTCAGATTCATTGAATGAATATTTGAAATAACACGTGCAGTTTATTTCATTGAATGAATTAGTATAGTTTGATTCATTAAATGAAGGAGTGCAGTTTGATTTGTTAAATGTATGGTTTAAGTTTGTTTCATTGAATCATTGATTAACGTTTTTTTCATTGAATGAACGATTGATGATAGATTCATTAAATGAATAAAGTCAATGAATGAGTTTGGTTTGTTTCATTGACTCAATGAATAACGTTTGATTCTTGGATTGAACGGTTCAATTTCGTTACAGTAAATGAATGAATGCAGTTTCACTCATTAAATGCATGACTCATTAAGATTGTTTCATTGGATCAATGAAAAACGCTTAATTAATTGAATGAATGGCTGAAGTTTCATTCAATGAAAGATTGAATGCAGTTTGTTTCATTAAATGAATGAGTTTTGTTTGATTCATTGTATCAAAGAATAACGTTTGATTCATTGAATGATCGATTGATGTCAGATTCATGCAATGAATGAATGCAGTTTGATTCATTAAATGCATACGTTCAGATTGGTTCATTGAATCAATGAACAACGTTTAGTTCATTGAATGAATGATTTAAGTTTGATGCAATGACAGAACGAATACAGTTTGATTCATTGAATAAATTTGCCAGGCTCAAGACATTAATGAATGAAAGAAGCTCGAGTCATTAAATCAGCGCGTGTAGTTTGTTCATTGAATGAATGCTGTTTGCTTAATTAAATGAATGTGTTCAGTTTGTTTAATTGATTCAATGAAAGAATGAATGCTGTTGAATTCATTGAATGAATGCGTTAAGCTCGAGACATTGAATGAGGGAGTGCAGTTTGGTTCATTGAATGAATGAGTGCTGTTTGATTCATGAAAGTCATGATTTAAGTTCGTTTCAATGAATCAACAAATAATGTTTGTTTCGTTTAATGGACGAATGCAGTTTGATTCACTGAATGAATACTTTAATTTCGAGATAGCGAATGCATGACAGAAGCTCTATTCATTGAATTTACAAGTGATTGAATGAATGAGTGCAGTTTGATTCATTGAATGAAAGAATACAGATAGATTCATTAAATTAATGAGAAGTTTCCTTCATTGACACGTTTGATTCTTGGAATGAACTGTTGAAGTTTGACACATTAAATAAATTAATGCAGTTTGATTCACTAAATGAATGAGTTTAGTTTGTTTCATTGACTGAATGAACGATTGATGTCAGCATCATTAAGTGAATGAATGCCATTTGATTCATTGACTGAATGAGTGGTTTGATTCATTTAATCATTAAATGAGCAACGTGCAATTCCATGAATGAATGATTGAAGTTTTATTTAATAAATTAATTCATACAGTGTGATTCATTGAATGAATGAGTGAAGTTTGATTCATTGAATGAAAGAAAGCAGTAAGTTTCAATGAATCAATGAATACTGTAAGATTCATTGAATGAAAGATTGAAGAGTAATTCAATGATAGCATGAATGCAGGTTGATTCATCGAATGATTGTGTTAAGCTCAAGACAGTGAATGTATGATGGAAGCTCTACAGATTGGATTAACACGTTCAGTTTGTCTCACTTTGAATGAATGAGTGCAGTTTGGTTCAATAAATAAATAAGTGCATTGAATGTATGATTAAAGTTTGTTTCATTCAATCAAGGAATAACGTTTGATACATCGAATGAACGATTGAAGTTTGTGTCATTAAAGGAATGAATGCAGTTTGACACAATAAATACAAGAGTTTAATTGAATGAACGAATACCGTTTCACTCAATGAAAGAATGAATGCAGTTTGGTTCATTACATTGAATGAATGAGGCAAGCTCTCCATCTTGAATTAACACGTTCAGTTTTGTTTCTTTGAATGAATGAATGCTGTACGATTCCTTAAATGAATGAGTTTTGTTCGTTTCATTGACTTCAACTTTCGATTGAAGGATTGAAATCAGATTCATTAAATAAATGAATGCAGTTTAATTCATTAAATGCGTGAGTTAAGTTTGTTTCATGGAATCAAAGAACAACGTTTAATTCATTGATTGATTGAAAGACTGGAGTTTTAAGAAAATGAAAGAATGAATACAGTTTGATTCAAGGAATTGATGCGTTAAGCTTGAGACATTGAATTAATGAGTGTAGGTTGATTCATTGACCAAAAGACGGCAGTAAGATTCATTTAATAAACGAGTGCAGTTTCATTCATTAATTGTGTGATTTAAGTTCGTTTCATTGAATTACTAAATATTGTTGGATTCATTTAATGGACATTTGATTCATGAAATCCGTGAGTTCGTTTGTTTCATTGAATCAATGAACAACACTTAATTCAATAATTTCAATCATTTATTGAATGCAGTTTGATTCATTGAATGAATGCATTATATTCGAGTCATTCAATGAATGAGAGAAGCTAGATTCATTAAATTAACATGTGGAGTTCGTTTCATTGATTGAATGAGTGCAGTATGATTCATTGATTGAATGCGGTTATATTCTTTAAACGATAGAGTTTAGTTTGTTTTATTAACTCAATGTATAACGTTTGGTTCATCTCAAATGCGTTAAGCTCGACACATTGAATGAATGAGAGAAGCTCTACTAATTGAACTAACGCGTGCAATTTGGTTTATTGATTGTGTGAGAGTAGATAGATTCTTAAAAGGAATGAATGATTTTAGTTAGATTAAATAAATGAATGAATTTAGTTTGTTTCATTGACTCAATGAATACCATTTGTTTCATTGAATGTACGATTGAAGTTTGATTCATTGAAAGAATGAATGCAGTTTGATCCTTTCAATGAATGAGTTTAGTTTGTTTCGTTGAATCAATTAAGAACGTTTGATTCATTGAATAAACGACGATGTCAGTTTGCTTCATTAAATGCATGAGTCAAGTTTGTTTCATTTAATCAATAAACAACGTTTAAGTTATTGAATGAATGGCTTAACTTTCATTCCATGAAAGGATGAATGCAGTTTGGTTCATTGAATGAATGCGTTAAACACAAGACATTGAATGAATGAGTGAAGCTCGATTCATTGAATTAACACCAGCAGTTTGTTTCCTTGAATGAATGAATGCAGCTTGATTTATTGAATGAAAGAAGGCAGTTAGCTTCATTAAATGAATGAGTTTGGTTTGATTCATTATATCAACGAATAACGTCTGATAGATTGAATGAACGATTGAAGTCAGATTCATTGAATGAATATTTGAAATAACACGTGCAGTTTATTTCATTGAATGAATTAGTATAGCTTGATTCATTAAATGAAGGAGTGCAGTTTGATTTGTTAAATGTATGGTTTAAGTTTGTTTCATTGAATCACTGATTAACGTTTTTTTCATTGAATGAACGATTGATGATAGATTCATTAAATGAATAAAGTCAATGAATGAGTTTGGTTTGTTTCATTGACTCAATGAATAACGTTTGATTCTTGGATTGAACGGTTCAATTTCGTTACAGTAAATGAATGAATGCAGTTTCACTCATTAAATGCATGACTCATTAAGATTGTTTCATTGGATCAATGAAAAACGTTTAATTAATTGAATGAATGGCTGAAGTTTCATTCAATGAAAGAATGAATGCAGTTTGTTTCATTAAATGAATGAGTTTTGTTTGATTCATTGTATCAAAGAATAACGTTTGATTCATTGAATGATCGATTGATGTCAGATTCATGCAATGAATGAATGCAGTTTGATTCATTAAATGCATACGTTCAGATTGGTTCATTGAATCAATGAACAACGTTTAGTTCATTGAATGAATGATTTAAGTTTGATGCAATGACAGAACGAATACAGTTTGATTCATTGAATAAATTTGCTAAGCTCAAGACATTAATGAATGAAAGAAGCTCGAGTCATTAAATCAGCTCGTGTAGTTTGTTCATTGAATGAATGCTGTTTGCTTAATTAAATGAATGTGTTCAGTTTGTTTAATTGATTCAATGAAAGAATGAATGCTGTTGAATTCATTGAATGAATGCGTTAAGCTCGAGACATTGAATGAGGGAGTGCAGTTTGGTTCATTGAATGAATGAGTGCTGTTTGATTCATGAAAGTCATGATTTAAGTTCGTTTCAATGAATCAACAAATAATGTTTGTTTCGTTTAATGGACGAATGCAGTTTGATTCACTGAATGAATACTTTAATTTCGAGATAGTGAATGCATGACAGAAGCTACAAGTGATTGAATGAATGAGTGCAGTTTGATTCATTGAGTGAAAGAGTACAGATAGATTCATTAAATTAATGAGAAGTTTCCTTCATTGACACGTTTGATTCTTGGAATGAACTGTTGAAGTTTGACACATTAAATAAATTAATGCAGTTTGATTCACTAAATGAATGCGTTTAGTTTGTTTCATTGACTGAATGAACGATTGATGTCAGCATCATTAAGTGAATGAATGCCATTTGATTCATTGACTGAATGAGTGGTTTGATTCATTTAATCATTAAATGAGCAATGTGCAATTCCATGAATGAATGATTGAAGTTTTATTTAATAAATTAATTCATACAGTGTGATTCATTGAATGAAGAGTGAAGTTTGATTCATTGAATGAAAGAAAGCAGTAAGTTTCAATGAATCAATGAATACTGTAAGATTCATTGAATGAAAGATTGAAGAGTAATTCAATGATAGCATGAATGCAGGTTGATTCATCGAATGATTGTGTTAAGCTCAAGACAGTGAATGTATGATGGAAGCTCTACAGATTGGTTTAACACGTTCAGTTTGTCTCACTTTGAATGAATGAGTGCAGTTTGGTTCAGTAAATAAATAAGTGCAGTTTAATTCATTGAATGTATGATTAAAGTTTGTTTCATTCAATCAAGGAATAACGTTTGATACATCGAATGAACGATTGAAGTTTGTGTCATTAAAGGAATGAATGCAGTTTGACACAATAAATACAAGAGTTTAATTGAATGAACGAATACCGTTTCACTCAATGAAAGAATGAATGCAGTTTGGTTCATTACATTGAATGAATGAGGCAAGCTCTCCATCTTGAATGAACACGTTCAGTTTTGTTTCTTTGAATGAATGAATGCTGTACGATTCCTTAAATGAATGAGTTTTGTTCGTTTCATTGACTTCAACTTTCGATTGAAGGATTGAAATCAGATTCATTAAATAAATGAATGCAGTTTAATTCATTAAATGCGTGAGTTAAGTTTGTTTCATGGAATCAAAGAACAACGTTTAATTCATTGATTGATTGAGAGACTGGAGTTTTAAGAAAATGAAAGAATGAATGCAGTTTGATTCAAGGAATTGATGCGTTAAGCTTGAGACATTGAATTAATGAGTGTAGGTTGATTCATTGACCAAAAGACGGCAGTAAGATTCATTTAATAAACGAGTGCAGTTTCATTCATTAATTGTGTGATTTAAGTTCGTTTCATTGAATTACTAAATATTGTTGGATTCATTTAATGGACATTTGATTCATGAAATCCGTGAGTTCGTTTGTTTCATTGAATCAATGAACAACATTTAATTCAATAATTTCAATCATTTATTGAATGCAGTTTGATTCTTTGAATGAATGCATTATATTCGAGTCATTCAATGAATGAGAGAAGCTAGATTCATTAAATTAACATGTGGAGTTCGTTTCATTGATTGAATGAGTGCAGTATGATTCATTGATTGAATGCGGTTATATTCTTTAAACAATAGAGTTTAGTTTGTTTTATTAACTCAATGTATAACGTTTGGTTCATCTCAAATGCGTTAAGCTCGACACATTGAATGAATGAGAGAAGCTCTACTAATTGAACTAACGCGTGCAATTTGGTTTATTGATTGTGTGAGAGTAGATAGATTCTTAAAAGGAATGAATGATTTTAGTTAGATTAAATAAATGAATGAATTTAGTTTGTTTCATTGACTCAATGAATACCATTTGTTTCATTGAATGTACGATTGAAGTTTGATTCATTGAAAGAATGAATGCAGTTTGATCCTTTCAATGAATGAGTTTAGTTTGTTTCGTTGAATCAATTAAGAACGTTTGATTCATTGAATAAACGACGATGTCAGTTTGCTTCATTAAATGCATGAGTCAAGTTTGTTTCATTTAATCAATAAACAACGTTTAAGTTATTGAATGAATGGCTTAACTTTCATTCCATGAAAGGATGAATGCAGTTTGGTTCATTGAATGAATGCGTTAAACACAAGACATTGAATGAATGAGTGAAGCTCGATTCATTGAATTAACACCAGCAGTTTGTTTCCTTGAATGAATGAATGCAGCTTGATTTATTGAATGAAAGAAGGCAGTTAGCTTCATTAAATGAATGAGTTTGGTTTGATTCATTATATCAACGAATAACGTCTGATAGTTTGAATGAACGATTGAAGTCAGATTCATTGAATGAATATTTGAAATAACACGTGCAGTTTATTTCATTGAATGAATTAGTATAGTTTGATTCATTAAATGAAGGAGTGCAGTTTGATTTGTTAAATGTATGGTTTAAGTTTGTTTCATTGAATCACTGATTAACGTTTTTTTCATTGAATGAACGATTGATGATAGATTCATTAAATGAATAAAGTCAATGAATGAGTTTGGTTTGTTTCATTGACTCAATGAATAACGTTTGATTCTTGGATGGAACGGTTCAATTTCGTTACAGTAAATGAATGAATGCAGTTTCACTCATTAAATGCATGACTCATTAAGATTGTTTCATTGGATCAATGAAAAACGTTTAATTAATTGAATGAATGGCTGAAGTTTCATTCAATGAAAGATTGAATGCAGTTTGTTTCATTAAATGAATGAGTTTTGTTTGATTCATTGTATCAAAGAATAACGTTTGATTCATTGAATGATCGATTGATGTCAGATTCATGCAATGAATGAATGCGGTTTGATTCATTAAATGCATACGTTCAGATTGGTTCATTGAATCAATGAACAACGTTTAGTTCATTGAATGAATGATTTAAGTTTGATGCAATGACAGAACGAATACAGTTTGATTCATTGAATAAATTTGCTAAGCTCAAGACATTAATGAATGAAAGAAGCTCGAGTCATTAAATCAGCGCGTGTAGTTTGTTCATTGAATGAATGCTGTTTGCTTAATTAAATGAATGTGTTCAGTTTGTTTAATTGATTCAATGAAAGAATGAATGCTGTTGAATTCATTGAATGAATGCGTTAAGCTCGAGACATTGAATGAGGGAGTGCAGTTTGGTTCATTGAATGAATGAGTGCTGTTTGATTCATGAAAGTCATGATTTAAGTTCGTTTCAATGAATCAACAAATAATGTTTGTTTCGTTTAATGGACGAATGCAGTTTGATTCACTGAATGAATACTTTAATTTCGAGATAGTGAATGCATGACAGAAGCTACAAGTGATTGAATGAATGAGTGCAGTTTGATTCATTGAGTGAAAGAATACAGATAGATTCATTAAATTAATGAGAAGTTTCCTTCATTGACACGTTTGATTCTTGGAATGAACTGTTGAAGTTTGACACATTAAATAAATTAATGCAGTTTGATTCACTAAATGAATGAGTTTAGTTTGTTTCATTGACTGAATGAACGATTGATGTCAGCATCATTAAGTGAATGAATGCCAATTGATTCATTGACTGAATGAGTGGTTTGATTCATTTAGTCATTAAATGAGCAACGTGCAATTCCATGAATGAATGATTGAAGTTTTATTTAATAAATTAATTCATACAGTGTGATTCATTGAATGAATGAGTGAAGTTTGATTCATTGAATGAAAGAAAGCAGTAAGTTTCAATGAATCAATGAATACTGTAAGATTCATTGAATGAAAGATTGAAGAGTAATTCAATGATAGCATGAATGCAGGTTGATTCATCGAATGATTGTGTTAAGCTCAAGACAGTGAATGTATGATGGAAGCTCTACAGATTGGATTAACACGTTCAGTTTGTCTCACTTTGAATGAATGAGTGCAGTTTGGTTCAGTAAATAAATAAGTGCAGTTTAATTCATTGAATGTATGATTAAAGTTTGTTTCATTCAATCAAGGAATAACGTTTGATACATCGAATGAACGATTGAAGTTTGTTCATTCAATGAATCAAACTTCACTCATTCATTCAATGAATCACACTGTATGAATTAATTTATTAAATAAAACTTCAATCATTCATTCATGGAATTGCACGTTGCTCATTTAATGATTAAATGAATCAAACCACTCATTCAGTCAATGAATCAAATGGCATTCATTCACTTAATGATGCTGACATCAATCGTTCATTCAGTCAATGAAACAAACTAAACTCATTCATTTAGTGAATCAAACTGCATTAATTTATTTAATGTGTCAAACTTCAACAGTTCATTCCAAGAATCAAACGTGTCAATGAAGGAAACTTCTCATTAATTTAATGAATCTATCTGTATTCTTTCACTCAATGAATCAAACTGCACTCATTCATTCAATCACTTGTAGCTTCTGTCATGCATTCACTATCTCGAAATTAAAGTATTCATTCAGTGAATCAAACTGCATTCGTCCATTAAACGAAACAAACATTATTTGTTGATTCATTGAAACGAACTTAAATCATGACTTTCATGAATCAAACAGCACTCATTCATTCAATGAACCAAACTGCACTCCCTCATTCAATGTCTCGAGCTTAACGCATTCATTCAATGAATTCAACAGCATTCATTCTTTCATTGAATCAATTAAACAAACTGAACACATTCATTTAATTAAGCAAACAGCATTCATTCAATGAACAAACTACACGCGCTGATTTAATGACTCGAGCTTCTTTCATTCATTAATGTCTTGAGCTTAGCAAATTTATTCAATGAATCAAACTGTATTCGTTCTGTCATTGCATCAAACTTAAATCATTCATTCAATGAACTAAACGTTGTTCATTGATTCAATGAACCAATCTGAACGTATGCATTTAATGAATCAAACTGCATTCATTCATTGCATGAATCTGACATCAATCGATCATTCAATGAATCAAACGTTATTCTTTGATACAATGAATCAAACAAAACTCATTCCTTTAATGAAACAAACTGCATTCAATCTTTCATTGAATGAAACTTCAGCCATTCATTCAATTAATTAAACGTTTTTCATTGATCCAATGAAACAATCTTAATGAGTCATGCATTTAATGAGTGAAACTGCATTCATTCATTTACTGTAACGAAATTGAACCGTTCAATCCAAGAATCAAACGTTATTCATTGAGTCAATGAAACAAACCAAACTCATTCATTGACTTTATTCATTTAATGAATCTATCATCAATCGTTCATTCAATGATAAAAACGTTAATCAATGATTCAATGAAACAAACTTAAACCATACATTTAACAAATCAAACTGCACTCCTTCATTTAATGAATCAAACTATACTAATTCATTCAATGAAATAAACTGCACGTGTTATTTCAAATATTCATTCAATGAATCTGACTTCAATCGTTCATTCAATCTATCAGACGTTATTCGTTGATATAATGAATCAAACCAAACTCATTCATTTAATGAAGCTAACTGCCTTCTTTCATTCAATAAATCAAGCTGCATTCATTCATTCAAGGAAACAAACTGCTGGTGTTAATTCAATGAATCGAGCTTCACTCATTCATTCAATGTCTTGTGTTTAACGCATTCATTCAATGAACCAAACTGCATTCATCCTTTCATGGAATGAAAGTTAAGCCATTCATTCAATAACTTAAACGTTGTTTATTGATTAAATGAAACAAACTTGACTCATGCATTTAATGAAGCAAATTGACATCGTCGTTTATTCAATGAATCAAACGTTCTTAATTGATTCAACGAAACAAACTAAACTCATTCATTGAAAGGATCAAACTGCATTCATTCTTTCAATGAATCAAACTTCAATCGTACATTCAATGAAACAAATGGTATTCATTGAGTCAATGAAACAAACTAAATTCATTCATTTATTTAATCTAACTAAAATCATTCATTCCTTTTAAGAATCTATCTACTCTCACACAATCAATAAACCAAATTGCACGCGTTAGTTCAATTAGTAGAGCTTCTCTCATTCATTCAATGTGTCGAGCTTAACGCATTTGAGATGAACCAAAGAAAGCAGTAAGTTTCAATGAATCAATGAATACTGTAAGATTCATTGAATGAAAGATTGAAGAGTAATTCAATGATAGCATGAATGCAGGTTGATTCATCGAAAGATTGTGTTAAGCTCAAGACAGTGAATGTATGATGGAAGCTCTACAGATTGGATTAACACGTTCAGTTTGTCTCACTTTGAATGAATGAGTGCAGTTTGGTTCAGTAAATAAATAAGTGCAGTTTAATTCATTGAATGTATGATTAAAGTTTGTTTCATTCAATCAAGGAATAACGTTTGATACATCGAATGAACGATTGAAGTTTGTGTCATTAAAGGAATGAATGCAGTTTGACACAATAAATACAAGAGTTTAATTGAATGAACGAATACCGTTTCACTCAATGAAAGAATGAATGCAGTTTGGTTCATTACATTGAATGAATGAGGCAAGCTCTCCATCTTGAATTAACACGTTCAGTTTTGTTTCTTTGAATGAATGAATGCTGTACGATTCCTTAAATGAATGAGTTTTGTTCGTTTCATTGACTTCAACTTTCGATTGAAGGATTGAAATCAGATTCATTAAATAAATGAATGCAGTTTAATTCATTAAATGCGTGAGTTAAGTTTGTTTCATGGAATCAAAGAACAACGTTTAATTCATTGATTGATTGAAAGACTGGAGTTTTAAGAAAATGAAAGAATGAATGCAGTTTGATTCAAGGAATTGATGCGTTAAGCTTGAGACATTGAATTAATGAGTGTAGGTTGATTCATTGACCAAAAGACGGCAGTAAGATTCATTTAATAAACGAGTGCAGTTTCATTCATTAATTGTGTGATTTAAGTTCGTTTCATTGAATTACTAAATATTGTTGGATTCATTTAATGGACATTTGATTCATGAAATCCGTGAGTTCGTTTGTTTCATAGAATCAATGAACAACATTTAATTCAATAATGTCAATCATTTATTGAATGCAGTTTGATTCATTGAATGAATGCATTATATTCGAGTCATTCAATGAATGAGAGAAGCTAGATTCATTAAATTAACATGTGGAGTTCGTTTCATTGATTGAATGAGTGCAGTATGATTCATTGATTGAATGCGGTTATATTCTTTAAACGATAGAGTTTAGTTTGTTTTATTAACTCAATGTATAACGTTTGGTTCATCTCAAATGCGTTAAGCTCGACACATTGAATGAATGAGAGAAGCTCTACTAATTGAACTAACGCGTGCAATTTGGTTTATTGATTGTGTGAGAGTAGATAGATTCTTAAAAGGAATGAATGATTTTAGTTAGATTAAATAAATGAATGAATTTAGTTTGTTTCATTGACTCAATGAATACCATTTGTTTCATTGAATGTACGATTGAAGTTTGATTCATTGAAAGAATGAATGCAGTTTGATCCTTTCAATGAATGAGTTTAGTTTGTTTCGTTGAATCAATTAAGAACGTTTGATTCATTGAATAAACGACGATGTCAGTTTGCTTCATTAAATGCATGAGTCAAGTTTGTTTCATTTAATCAATAAACAACGTTTAAGTTATTGAATGAATGGCTTAACTTTCATTCCATGAAAGGATGAATGCAGTTTGGTTCATTGAATGAATGCGTTAAACACAAGACATTGAATGAATGAGTGAAGCTCGATTCATTGAATTAACACCAGCAGTTTGTTTCCTTGAATGAATGAATGCAGCTTAATTTATTGAATGAAAGAAGGCAGTTAGCTTCATTAAATAAATGAGTTTGGTTTGATTCATTATATCAACGAATAACGTCTGATACATTGAATGAACGATTGAAGTCAGATTCATTGAATGAATATTTGAAATAACACGTGCAATTTATTTCATTGAATGAATTAGTATAGTTTGATTCATTAAATGAAGGAGTGCAGTTTGATTTGTTAAATGTATGGTTTAAGTTTGTTTCATTGAATCACTGTTTAACGTTTTTTTCATTGAATGAAGGATTGATGATAGATTCATTAAATGAATAAAGTCAATGAATGAGTTTGGTTTGTTTCATTGACTCAATGAATAACGTTTGATTCTTGGATTGAACGGTTCAATTTCGTTACAGTAAATGAATGAATGCAGTTTCACTCATTAAATGCATGACTCATTAAGATTGTTTCATTGGATCAATGAAAAACGTTTAATTAATTGAATGAATGGCTGAAGTTTCATTCAATGAAAGATTGAATGCAGTTTGTTTCATTAAATGAATGAGTTTTGTTTGATTCATTGTATCAAAGAATAACGTTTGATTCATTGAATGATCGATTGATGTCAGATTCATGCAATGAATGAATGCAGTTTGATTCATTAAATGCATACGTTCAGATTGGTTCATTGAATCAATGAACAACGTTTAGTTCATTGAATGAATGATTTAAGTTTGATGCAATGACAGAACGAATACAGTTTGATTCATTGAATAAATTTGCTAAGCTCAAGACATTAATGAATGAAAGAAGCTCGAGTCATTAAATCAGCGCGTGTAGTTTGTTCATTGAATGAATGCTGTTTGCTTAATTAAATGAATGTGTTCAGTTTGTTTAATTGATTCAATGAAAGAATGAATGCTGTTGAATTCATTGAATGAATGCGTTAAGCTCGAGACATTGAATGAGGGAGTGCAGTTTGGTTCATTGAATGAATGAGTGCTGTTTGATTCATGAAAGTCATGATTTAAGTTCGTTTCAATGAATCAACAAATAATGTTTGTTTCGTTTAATGGACGAATGCAGTTTGATTCACTGAATGAATACTTTAATTTCGAGATAGTGAATGCATGACAGAAGCTACAAGTGATTGAATGAATGAGTGCACTTTGATTCATTGAGTGAAAGAGTACAGATAGATTCATTAAATTAATGAGAAGTTTCCTTCATTGACACGTTTGATTCTTGGAATGAACTGTTGAAGTTTGACACATTAAATAAATTAATGCAGTTTGATTCACTAAATGAATGAGTTTAGTTTGTTTCATTGACTGAATGAACGATTGATGTCAGCATCATTAAGTGAATGAATGCCATTTGATTCATTGACTGAATGAGTGGTTTGATTCATTTAATCATTAAATGAGCAACGTGCAATTCCATGAATGAATGATTGAAGTTTTATTTAATAAATTAATTCATAGAGTGTGATTCATTGAATGAATGAGTGAAGTTTGATTCATTGAATGAAAGAAAGCAGTAAGTTTCAATGAATCAATGAATACTGTAAGATTCATTGAATGAAAGATTGAAGAGTAATTCAATGATAGCATGAATGCAGGTTGATTCATCGAATGATTGTGTTAAGCTCAAGACAGTGAATGTATGATGGAAGCTCTACAGATTGGATTAACACGTTCAGTTTGTCTCACTTTGAATGAATGAGTGCAGTTTGGTTCAGTAAATAAATAAGTGCAGTTTAATTCATTGAATGTATGATTAAAGTTTGTTTCATTCAATCAAGGAATAACGTTTGATACATCGAATGAACGATTGAAGTTTGTTCATTCAATGAATCAAACTTCACTCATTCATTCAATGAATCACACTGTATGAATTAATTTATTAAATAAAACTTCAATCATTCATTCATGGAATTGCACGTTGCTCATTTAATGATTAAATGAATCAAACCACTCATTCAGTCAATGAATCAAATGGCATTCATTCACTTAATGATGCTGACATCAATCGTTCATTCAGTCAATGAAACAAACTAAACTCATTCATTTAGTGAATCAAACTGCATTAATTTATTTAATGTGTCAAACTTCAACAGTTCATTCCAAGAATCAAACGTGTCAATGAAGGAAACTTTTCATTAATTTAATGAATCTATCTGTATTCTTTCACTCAATGAATCAAACTGCACTCATTCATTCAATCACTTGTAGCTTCTGTCATGCATTCACTATCTCGAAATTAAAGTATTCATTCAGTGAATCAAACTGCATTCGTCCATTAAACGAAACAAACATTATTTGTTGATTCATTGAAACGAACTTAAATCATGACTTTCATGAATCAAACAGCACTCATTCATTCAATGAACCAAACTGCACTCCCTCATTCAATGTCTCGAGCTTAACGCATTCATTCAATGAATTCAACAGCATTCATTCTTTCATTGAATCAATTAAACAAACTGAACACATTCATTTAATTAAGCAAACAGCATTCATTCAATGAACAAACTACACGCGCTGATTTAATGACTCGAGCTTCTTTCATTCATTAATGTCTTGAGCTTAGCAAATTTATTCAATGAATCAAACTGTATTCGTTCTGTCATTGCATCAAACTTAAATCATTCATTCAATGAACTAAACGTTGTTCATTGATTCAATGAACCAATCTGAACGTATGCATTTAATGAATCAAACTGCATTCATTCATTGCATGAATCTGACATCAATCGATCATTCAATGAATCAAACGTTATTCTTTGATACAATGAATCAAACAAAACTCATTCCTTTAATGAAACAAACTGCATTCAATCTTTCATTGAATGAAACTTCAGCCATTCATTCAATTAATTAAACGTTTTTCATTGATCCAATGAAACAATCTTAATGAGTCATGCATTTAATGAGTGAAACTGCATTCATTCATTTACTGTAACGAAATTGAACCGTTCAATCCAAGAATCAAACGTTATTCATTGAGTCAATGAAACAAACCAAACTCATTCATTGACTTTATTCATTTAATGAATCTATCATCAATCGTTCATTCAATGATAAAAACGTTAATCAATGATTCAATGAAACAAACTTAAACCATACATTTAACAAATCAAACTGCACTCCTTCATTTAATGAATCAAACTATACTAATTCATTCAATGAAATAAACTGCACGTGTTATTTCAAATATTCATTCAATGAATCTGACTTCAATCGTTCATTCAATCTATCAGACGTTATTCGTTGATATAATGAATCAAACCAAACTCATTCATTTAATGAAGCTAACTGCCTTCTTTCATTCAATAAATCAAGCTGCATTCATTCATTCAAGGAAACAAACTGCTGGTGTTAATTCAATGAATCGAGCTTCACTCATTCATTCAATGTCTTGTGTTTAACGCATTCATTCAATGAACCAAACTGCATTCATCCTTTCATGGAATGAAAGTTAAGCCATTCATTCAATAACTTAAACGTTGTTTATTGATTAAATGAAACAAACTTGACTCATGCATTTAATGAAGCAAACTGACATCGTCGTTTATTCAATGAATCAAACGTTCTTAATTGATTCAACGAAACAAACTAAACTCATTCATTGAAAGGATCAAACTGCATTCATTCTTTCAATGAATCAAACTTCAATCGTACATTCAATGAAACAAATGGTATTCATTGAGTCAATGAAACAAACTAAATTCATTCATTTATTTAATCTAACTAAAATCATTCATTCCTTTTAAGAATCTATCTACTCTCACACAATCAATAAACCAAATTGCACGCGTTAGTTCAATTAGTAGAGCTTCTCTCATTCATTCAATGTGTCGAGCTTAACGCATTTGAGATGAACCAAACGTTATACATTGAGTTAATAAAACAAACTAAACTCTATCGTTTAAAGAATATAACCGCATTGAATCAATGAATCATACTGCACTCATTCAATCAATGAAACGAACTCCACATGTTAATTTAATGAATCTAGCTTCTCTCATTCATTGAATGACTCGAATATAATGCATTCATTCAATGAATCAAACTGCATTCAATAAATGATTGAAATTATTGAATTAAATGTTGTTCATTGATTCAATGAAACAAACGAACTCACGGATTTCATGAATCAAATGTCCATTAAATGAATCCAACAATATTTAGTAATTCAATGAAACGAACTTAAATCACACAATTAATGAATGAAACTGCACTCGTTTATTAAATGAATCTTACTGCCGTCTTTTGGTCAATGAATCAACCTACACTCATTAATTCAATGTCTCAAGCTTAACGCATCAATTCCTTGAATCAAACTGCATTCATTCTTTCATTTTCTTAAAACTCGAGTCTCTCAATCAATCAATGAATTAAACGTTGTTCTTTGATTCCATGAAACAAACTTAACTCACGCATTTAATGAATTAAACTGCATTCATTTATTTAATGAATCTGATTTCAATCCTTCAATCGAAAGTTGAAGTCAATGAAACGAACAAAACTCATTCATTTAAGGAATCGTACAGCATTCATTCATTCAAAGAAACAAAACTGAACGTATTAATTCAAGATGGAGAGCTTGCCTCATTCATTCAATGTAATGAACCAAACTGCATTCATTCTTTCATTGAGTGAAACGGTATTCGTTCATTCAATTAAACTCTTGTATTTATTGTGTCAAACTGCATTCATTCCTTTAATGACACAAACTTCAATCGTTCATTCGATGTATCAAACGTTATTCCTTGATTGAATGAAACAAACTTTAATCATACATTCAATGAATTAAACTGCACTTATTTATTTACTGAACCAAACTGCACTCATTCATTCAAAGTGAGACAAACTGAACGTGTTAATCCAATCTGTAGAGCTTCCATCATACATTCACTGTCTTGAGCTTAACACAATCATTCGATGAATCAACCTGCATTCATGCTATCATTGAATTACTCTTCAATCTTTCATTCAATGAATCTTACAGTATTCATTGATTCATTGAAACTTACTGCTTTCTTTCATTCAATGAATCAAACTTCACTCATTCATTCAATGAATCACACTGTATGAATTAATTTATTAAATAAAACTTCAATCATTCATTCATGGAATTGCACGTTGCTCATTTAATGATTAAATGAATCAAACCACTCATTCAGTCAATGAATCAAATGGCATTCATTCACTTAATGATGCTGACATCAATCGTTCATTCAGTCAATGAAACAAACTAAACTCATTCATTTAGTGAATCAAACTGCATTAATTTATTTAATGTGTCAAACTTCAACAGTTCATTCCAAGAATCAAACGTGTCAATGAAGGAAACTTTTCATTAATTTAATGAATCTATCTGTATTCTTTCACTCAATGAATCAAACTGCACTCATTCATTCAATCACTTGTAGCTTCTGTCATGCATTCACTATCTCGAAATTAAAGTATTCATTCAGTGAATCAAACTGCATTCGTCCATTAAACGAAACAAACATTATTTGTTGATTCATTGAAACGAACTTAAATCATGACTTTCATGAATCAAACAGCACTCATTCATTCAATGAACCAAACTGCACTCCCTCATTCAATGTCTCGAGCTTAACGCATTCATTCAATGAATTCAACAGCATTCATTCTTTCATTGAATCAATTAAACAAACTGAACACATTCATTTAATTAAGCAAACAGCATTCATTCAATGAACAAACTAGACGAGCTGATTTAATGACTCGAGCTTCTTTCATTCATTAATGTCTTGAGCTTAGCAAATTTATTCAATGAATCAAACTGTATTCGTTCTGTCATTGCATCAAACTTAAATCATTCATTCAATGAACTAAACGTTGTTCATTGATTCAATGAACCAATCTGAACGTATGCATTTAATGAATCAAACTGCATTCATTCATTGCATGAATCTGACATCAATCGATCATTCAATGAATCAAACGTTATTCTTTGATACAATGAATCAAACAAAACTCATTCCTTTAATGAAACAAACTGCATTCAATCTTTCATTGAATGAAACTTCAGCCATTCATTCAATTAATTAAACGTTTTTCATTGATCCAATGAAACAATCTTAATGAGTCATGCATTTAATGAGTGAAACTGCATTCATTCATTTACTGTAACGAAATTGAACCGTTCAATCCAAGAATCAAACGTTATTCATTGAGTCAATGAAACAAACCAAACTCATTCATTGACTTTATTCATTTAATGAATCTATCATCAATCGTTCATTCAATGATAAAAACGTTAATCAATGATTCAATGAAACAAACTTAAACCATACATTTAACAAATCAAACTGCACTCCTTCATTTAATGAATCAAACTATACTAATTCATTCAATGAAATAAACTGCACGTGTTATTTCAAATATTCATTCAATGAATCTGACTTCAATCGTTCATTCAATCTATCAGACGTTATTCGTTGATATAATGAATCAAACCAAACTCATTCATTTAATGAAGCTAACTGCCTTCTTTCATTCAATAAATCAAGCTGCATTCATTCATTCAAGGAAACAAACTGCTGGTGTTAATTCAATGAATCGAGCTTCACTCATTCATTCAATGTCTTGTGTTTAACGCATTCATTCAATGAACCAAACTGCATTCATCCTTTCATGGAATGAAAGTTAAGCCATTCATTCAATAACTTAAACGTTGTTTATTGATTAAATGAAACAAACTTGACTCATGCATTTAATGAAGCAAACTGACATCGTCGTTTATTCAATGAATCAAACGTTCTTAATTGATTCAACGAAACAAACTAAACTCATTCATTGAAAGGATCAAACTGCATTCATTCTTTCAATGAATCAAACTTCAATCGTACATTCAATGAAACAAATGGTATTCATTGAGTCAATGAAACAAACTAAATTCATTCATTTATTTAATCTAACTAAAATCATTCATTCCTTTTAAGAATCTATCTACTCTCACACAATCAATAAACCAAATTGCACGCGTTAGTTCAATTAGTAGAGCTTCTCTCATTCATTCAATGTGTCGAGCTTAACGCATTTGAGATGAACCAAACGTTATACATTGAGTTAATAAAACAAACTAAACTCTATCGTTTAAAGAATATAACCGCATTGAATCAATGAATCATACTGCACTCATTCAATCAATGAAACGAACTCCACATGTTAATTTAATGAATCTAGCTTCTCTCATTCATTGAATGACTCGAATATAATGCATTCATTCAATGAATCAAACTGCATTCAATAAATGATTGAAATTATTGAATTAAATGTTGTTCATTGATTCAATGAAACAAACGAACTCACGGATTTCATGAATCAAATGTCCATTAAATGAATCCAACAATATTTAGTAATTCAATGAAACGAACTTAAATCACACAATTAATGAATGAAACTGCACTCGTTTATTAAATGAATCTTACTGCCGTCTTTTGGTCAATGAATCAACCTACACTCATTAATTCAATGTCTCAAGCTTAACGCATCAATTCCTTGAATCAAACTGCATTCATTCTTTCATTTTCTTAAAACTCGAGTCTCTCAATCAATCAATGAATTAAACGTTGTTCTTTGATTCCATGAAACAAACTTAACTCACGCATTTAATGAATTAAACTGCATTCATTTATTTAATGAATCTGATTTCAATCCTTCAATCGAAAGTTGAAGTCAATGAAACGAACAAAACTCATTCATTTAAGGAATCGTACAGCATTCATTCATTCAAAGAAACAAAACTGAACGTGTTAATTCAAGATGGAGAGCTTGCCTCATTCATTCAATGTAATGAACCAAACTGCATTCATTCTTTCATTGAGTGAAACGGTATTCGTTCATTCAATTAAACTCTTGTATTTATTGTGTCAAACTGCATTCATTCCTTTAATGACACAAACTTCAATCGTTCATTCGATGTATCAAACGTTATTCCTTGATTGAATGAAACAAACTTTAATCATACATTCAATGAATTAAACTGCACTTATTTATTTACTGAACCAAACTGCACTCATTCATTCAAAGTGAGACAAACTGAACGTGTTAATCCAATCTGTAGAGCTTCCATCATACATTCACTGTCTTGAGCTTAACACAATCATTCGATGAATCAACCTGCATTCATGCTATCATTGAATTACTCTTCAATCTTTCATTCAATGAATCTTACAGTATTCATTGATTCATTGAAACTTACTGCTTTCTTTCATTCAATGAATCAAACTTCACTCATTCATTCAATGAATCACACTGTATGAATTAATTTATTAAATAAAACTTCAATCATTCATTCATGGAATTGCACGTTGCTCATTTAATGATTAAATGAATCAAACCACTCATTCAGTCAATGAATCAAATGGCATTCATTCACTTAATGATGCTGACATCAATCGTTCATTCAGTCAATGAAACAAACTAAACTCATTCATTTAGTGAATCAAACTGCATTAATTTATTTAATGTGTCAAACTTCAACAGTTCATTCCAAGAATCAAACGTGTCAATGAAGGAAACTTTTCATTAATTTAATGAATCTATCTGTATTCTTTCACTCAATGAATCAAACTGCACTCATTCATTCAATCACTTGTAGCTTCTGTCATGCATTCACTATCTCGAAATTAAAGTATTCATTCAGTGAATCAAACTGCATTCGTCCATTAAACGAAACAAACATTATTTGTTGATTCATTGAAACGAACTTAAATCATGACTTTCATGAATCAAACAGCACTCATTCATTCAATGAACCAAACTGCACTCCCTCATTCAATGTCTCGAGCTTAACGCATTCATTCAATGAATTCAACAGCATTCATTCTTTCATTGAATCAATTAAACAAACTGAACACATTCATTTAATTAAGCAAACAGCATTCATTCAATGAACAAACTACACGCGCTGATTTAATGACTCGAGCTTCATTCATTCATTAATGTCTTGAGCTTAGCAAATTTATTCAATGAATCAAACTGTATTCGTTCTGTCATTGCATCAAACTTAAATCATTCATTCAATGAACTAAACGTTGTTCATTGATTCAATGAACCAATCTGAACGTATGCATTTAATGAATCAAACCGCATTCATTCATTGCATGAATCTGACATCAATCGATCATTCAATGAATCAAACGTTATTCTTTGATACAATGAATCAAACAAAACTCATTCATTTAATGAAACAAACTGCATTCAATCTTTCATTGAATGAAACTTCAGCCATTCATTCAATTAATTAAACGTTTTTCATTGATCCAATGAAACAATCTTAATGAGTCATGCATTTAATGAGTGAAACTGCATTCATTCATTTACTGTAACGAAATTGAACCGTTCAATCCAAGAATCAAACGTTATTCATTGAGTCAATGAAACAAACCAAACTCATTCATTGACTTTATTCATTTAATGAATCTATCATCAATCGTTCATTCAATGAAAAAAACGTTAATCAATGATTCAATGAAACAAACTTAAACCATACATTTAACAAATCAAACTGCACTCCTTCATTTAATGAATCAAACTATACTAATTCATTCAATGAAATAAACTGCACGTGTTATTTCAAATATTCATTCAATGAATCTGACTTCAATCGTTCATTCAATCTATCAGACGTTATTCGTTGATATAATGAATCAAACCAAACTCATTCATTTAATGAAGCTAACTGCCTTCTTTCATTCAATAAATCAAGCTGCATTCATTCATTCAAGGAAACAAACTGCTGGTGTTAATTCAATGAATCGAGCTTCACTCATTCATTCAATGTCTTGTGTTTAACGCATTCATTCAATGAACCAAACTGCATTCATCCTTTCATGGAATGAAAGTTAAGCCATTCATTCAATAACTTAAACGTTGTTTATTGATTAAATGAAACAAACTTGACTCATGCATTTAATGAAGCAAACTGACATCGTCGTTTATTCAATGAATCAAACGTTCTTAATTGATTCAACGAAACAAACTAAACTCATTCATTGAAAGGATCAAACTGCATTCATTCTTTCAATGAATCAAACTTCAATCGTACATTCAATGAAACAAATGGTATTCATTGAGTCAATGAAACAAACTAAATTCATTCATTTATTTAATCTAACTAAAATCATTCATTCCTTTTAAGAATCTATCTACTCTCACACAATCAATAAACCAAATTGCACGCGTTAGTTCAATTAGTAGAGCTTCTCTCATTCATTCAATGTGTCGAGCTTAACGCATTTGAGATGAACCAAACGTTATACATTGAGTCAATAAAACAAACTAAACTCTATCGTTTAAAGAATATAACCGCATTCAATCAATGAATCATACTGCACTCATTCAATCAATGAAACGAACTCCACATGTTAATTTAATGAATCTAGCTTCTCTCATTCATTGAATGACTCGAATATAATGCATTCATTCAATGAATCAAACTGCATTCAATAAATGATTGAAATTATTGAATTAAATGTTGTTCATTGATTCAATGAAACAAACGAACTCACGGATTTCATGAATCAAATGTCCATTAAATGAATCCAACAATATTTAGTAATTCAATGAAACGAACTTAAATCACACAATTAATGAATGAAACTGCACTCGTTTATTAAATGAATCTTACTGCCGTCTTTTGGTCAATGAATCAACCTACACTCATTAATTCAATGTCTCAAGCTTAACGCATCAATTCCTTGAATCAAACTGCATTCATTCTTTCATTTTCTTAAAACTCCAGTCTTTCAATCAATCAATGAATTAAACGTCGTTCTTTGATTCCATGAAACAAACTTAACTCACGCATTTAATGAATTAAACTGCATTCATTTATTTAATGAATCTGATTTCAATCCTTCAATCGAAAGTTGAAGTCAATGAAACGAACAAAACTCATTCATTTAAGGAATCGTACAGCATTCATTCATTCAAAGAAACAAAACTGAACGTGTTAATTCAAGATGGAGAGCTTGCCTCATTCATTCAATGTAATGAACCAAACTGCATTCATTCTTTCATTGAGTGAAACGGTATTCGTTCATTCAATTAAACTCTTGTATTTATTGTGTCAAACTGCATTCATTCCTTTAATGACACAAACTTCAATCGTTCATTCGATGTATCAAACGTTATTCCTTGATTGAATGAAACAAACTTTAATCATACATTCAATGAATTAAACTGCACTTATTTATTTACTGAACCAAACTGCACTCATTCATTCAAAGTGAGACAAACTGAACGTGTTAATCCAATCTGTAGAGCTTCCATCATACATTCACTGTCTTGAGCTTAACACAATCATTCGATGAATCAACCTGCATTCATGCTATCATTGAATTACTCTTCAATCTTTCATTCAATGAATCTTACAGTATTCATTGATTCATTGAAACTTACTGTTTTCTTTCATTCAATGAATCAAACTTCACTCTTCATTCAATGAATCACACTGTATGAATTAATTTATTAAATAAAACTTCAATCATTCATTCATGGAATTGCACGTTGCTCATTTAATGATTAAATGAATCAAACCACTCATTCAGTCAATGAATCAAATGGCATTCATTCACTTAATGATGCTGACATCAATCGTTCATTCAGTCAATGAAACAAACTAAACTCATTCATTTAGTGAATCAAACTGCATTAATTTATTTAATGTGTCAAACTTCAACAGTTCATTCCAAGAATCAAACGTGTCAATGAAGGAAACTTCTCATTAATTTAATGAATCTATCTGTACTCTTTCACTCAATGAATCAAAGTGCACTCATTCATTCAATCACTTGTAGCTTCTGTCATGCATTCACTATCTCGAAATTAAAGTATTCATTCAGTGAATCAAACTGCATTCGTCCATTAAACGAAACAAACATTATTTGTTGATTCATTGAAACGAACTTAAATCATGACTTTCATGAATCAAACAGCACTCATTCATTCAATGAACCAAACTGCACTCCCTCATTCAATGTCTCGAGCTTAACGCATTCATTCAATGAATTCAACAGCATTCATTCTTTCATTGAATCAATTAAACAAACTGAACACATTCATTTAATTAAGCAAACAGCATTCATTCAATGAACAAACTACACGCGCTGATTTAATGACTCGAGCTTCTTTCATTCATTAATGTCTTGAGCTTAGCAAATTTATTCAATGAATCAAACTGTATTCGTTCTGTCATTGCATCAAAATTAAATCATTCATTCAATGAACTAAACGTTGTTCATTGATTCAATGAACCAATCTGAACGTATGCATTTAATGAATCAAACTGCATTCATTCATTGCATGAATCTGACATCAATCGATCATTCAATGAATCAAACGTTATTCTTTGATACAATGAATCAAACAAAACTCATTCATTTAATGAAACAAACTGCATTCAATCTTTCATTGAATGAAACTTCAGCCATTCATTCAATTAATTAAACGTTTTTCATTGATCCAATGAAACAATCTTAATGAGTCATGCATTTAATGAGTGAAACTGCATTCATTCATTTACTGTAACGAAATTGAACCGTTCAATCCAAGAATCAAACGTTATTCATTGAGTCAATGAAACAAACCAAACTCATTCATTGACTTTATTCATTTAATGAATCTATCATCAATCGTTCATTCAATGAAAAAAACGTTAAACAGTGATTCAATGAAACAAACTTAAACCATACATTTAACAAATCAAACTGCACTCCTTCATTTAATGAATCAAACTATACTAATTCATTCAATGAAATAAACTGCACGTGTTATTTCAAATATTCATTCAATGAATCTGACTTCAATCGTTCATTCAATCTATCAGACGTTATTCGTTGATATAATGAATCAAACCAAACTCATTCATTTAATGAAGCTAACTGCCTTCTTTCATTCAATAAATCAAGCTGCATTCATTCATTCAAGGAAACAAACTGCTGGTGTTAATTCAATGAATCGAGCTTCACTCATTCATTCAATGTCTTGTGTTTAACGCATTCATTCAATGAACCAAACTGCATTCATCGTTTCATGGAATGAAAGTTAAGCCATTCATTCAATAACTTAAACGTTGTTTATTGATTAAATGAAACAAACTTGACTCATGCATTTAATGAAGCAAACTGACATCGTCGTTTATTCAATGAATCAAACGTTCTTAATTGATTCAACGAAACAAACTAAACTCATTCATTGAAAGGATCAAACTGCATTCATTCTTTCAATGAATCAAACTTCAATCGTACATTCAATGAAACAAATGGTATTCATTGAGTCAATGAAACAAACTAAATTCATTCATTTATTTAATCTAACTAAAATCATTCATTCCTTTTAAGAATCTATCTACTCTCACACAATCAATAAACCAAATTGCACGCGTTAGTTCAATTAGTAGAGCTTCTCTCATTCATTCAATGTGTCGAGCTTAACGCATTTGAGATGAACCAAACGTTATACATTGAGTTAATAAAACAAACTAAACTCTATCGTTTAAAGAATATAACCGCATTCAATCAATGAATCATACTGCACTCATTCAATCAATGAAACGAACTCCACATGTTAATTTAATGAATCTAGCTTCTCTCATTCATTGAATGACTCGAATATAATGCATTCATTCAATGAATCAAACTGCATTCAATAAATGATTGACATTATTGAATTAAATGTTGTTCATTGATTCAATGAAACAAACGAACTCACGGATTTCATGAATCAAATGTCCATTAAATGAATCCAACAATATTTAGTAATTCAATGAAACGAACTTAAATCACACAATTAATGAATGAAACTGCACTCGTTTATTAAATGAATCTTACTGCCGTCTTTTGGTCAATGAATCAACCTACACTCATTAATTCAATGTCTCAAGCTTAACGCATCAATTCCTTGAATCAAACTGCATTCATTCTTTCATTTTCTTAAAACTCCAGTCTTTCAATCAATCAATGAATTAAACGTTGTTCTTTGATTCCATGAAACAAACTTAACTCACGCATTTAATGAATTAAACTGCATTCATTTATTTAATGAATCTGATTTCAATCCTTCAATCGAAATTTGAAGTCAATGAAACGAACAAAACTCATTCATTTAAGGAATCGTACAGCATTCATTCATTCAAAGAAACAAAACTGAACGTGTTAATTCAAGATGGAGAGCTTGCCTCATTCATTCAATGTAATGAACCAAACTGCATTCATTCTTTCATTGAGTGAAACGGTATTCGTTCATTCAATTAAACTCTTGTATTTATTGTGTCAAACTGCATTCATTCCTTTAATGACACAAACTTCAATCGTTCATTCGATGTATCAAACGTTATTCCTTGATTGAATGAAACAAACTTTAATCATACATTCAATGAATTAAACTGCACTTATTTATTTACTGAACCAAACTGCACTCATTCATTCAAAGTGAGACAAACTGAACGTGTTAATCCAATCTGTAGAGCTTCCATCATACATTCACTGTCTTGAGCTTAACACAATCATTCGATGAATCAACCTGCATTCATGCTATCATTGAATTACTCTTCAATCTTTCATTCAATGAATCTTACAGTATTCATTGATTCATTGAAACTTACTGCTTTCTTTCATTCAATGAATCAAACTTCACTCATTCATTCAATGAATCACACTGTATGAATTAATTTATTAAATAAAACTTCAATCATTCATTCATGGAATTGCACGTTGCTCATTTAATGATTAAATGAATCAAACCACTCATTCAGTCAATGAATCAAATGGCATTCATTCACTTAATGATGCTGACATCAATCGTTCATTCAGTCAATGAAACAAACTAAACTCATTCATTTAGTGAATCAAACTGCATTAATTTATTTAATGTGTCAAACTTCAACAGTTCATTCCAAGAATCAAACGTGTCAATGAAGGAAACTTTTCATTAATTTAATGAATCTATCTGTATTCTTTCACTCAATGAATCAAACTGCACTCATTCATTCAATCACTTGTAGCTTCTGTCATGCATTCACTATCTCGAAATTAAAGTATTCATTCAGTGAATCAAACTGCATTCGTCCATTAAACGAAACAAACATTATTTGTTGATTCATTGAAACGAACTTAAATCATGACTTTCATGAATCAAACAGCACTCATTCATTCAATGAACCAAACTGCACTCCCTCATTCAATGTCTCGAGCTTAACGCATTCATTCAATGAATTCAACAGCATTCATTCTTTCATTGAATCAATTAAACAAACTGAACACATTCATTTAATTAAGCAAACAGCATTCATTCAATGAACAAACTACACGCGCTGATTTAATGACTCGAGCTTCATTCATTCATTAATGTCTTGAGCTTAGCAAATTTATTCAATGAATCAAACTGTATTCGTTCTGTCATTGCATCAAACTTAAATCATTCATTCAATGAACTAAACGTTGTTCATTGATTCAATGAACCAATCTGAACGTATGCATTTAATGAATCAAACCGCATTCATTCATTGCATGAATCTGACATCAATCGATCATTCAATGAATCAAACGTTATTCTTTGATACAATGAATCAAACAAAACTCATTCATTTAATGAAACAAACTGCATTCAATCTTTCATTGAATGAAACTTCAGCCATTCATTCAATTAATTAAACGTTTTTCATTGATCCAATGAAACAATCTTAATGAGTCATGCATTTAATGAGTGAAACTGCATTCATTCATTTACTGTAACGAAATTGAACCGTTCAATCCAAGAATCAAACGTTATTCATTGAGTCAATGAAACAAACCAAACTCATTCATTGACTTTATTCATTTAATGAATCTATCATCAATCGTTCATTCAATGAAAAAAACGTTAATCAATGATTCAATGAAACAAACTTAAACCATACATTTAACAAATCAAACTGCACTCCTTCATTTAATGAATCAAACTATACTAATTCATTCAATGAAATAAACTGCACGTGTTATTTCAAATATTCATTCAATGAATCTGACTTCAATCGTTCATTCAATCTATCAGACGTTATTCGTTGATATAATGAATCAAACCAAACTCATTCATTTAATGAAGCTAACTGCCTTCTTTCATTCAATAAATCAAGCTGCATTCATTCATTCAAGGAAACAAACTGCTGGTGTTAATTCAATGAATCGAGCTTCACTCATTCATTCAATGTCTTGTGTTTAACGCATTCATTCAATGAACCAAACTGCATTCATCCTTTCATGGAATGAAAGTTAAGCCATTCATTCAATAACTTAAACGTTGTTTATTGATTAAATGAAACAAACTTGACTCATGCATTTA
Source organism: Chiloscyllium plagiosum (assembly GCF_037043375.1). Taxonomy (NCBI): domain Eukaryota; kingdom Metazoa; phylum Chordata; class Chondrichthyes; order Orectolobiformes; family Hemiscylliidae; genus Chiloscyllium; species Chiloscyllium plagiosum. Next base: position 68,323,986 of record NW_028270158.1, on the reverse strand, counting down.
ATGAAGCAAACTGACATCGTCGTTTATTCAATGAATCAAACGTTCTTAATTGATTCAACGAAACAAACTAAACTCATTCATTGAAAGGATCAAACTGCATTCATTCTTTCAATGAATCAAACTTCAATCGTACATTCAATGAAACAAATGGTATTCATTGAGTCAATGAAACAAACTAAATTCATTCATTTATTTAATCTAACTAAAATCATTCATTCCTTTTAAGAATCTATCTACTCTCACACAATCAATAAACCAAATTGCACGCGTTAGTTCAATTAGTAGAGCTTCTCTCATTCATTCAATGTGTCGAGCTTAACGCATTTGAGATGAACCAAACGTTATACATTGAGTCAATAAAACAAACTAAACTCTATCGTTTAAAGAATATAACCGCATTCAATCAATGAATCATACTGCACTCATTCAATCAATGAAACGAACTCCACATGTTAATTTAATGAATCTAGCTTCTCTCATTCATTGAATGACTCGAATATAATGCATTCATTCAATGAATCAAACTGCATTCAATAAATGATTGAAATTATTGAATTAAATGTTGTTCATTGATTCAATGAAACAAACGAACTCACGGATTTCATGAATCAAATGTCCATTAAATGAATCCAACAATATTTAGTAATTCAATGAAACGAACTTAAATCACACAATTAATGAATGAAACTGCACTCGTTTATTAAATGAATCTTACTGCCGTCTTTTGGTCAATGAATCAACCTACACTCATTAATTCAATGTCTCAAGCTTAACGCATCAATTCCTTGAATCAAACTGCATTCATTCTTTCATTTTCTTAAAACTCCAGTCTTTCAATCAATCAATGAATTAAACGTCGTTCTTTGATTCCATGAAACAAACTTAACTCACGCATTTAATGAATTAAACTGCATTCATTTATTTAATGAATCTGATTTCAATCCTTCAATCGAAAGTTGAAGTCAATGAAACGAACAAAACTCATTCATTTAAGGAATCGTACAGCATTCATTCATTCAAAGAAACAAAACTGAACGTGTTAATTCAAGATGGAGAGCTTGCCTCATTCATTCAATGTAATGAACCAAACTGCATTCATTCTTTCATTGAGTGAAACGGTATTCGTTCATTCAATTAAACTCTTGTATTTATTGTGTCAAACTGCATTCATTCCTTTAATGACACAAACTTCAATCGTTCATTCGATGTATCAAACGTTATTCCTTGATTGAATGAAACAAACTTTAATCATACATTCAATGAATTAAACTGCACTTATTTATTTACTGAACCAAACTGCACTCATTCATTCAAAGTGAGACAAACTGAACGTGTTAATCCAATCTGTAGAGCTTCCATCATACATTCACTGTCTTGAGCTTAACACAATCATTCGATGAATCAACCTGCATTCATGCTATCATTGAATTACTCTTCAATCTTTCATTCAATGAATCTTACAGTATTCATTGATTCATTGAAACTTACTGTTTTCTTTCATTCAATGAATCAAACTTCACTCTTCATTCAATGAATCACACTGTATGAATTAATTTATTAAATAAAACTTCAATCATTCATTCATGGAATTGCACGTTGCTCATTTAATGATTAAATGAATCAAACCACTCATTCAGTCAATGAATCAAATGGCATTCATTCACTTAATGATGCTGACATCAATCGTTCATTCAGTCAATGAAACAAACTAAACTCATTCATTTAGTGAATCAAACTGCATTAATTTATTTAATGTGTCAAACTTCAACAGTTCATTCCAAGAATCAAACGTGTCAATGAAGGAAACTTCTCATTAATTTAATGAATCTATCTGTACTCTTTCACTCAATGAATCAAAGTGCACTCATTCATTCAATCACTTGTAGCTTCTGTCATGCATTCACTATCTCGAAATTAAAGTATTCATTCAGTGAATCAAACTGCATTCGTCCATTAAACGAAACAAACATTATTTGTTGATTCATTGAAACGAACTTAAATCATGACTTTCATGAATCAAACAGCACTCATTCATTCAATGAACCAAACTGCACTCCCTCATTCAATGTCTCGAGCTTAACGCATTCATTCAATGAATTCAACAGCATTCATTCTTTCATTGAATCAATTAAACAAACTGAACACATTCATTTAATTAAGCAAACAGCATTCATTCAATGAACAAACTACACGCGCTGATTTAATGACTCGAGCTTCTTTCATTCATTAATGTCTTGAGCTTAGCAAATTTATTCAATGAATCAAACTGTATTCGTTCTGTCATTGCATCAAAATTAAATCATTCATTCAATGAACTAAACGTTGTTCATTGATTCAATGAACCAATCTGAACGTATGCATTTAATGAATCAAACTGCATTCATTCATTGCATGAATCTGACATCAATCGATCATTCAATGAATCAAACGTTATTCTTTGATACAATGAATCAAACAAAACTCATTCATTTAATGAAACAAACTGCATTCAATCTTTCATTGAATGAAACTTCAGCCATTCATTCAATTAATTAAACGTTTTTCATTGATCCAATGAAACAATCTTAATGAGTCATGCATTTAATGAGTGAAACTGCATTCATTCATTTACTGTAACGAAATTGAACCGTTCAATCCAAGAATCAAACGTTATTCATTGAGTCAATGAAACAAACCAAACTCATTCATTGACTTTATTCATTTAATGAATCTATCATCAATCGTTCATTCAATGAAAAAAACGTTAAACAGTGATTCAATGAAACAAACTTAAACCATACATTTAACAAATCAAACTGCACTCCTTCATTTAATGAATCAAACTATACTAATTCATTCAATGAAATAAACTGCACGTGTTATTTCAAATATTCATTCAATGAATCTGACTTCAATCGTTCATTCAATCTATCAGACGTTATTCGTTGATATAATGAATCAAACCAAACTCATTCATTTAATGAAGCTAACTGCCTTCTTTCATTCAATAAATCAAGCTGCATTCATTCATTCAAGGAAACAAACTGCTGGTGTTAATTCAATGAATCGAGCTTCACTCATTCATTCAATGTCTTGTGTTTAACGCATTCATTCAATGAACCAAACTGCATTCATCGTTTCATGGAATGAAAGTTAAGCCATTCATTCAATAACTTAAACGTTGTTTATTGATTAAATGAAACAAACTTGACTCATGCATTTAATGAAGCAAACTGACATCGTCGTTTATTCAATGAATCAAACGTTCTTAATTGATTCAACGAAACAAACTAAACTCATTCATTGAAAGGATCAAACTGCATTCATTCTTTCAATGAATCAAACTTCAATCGTACATTCAATGAAACAAATGGTATTCATTGAGTCAATGAAACAAACTAAATTCATTCATTTATTTAATCTAACTAAAATCATTCATTCCTTTTAAGAATCTATCTACTCTCACACAATCAATAAACCAAATTGCACGCGTTAGTTCAATTAGTAGAGCTTCTCTCATTCATTCAATGTGTCGAGCTTAACGCATTTGAGATGAACCAAACGTTATACATTGAGTTAATAAAACAAACTAAACTCTATCGTTTAAAGAATATAACCGCATTCAATCAATGAATCATACTGCACTCATTCAATCAATGAAACGAACTCCACATGTTAATTTAATGAATCTAGCTTCTCTCATTCATTGAATGACTCGAATATAATGCATTCATTCAATGAATCAAACTGCATTCAATAAATGATTGACATTATTGAATTAAATGTTGTTCATTGATTCAATGAAACAAACGAACTCACGGATTTCATGAATCAAATGTCCATTAAATGAATCCAACAATATTTAGTAATTCAATGAAACGAACTTAAATCACACAATTAATGAATGAAACTGCACTCGTTTATTAAATGAATCTTACTGCCGTCTTTTGGTCAATGAATCAACCTACACTCATTAATTCAATGTCTCAAGCTTAACGCATCAATTCCTTGAATCAAACTGCATTCATTCTTTCATTTTCTTAAAACTCCAGTCTTTCAATCAATCAATGAATTAAACGTTGTTCTTTGATTCCATGAAACAAACTTAACTCACGCATTTAATGAATTAAACTGCATTCATTTATTTAATGAATCTGATTTCAATCCTTCAATCGAAATTTGAAGTCAATGAAACGAACAAAACTCATTCATTTAAGGAATCGTACAGCATTCATTCATTCAAAGAAACAAAACTGAACGTGTTAATTCAAGATGGAGAGCTTGCCTCATTCATTCAATGTAATGAACCAAACTGCATTCATTCTTTCATTGAGTGAAACGGTATTCGTTCATTCAATTAAACTCTTGTATTTATTGTGTCAAACTGCATTCATTCCTTTAATGACACAAACTTCAATCGTTCATTCGATGTATCAAACGTTATTCCTTGATTGAATGAAACAAACTTTAATCATACATTCAATGAATTAAACTGCACTTATTTATTTACTGAACCAAACTGCACTCATTCATTCAAAGTGAGACAAACTGAACGTGTTAATCCAATCTGTAGAGCTTCCATCATACATTCACTGTCTTGAGCTTAACACAATCTTTCGATGAATCAACCTGCATTCATGCTATCATTGAATTACTCTTCAATCTTTCATTCAATGAATCTTACAGTATTCATTGATTCATTGAAACTTACTGCTTTCTTTCATTCAATGAATCAAACTTCACTCTTCATTCAATGAATCACACTGTATGAATTAATTTATTAAATAAAACTTCAATCATTCATTCATGGAATTGCACGTTGCTCATTTAATGATTAAATGAATCAAACCACTCATTCAGTCAATGAATCAATTGGCATTCATTCACTTAATGATGCTGACATCAATCGTTCATTCAGTCAATGAAACAAACTAAACTCATTCATTTAGTGAATCAAACTGCATTAATTTATTTAATGTGTCAAACTTCAACAGTTCATTCCAAGAATCAAACGTGTCAATGAAGGAAACTTCTCATTAATTTAATGAATCTATCTGTACTCTTTCACTCAATGAATCAAACTGCACTCATTCATTCAATCACTTGTAGCTTCTGTCATGCATTCACTATCTCGAAATTAAAGTATTCATTCAGTGAATCAAACTGCATTCGTCCATTAAACGAAACAAACATTATTTGTTGATTCATTGAAACGAACTTAAATCATGACTTTCATGAATCAAACAGCACTCATTCATTCAATGAACCAAACTGCACTCCCTCATTCAATGTCTCGAGCTTAACGCATTCATTCAATGAATTCAACAGCATTCATTCTTTCATTGAATCAATTAAACAAACTGAACACATTCATTTAATTAAGCAAACAGCATTCATTCAATGAACAAACTACACGCGCTGATTTAATGACTCGAGCTTCTTTCATTCATTAATGTCTTGAGCTTAGCAAATTTATTCAATGAATCAAACTGTATTCGTTCTGTCATTGCATCAAACTTAAATCATTCATTCAATGAACTAAACGTTGTTCATTGATTCAATGAACCAATCTGAACGTATGCATTTAATGAATCAAACTGCATTCATTCATTGCATGAATCTGACATCAATCGATCATTCAATGAATCAAACGTTATTCTTTGATACAATGAATCAAACAAAACTCATTCCTTTAATGAAACAAACTGCATTCAATCTTTCATTGAATGAAACTTCAGCCATTCATTCAATTAATTAAACGTTTTTCATTGATCCAATGAAACAATCTTAATGAGTCATGCATTTAATGAGTGAAACTGCATTCATTCATTTACTGTAACGAAATTGAACCGTTCAATCCAAGAATCAAACGTTATTCATTGAGTCAATGAAACAAACCAAACTCATTCATTGACTTTATTCATTTAATGAATCTATCATCAATCGTTCATTCAATGAAAAAAACGTTAATCAGTGTTTCAATGAAACAAACTTAAACCATACATTTAACAAATCAAACTGCACTCCTTCATTTAATGAATCAAACTATACTAATTCATTCAATGAAATAAACTGCACGTGTTATTTCAAATATTCATTCAATGAATCTGACTTCAATCGTTCATTCAATCTATCAGACGTTATTCGTTGATATAATGAATCAAACCAAACTCATTCATTTAATGAAGCTAACTGCCTTCTTTCATTCAATAAATCAAGCTGCATTCATTCATTCAAGGAAACAAACTGCTGGTGTTAATTCAATGAATCGAGCTTCTCTCATTCATTGAATGACTCGAATATAATGCATTCATTCAATGAATCAAACTGCATTCAATAAATGATTGAAATTATTGAATTAAATGTTGTTCACGAACTCACGGATTTCATGAATCAAATGTCCATTAAATGAATCCAACAATATTTAGTAATTCAATGAAACGAACTTAAATCACACAATTAATGAATGAAACTGCACTCGTTTATTAAATGAATCTTACTGCCGTCTTTTGGTCAATGAATCAACCTACACTCATTAATTCAATGTCTCAAGCTTAACGCATCAATTCCTTGAATCAAACTGCATTCATGCTTTCATTTTCTTAAAACTCCAGTCTTTCAATCAATCAATGAATTAAACGTTGTTCTTTGATTCCATGAAACAAACTTAACTCACGCATTTAATGAATTAAACTGCATTCATTTATTTAATGAATCTGATTTCAATCCTTCAATCGAAAGTTGAAGTCAATGAAACGAACAAAACTCATTCATTTAAGGAATCGTACAGCATTCATTCATTCAAAGAAACAAAACTGAACGTGTTAATTCAAGATGGAGAGCTTGCCTCATTCATTCAATGTAATGAACCAAACTGCATTCATTCTTTCATTGAGTGAAACGGTATTCGTTCATTCAATTAAACTCTTGTATTTATTGTGTCAAACTGCATTCATTCCTTTAATGACACAAACTTCAATCGTTCATTCGATGTATCAAACGTTATTCCTTGATTGAATGAAACAAACTTTAATCATACATTCAATGAATTAAACTGCACTTATTTATTTACTGAACCAAACTGCACTCATTCATTCAAAGTGAGACAAACTGAACGTGTTAATCCAATCTGTAGAGCTTCCATCATACATTCACTGTCTTGAGCTTAACACAATCATTCGATGAATCAACCTGCATTCATGCTATCATTGAATTACTCTTCAATCTTTCATTCAATGAATCTTACAGTATTCATTGATTCATTGAAACTTACTGTTTTCTTTCATTCAATGAATCAAACTTAACTCTTCATTCAATGAATCACACTGTATGAATTAATTTATTAAATAAAACTTCAATCATTCATTCATGGAATTGCACGTTGCTCATTTAATGATTAAATGAATCAAACCACTCATTCAGTCAATGAATCAAATGGCATTCATTCACTTAATGATGCTGACATCAATCGTTCATTCAGTCAATGAAACAAACTAAACTAATTAATTTAGTGAATCAAACTGCATTAATTTATTTAATGTGTCAAACTTCAACAGTTCATTCCAAGAATCAAACGTGTCAATGAAGGAAACTTCTCATTAATTTAATGAATCTATCTGTACTCTTTCACTCAATGAATCAAAGTGCACTCATTCATTCAATCACTTGTAGCTTCTGTCATGCATTCACTATCTCGAAATTAAAGTATTCATTCAGTGAATCAAACTGCATTCGTCCATTAAACGAAACAAACATTATTTGTTGATTCATTGAAACGAACTTAAATCATGACTTTCATGAATCAAACAGCACTCATTCATTCAATGAACCAAACTGCACTCCCTCATTCAATGTCTCGAGCTTAACGCATTCATTCAATGAATTCAACAGCATTCATTCTTTCATTGAATCAATTAAACAAACTGAACACATTCATTTAATTAAGCAAACAGCATTCATTCAATGAACAAACTACACGCGCTGATTTAATGACTCGAGCTTAATTCATTCATTAATGTCTTGAGCTTAGCAAATTTATTCAATGAATCAAACTGTATTCGTTCTGTCATTGCATCAAACTTAAATCATTCATTCAATGAACTAAACGTTGTTCATTGATTCAATGAACCAATCTGAACGTATGCATTTAATGAATCAAACTGCATTCATTCATTGCATGAATCTGACATCAATCGATCATTCAATGAATCAAACGTTATTCTTTGATACAATGAATCAAACAAAACTCATTCATTTAATGAAACAAACTGCATTCAATCTTTCATTGAATGAAACTTCAGCCATTCATTCAATTAATTAAACGTTTTTCATTGATCCAATGAAACAATCTTAATGAGTCATGCATTTAATGAGTGAAACTGCATTCATTCATTTACTGTAACGAAATTGAACCGTTCAATTCAAGAATCAAACGTTATTCATTGAGTCAATGAAACAAACCAAACTCATTCATTGACTTTATTCATTTAATGAATCTATCATCAATCGTTCATTCAATGAAAAAAACGTTAATCAGTGTTTCAATGAAACAAACTTAAACCATACATTTAACAAATCAAACTGCACTCCTTCATTTAATGAATCAAACTATACTAATTCATTCAATGAAATAAACTGCACGTGTTATTTCAAATATTCATTCAATGAATCTGACTTCAATCGTTCATTCAATCTATCAGACGTTATTCGTTGATATAATGAATCAAACCAAACTCATTCATTTAATGAAGCTAACTGCCTTCTTTCATTCCATAAATCAAGCTGCATTCATTCATTCAAGGAAACAAACTGCTGGTGTTAATTCAATGAATCGAGCTTCACTCATTCATTCAATGTCTTGTGTTTAACGCATTCATTCAATGAACCAAACTGCATTCATCGTTTCATGGAATGAAAGTTAAGCCATTCATTCAATAACTTAAACGTTGTTTATTGATTAAATGAAACAAACTTGACTCATGCATTTAATGAAGCAAACTGACATCGTCGTTTATTCAATGAATCAAACGTTCTTAATTGATTCAACGAAACAAACTAAACTCATTCATTGAAAGGATCAAACTGCATTCATTCTTTCAATGAATCAAACTTCAATCGTACATTCAATGAAACAAATGGTATTCATTGAGTCAATGAAACAAACTAAATTCATTCATTTATTTAATCTAACTAAAATCATTCATTCCTTTTAAGAATCTATCTACTCTCACACAATCAATAAACCAAATTGCACGCGTTAGTTCAATTAGTAGAGCTTCTCTCATTCATTCAATGTGTCGAGCTTAACGCATTTGAGATGAACCAAACGTTATACATTGAGTTAATAAAACAAACTAAACTCTATCGTTTAAAGAATATAACCGCATTCAATCAATGAATCATACTGCACTCATTCAATCAATGAAACGAACTCCACATGTTAATTTAATGAATCTAGCTTCTCTCATTCATTGAATGACTCGAATATAATGCATTCATTCAATGAATCAAACTGCATTCAATAAATGATTGAAATTATTGAATTAAATGTTGTTCATTGATTCAATGAAACAAACGAACTCACGGATTTCATGAATCAAATGTCCATTAAATGAATCCAACAATATTTAGTAATTCAATGAAACGAACTTAAATCACACAATTAATGAATGAAACTGCACTCGTTTATTAAATGAATCTTACTGCCGTCTTTTGGTCAATGAATCAACCTACACTCATTAATTCAATGTCTCAAGCTTAACGCATCAATTCCTTGAATCAAACTGCATTCATTCTTTCATTTTCTTAAAACTCCAGTCTTTCAATCAATCAATGAATTAAACGTTGTTCTTTGATTCCATGAAACAAACTTAACTCACGCATTTAATGAATTAAACTGCATTCATTTATTTAATGAATCTGATTTCAATCCTTCAATCGAAAGTTGAAGTCAATGAAACGAACAAAACTCATTAATTTAAGGAATCGTACAGCATTCATTCATTCAAAGAAACAAAACTAAACGTGTTAATTCAAGATGGAGAGCTTGCCTCATTCATTCAATGTAATGAACCAAACTGCATTCATTCTTTCATTGAGTGAAACGGTATTCGTTCATTCAATTAAACTCTTGTTTTTATTGTGTCAAACTGCATTCATTCCTTTAATGACACAAACTTCAATCGTTCATTCGATGTATCAAACGTTATTCCTTGATTGAATGAAACAAACTTTAATCATACATTCAATGAATTAAACTGCACTTATTTATTTACTGAACCAAACTGCACTCATTCATTCAAAGTGAGACAAACTGAACGTGTTAATCCAATCTGTAGAGCTTCCATCATACATTCACTGTCTTGAGCTTAACACAATCATTCGATGAATCAACCTGCATTCACGCTATCATTGAATTACTCTTCAATCTTTCATTCAATGAATCTTACAGTATTCATTGATTCATTGAAACTTACTGCTTTCTTTCATTCAATGAATCAAACTTCACTCATTCATTCAATGAATCACACTGTATGAATTAATTTATTAAATAAAACTTCAATCATTCATTCATGGAATTGCACGTTGCTCATTTAATGATTAAATGAATCAAACCACTCATTCAGTCAATGAATCAAATGGCATTCATTCACTTAATGATGCTGACATCAATCGTTCATTCAGTCAATGAAACAAACTAAACTCATTCATTTAGTGAATCAAACTGCATTAATTTATTTAATGTGTCAAACTTCAACAGTTCATTCCAAGAATCAAACGTGTCAATGAAGGAAACTTCTCATTAATTTAATGAATCTATCTGTACTCTTTCACTCAATGAATCAAACTGCACTCATTCATTCAATCACTTGTAGCTTCTGTCATGCATTCACTATCTCGAAATTAAAGTATTCATTCAGTGAATCAAACTGCATTCGTCCATTAAACGAAACAAACATTATTTGTTGATTCATTGAAACGAACTTAAATCATGACTTTCATGAATCAAACAGCACTCATTCATTCAATGAACCAAACTGCACTCCCTCATTCAATGTCTCGAGCTTAACGCATTCATTCAATGAATTCAACAGCATTCATTCTTTCATTGAATCAATTAAACAAACTGAACACATTCATTTAATTAAGCAAACAGCATTCATTCAATGAACAAACTACACGCGCTGATTTAATGACTCGAGCTTCTTTCATTCATTAATGTCTTGAGCTTAGCAAATTTATTCAATGAATCAAACTGTATTCGTTCTGTCATTGCATCAAACTTAAATCATTCATTCAATGAACTAAACGTTGTTCATTGATTCAATGAACCAATCTGAACGTATGCATTTAATGAATCAAACTGCATTCATTCATTGCATGAATCTGACATCAATCGATCATTCAATGAATCAAACGTTATTCTTTGATACAATGAATCAAACAAAACTCATTCATTTAATGAAACAAACTGCATTCAATCTTTCATTGAATGAAACTTCAGCCATTCATTCAATTTAATGAATCTATCATCAATCGTTCATTCAATGAAAAAAACGTTAATCAATGATTCAATGAAACAAACTTAAACCATACATTTAACAAATCAAACTGCACTCCTTCATTTAATGAATCAAACTATACTAATTCATTCAATGAAATAAACTGCACGTGTTATTTCAAATATTCATTCAATGAATCTGACTTCAATCGTTCATTCAATCTATCAGACGTTATTCGTTGATATAATGAATCAAACCAAACTCATTCATTTAATGAAGCTAACTGCCTTCTTTCATTCAATAAATCAAGCTGCATTCATTCATTCAAGGAAACAAACTGCTGGTGTTAATTCAATGAATCGAGCTTCACTCATTCATTCAATGTCTTATGTTTAACGCATTCATTCAATGAACCAAACTGCATTCATCCTTTCATGGAATGAAAGTTAAGCCATTCATTCAATAACTTAAACGTTGTTTATTGATTAAATGAAACAAACTTGACTCATGCATTTAATGAAGCAAACTGACATCGTCGTTTATTCAATGAATCAAACGTTCTTAATTGATTCAACGAAACAAACTAAACTCATTCATTGAAAGGATCAAACTGCATTCATTCTTTCAATGAATCAAACTTCAATCGTACATTCAATGAAACAAATGGTATTCATTGAGTCAATGAAACAAACTAAATTCATTCATTTATTTAATCTAACTAAAATCATTCATTCCTTTTAAGAATCTATCTACTCTCACACAATCAATAAACCAAATTGCACGCGTTAGTTCAATTAGTAGAGCTTCTCTCATTCATTCAATGTGTCGAGCTTAACGCATTTGAGATGAACCAAACGTTATACATTGAGTTAATAAAACAAACTAAACTCTATCGTTTAAAGAATATAACCGCATTCAATCAATGAATCATACTGCACTCATTCAATCAATGAAACGAACTCCACATGTTAATTTAATGAATCTAGCTTCTCTCATTCATTGAATGACTCGAATATAATGCATTCATTCAATGAATCAAACTGCATTCAATAAATGATTGAAATTATTGAATTAAATGTTGTTCATTGATTCAATGAAACAAACGAACTCACGGATTTCATGAATCAAATGTCCATTAAATGAATCCAACAATATTTAGTAATTCAATGAAACGAACTTAAATCACACAATTAATGAATGAAACTGCACTCGTTTATTAAATGAATCTTACTGCCGTCTTTTGGTCAATGAATCAACCTACACTCATTAATTCAATGTCTCAAGCTTAACGCATCAATTCCTTGAATCAAACTGCATTCATTCTTTCATTTTCTTAAAACTCCAGTCTTTCAATCAATCAATGAATTAAACGTTGTTCTTTGATTCCATGAAACAAACTTAACTCACGCATTTAATGAATTAAACTGCATTCATTTATTTAATGAATCTGATTTCAATCCTTCAATCGAAAGTTGAAGTCAATGAAACGAACAAAACTCATTCATTTAAGGAATCGTACAGCATTCATTCATTCAAAGAAACAAAGAAACAAAACTATCATTGAATTACTCTTCAATCTTTCATTCAATGAATCTTACAGTATTCATTGATTCATTGAAACTTACTGCTTTCTTTCATTCAATGAATCAAACTTCACTCATTCATTCAATGAATCACACTGTATGAATTAATTTATTAAATAAAACTTCAATCATTCATTCATGGAATTGCACGTTGCTCATTTAATGATTAAATGAATCAAACCACTCATTCAGTCAATGAATCAAATGGCATTCATTCACTTAATGATGCTGACATCAATCGTTCATTCAGTCAATGAAACAAACTAAACTCATTCATTTAGTGAATCAAACTGCATTAATTTATTTAATGTGTCAAACTTCAACAGTTCATTCCAAGAATCAAACGTGTCAATGAAGGAAACTTCTCATTAATTTAATGAATCTATCTGTATTCTTTCACTCAATGAATCAAACTGCACTCATTCATTCAATCACTTGTAGCTTCTGTCATGCATTCACTATCTCGAAATTAAAGTATTCATTCAGTGAATCAAACTGCATTCGTCCATTAAACGAAACAAACATTATTTGTTGATTCATTGAAACGAACTTAAATCATGACTTTAATGAATCAAACAGCACTCATTCATTCAATGAACCAAACTGCACTCCCTCATTCAATGTCTCGAGCTTAACGCATTCATTCAATGAATTCAACAGCATTCATTCTTTCATTGAATCAATTAAACAAACTGAACACATTCATTTAATTAAGCAAACAGCATTCATTTAATGAACAAACTACACGCGCTGATTTAATGACTCGAGCTTCTTTCATTCATTAATGTCTTGAGCTTAGCAAATTTATTCAATGAATCAAACTGTATTCGTTCTGTCATTGCATCAAACTTAAATCATTCATTCAATGAACTAAACGTTGTTCATTGATTCAATGAACCAATCTGAACGTATGCATTTAATGAATCAAACTGCATTCATTCATTGCATGAATCTGACATCAATCGATCATTCAATGAATCAAACGTTGTTCTTTGATACAATGAATCAAACAAAGCTCATTCATTTAATGAAACAAACTGCATTCAATCTTTCATTGAATGAAACTTCAGCCATTCATTCAATTAATTAAACGTTTTTCATTGATCCAATGAAACAATCTTAATGAATCATGCATTTAATGAGTGAAACTGCATTCATTCATTTACTGTAACGAAATTGAACCGTTCAATCCAAGAATCAAACGTTATTCATTGAGTCAATGAAACAAACCAAACTCATTCATTGACTTTATTCATTTAATGAATCTATCATCAATCGTTCATTCAATGAAAAAAACGTTAATCAATGATTCAATGAAACAAACTTAAACCATACATTTAAGAAATCAAACTGCACTCCTTCATTTAATGAATCAAACTATACTAATTCATTCAATGAAATAAACTGCACGTGTTATTTCAAATATTCATTCAATGAATCTGACTTCAATCGTTCATTCAATCTATCAGACGTTATTCGTTGATGTAATGAATCAAACCAAACTCATTCATTTAATGAAGCTAACTGCCTTCTTTCATTCAATAAATCAAGCTGCATTCATTCATTCAAGGAAACAAACTGCTGGTGTTAATTCAATGAATCGAGCTTCACTCATTCATTCAATGTCTTGTGTTTAACGCATTCATTCAATGAACCAAACTGCATTCATCCTTTCATGGAATGAAAGTTAAGCCATTCATTCAATAACTTAAACGTTGTTTATTGATTAAATGAAACAAACTTGACTCATGCATTTAATGAAGCAAACTGACATCGTCGTTTATTCAATGAATCAAACGTTCTTAATTGATTCAACGAAACAAACTAAACTCATTCATTGAAAGGATCAAACTGCATTCATTCTTTCAATGAATCAAACTTCAATCGTACATTCAATGAAACAAATGGTATTCATTGAGTCAATGAAACAAACTAAATTCATTCATTTATTTAATCTAACTAAAATCATTCATTCCTTTTAAGAATCTATCTACTCTCACACAATCAATAAACCAAATTGCACGCGTTAGTTCAATTAGTAGAGCTTCTCTCATTCATTCAATGTGTCGAGCTTAACGCATTTGAGATGAACCAAACGTTATACATTGAGTTAATAAAACAAACTAAACTCTATCGTTTAAAGAATATAACCGCATTCAATCAATGAATCATACTGCACTCATTCAATCAATGAAACGAACTCCACATGTTAATTTAATGAATCTAGCTTCTCTCATTCATTGAATGACTCGAATATAATGCATTCATTCAATGAATCAAACTGCATTCAATAAATGATTGAAATTATTGAATTAAATGTTGTTCATTGATTCAATGAAACAAACGAACTCACGGATTTCATGAATCAAATGTCCATTAAATAAATCCAACAATATTTAGTAATTCAATGAAACGAACTTAAATCACACAATTAATGAATGAAACTGCACTCGTTTATTAAATGAATCTTACTGCCGTCTTTTGATCAATGAATCAACCTACACTCATTAATTCAATGTCTCAAGCTTAACGCATCAATTCCTTGAATCAAACTGCATTCATTCTTTCATTTTCTTAAAACTCCAGTCTTTCAATCAATCAATGAATTAAACGTTGTTCTTTGACTCCATGAAACAAACTTAACTCACGCATTTAATGAATTAAACTGCATTCATTTATTTAATGAATCTGATTTCAATCCTTCAATCGAAAGTTGAAGTCAATGAAACGAACAAAACTCATTCATTTAAGGAATCGAACAGCATTCATTCATTCAAAGAAACAAAACTGAACGTGTTAATTCAAGATGGAGAGCTTGCCTCATTCATTCAATGTAATGAACCAAACTGCATTCATTCTTTCATTGAGTGAAACGGTATTCGTTCATT
The DNA here is from genome assembly GCF_037043375.1 of Chiloscyllium plagiosum. NCBI lineage: Eukaryota > Metazoa > Chordata > Chondrichthyes > Orectolobiformes > Hemiscylliidae > Chiloscyllium > Chiloscyllium plagiosum. The sequence continues at coordinate 68,308,035 of NW_028270158.1, read as the reverse complement.
CAATTAAACTCTTGTATTTATTGTGTCAAACTGCATTCATTCCTTTAATGACACAAACCTCAATCGTTCATTCGATGTATCATACGTTATTCCTTGATTGAATGAAACAAACTTAAATCATACATTCAATGAATTAAACTGCACTTATTTATTTACTGAACCAAACTGCACTCATTCATTCAAAGTGAGACAAACTGAACGTGTTAATCCAATCTGTAGAGCTTCCATCATACATTCACTGTCTTGAGCTTAACACAATCATTCGATGAATCAAACTGCATTCATGCTATCATTGAATTACTCTTCAATCTTTCATTCAATGAATCTTACGGTATTCATTGATTCATTGAAACTTACTGCTTTCTTTCATTCAATGAATCAAACTTCACTCATTCCTTCAATGAATCACACTGTATGAATTAATTTATTAAATAAAACTTCAATCATTCATTCATGGACTTGCACGTTGCTCATTTAATGATTAAATGAATCAAACCACTCATTCAGTCAATGAATCAAACGGCATTCATTCACTTAATGATGCTGACATCAATCGTTCATTCAGTCAATGAAACAAACTAAACTCATTCATTTAGTGAATCAAACTGCATTAATTTATTTAATGTGTCAAACTTCAACAGTTCATTCCAAGAATCAAACGTGCCAATGAAGGAAACTTCTCATTAATTTAATGAATCTATCTGTACTCTTTCACTCAATGAATCAAACTGCACTCATTCATTCAATCACTTGTAGCTTCTGTCATGCATTCACTATCTCGAAATTAAAGTATTCATTCAGTGAATCAAACTGCATTCGTCCATTAAACGAAACAAACGTTATTTGTTGATTCAGTGAAACGAACTTAAATCATGACTTTCATGAATCAAACAGCACTCATTCATTCAATGAACCAAACTGCACTCCCTCATTCAATGTCTCGAGCTTAACGCATTCATTCAATGAATTCAACAGCATTCATTCTGTCATTGAATCAATTAAACAAACTGAACACATTCATTTAATTAAGCAAACAGCATTCATTCAATGAACAAACTACACGCGCTGATTTAATGACTCGAGCTTCTTTCATTCATTAATGTCTTGAGCTTAGCAAATTTATTCATTGAATCAAACTGTATTCGTTGTGTCATTGCATCAAACTTAAATCATTCATTCAATGAACTAAACGTTGTTCATTGATTCAATGAACCAATCTGAACGTATGCATTTAATGAATCAAACTGCATTCATTCATTGCATGAATCTGACATCAATCGATCATTCAATGAATCAAACGTTACTCTTTGATGATACAATGAATCAAACAAAACTCATTCCTTTAATGAAACAAACTGCATTCAATCTTTCATTGAATGAAACTTCAGCCATTCATTCAATTAATTAAACGTTTTTCATTGATCCAATGAAACAATCTTAATGAGTCATGCATTTAATGAGTGAAACTGCATTCATTCATTTACTGTAACGAAATTGAACCGTTCAATCCAAGAATCAAACGTTATTCATTGAGTCAATGAAACAAACCAAACTCATTCATTGACTTTATTCATTTAATGAATCTATCATCAATCGTTCATTCAATGAAAAAAACGTTAATCAATGATTCAATGAAACAAACTTAAACCATACATTTAACAAATCAAACTGCACTCCTTCATTTAATGAATCAAACTATACTAATTCATTCAATGAAATAAACTGCACGTGTTATTTCAAATATTCATTCAATGAATCTGACTTCAATCGTTCATTCAATCTATCAGACGTTATTCGTTGATATAATGAATCAAACCAAACTCATTCATTTAATGAAGCTAACTGCCTTCTTTCATTCAATAAATCAAGCTGCATTCATTCATTCAAGGAAACAAACTGCTGGTGTTAATTCAATGAATCGAGCTTCACTCATTCATTCAATGTCTTGTGTTTAACGCATTCATTCAATGAACCGAGCTGCATTCATCCTTTCATGGAATGAAAGTTAAGCCATTCATTCAATAACTTAAACGTTGTTTATTGATTAAATGAAACAAACTTGACTCATGCATTTAATGAAGCAAACTGACATCGTCGTTTATTCAATGAATCAAACGTTCTTAATTGATTCAACGAAACAAACTAAACTCATTCATTGAAAGGATCAAACTGCATTCATTCTTTCAATGAATCAAACTTCAATCGTACATTCAATGAAACAAATGGTATTCATTGAGTCAATGAAACAAACTAAATTCATTCATTTATTTAATCTAACTAAAATCATTCATTCCTTTTAAGAATCTATCTACTCTCACACAATCAATAAACCAAATTGCACGCGTTAGTTCAATTAGTAGAGCTTCTCTCATTCATTCAATGTGTCGAGCTTAACGCATTTGAGATGAACCAAACGTTATACATTGAGTTAATAAAACAAACTAAACTCTATCGTTTAAAGAATATAACCGCATTCAATCAATGAATCATACTGCACTCATTCAATCAATGAAACGAACTCCACATGTTAATTTAATGAATCTAGCTTCTCTCATTCATTGAATGACTCGTATATAATGCATTCATTCAATGAATCAAACTGCATTCAATAAATGATTGAAATTATTGAATTAAATGTTGTTCATTGATTCAATGAAACAAACGAACTCACGGATTTCATGAATCAAATGTCCATTAAATGAATCCAACAATATTTAGTAATTCAATGAAACGAACTTAAATCACACAATTAATGAATGAAACTGCACTCGTTTATTAAATGAATCTTACTGCCGTCTTTTGATCAATGAATCAACCTACACTCATTAATTCAATGTCTCAAGCTTAACGCATCAATTCCTTGAATCAAACTGCATTCATTCTTTCATTTTCTTAAAACTCCAGTCTTTCAATCAATCAATGAATTAAACGTTGTTCTTTGATTCCATGAAACAAACTTAACTCACGCATTTAATGAATTAAACTGCATTCATTTATTTAATGAATCTGATTTCAATCCTTCAATCGAAAGTTGAAGTCAATGAAACGAACAAAACTCATTCATTTAAGGAATCGTACAGCATTCATTCATTCAAAGAAACAAAACTGAACGTGTTAATTCAAGATGGAGAGCTTGCCTCATTCATTCAATGTTATGAACCAAACTGCATTCATTCTTTCATTGAGTGAAACGGTATTCGTTCATTCAATTAAACTCTTGTATTTATTGTGTCAAACTGCATTCATTCCTTTAATGACACAAACTTCAATCGTTCATTCGATGTATCAAACGTTATTCCTTGATTGAATGAAACAAACTTTAATCATACATTCAATGAATTAAACTGCACTTATTTATTTACTGAACCAAACTGCACTCATTCATTCAAAGTGAGACAAACTGAACGTGTTAATCCAATCTGTAGAGCTTCCATCATACATTCACTGTCTTGAGCTTAACACAATCATTCGATGAATCAACCTGCATTCATGCTATCATTGAATTACTCTTCAATCTTTCATTCAATGAATCTTACAGTATTCATTGATTCATTGAAACTTACTGCTTTCTTTCATTCAATGAATCAAACTTCACTCTTCATTCAATGAATCACACTGTATGAATTAATTTATTAAATAAAACTTCAATCATTCATTCATGGAATTGCACGTTGCTCATTTAATGATTAAATGAATCAAACCACTCATTCAGTCAATGAATCAAATGGCATTCATTCACTTAATGATGCTGACATCAATCGTTCATTCAGTCAATGAAACAAACTAAACTCATTCATTTAGTGAATCAAACTGCATTAATTTATTTAATGTGTCAAACTTCAACAGTTCATTCCAAGAATCAAACGTGTCAATGAAGGAAACTTCTCATTAATTTAATGAATCTATCTGTATTCTTTCACTCAATGAATCAAACTGCACTCATTCATTCAATCACTTGTAGCTTCTGTCATGCATTCACTATCTCGAAATTAAAGTATTCATTCAGTGAATCAAACTGCATTCGTCCATTAAACGAAACAAACATTATTTGTTGATTCATTGAAACGAACTTAAATCATGACTTTAATGAATCAAACAGCACTCATTCATTCAATGAACCAAACTGCACTCCCTCATTCAATGTCTCGAGCTTAACGCATTCATTCAATGAATTCAACAGCATTCATTCTTTCATTGAATCAATTAAACAAACTGAACACATTCATTTAATTAAGCAAACAGCATTCATTCAATGAACAAACTACACGCGCTGATTTAATGACTCGAGCTTCTTTCATTCATTAATGTCTTGAGCTTAGCAAATTTATTCAATGAATCAAACTGTATTCGTTCTGTCATTGCATCAAACTTAAATCATTCATTCAATGAACTAAACGTTGTTCATTGATTCAATGAACCAATCTGAACGTATGCATTTAATGAATCAAACTGCATTCATTCATTGCATGAATCTGACATCAATCGATCATTCAATGAATCAAACGTTGTTCTTTGATACAATGAATCAAACAAAGCTCATTCATTTAATGAAACAAACTGCATTCAATCTTTCATTGAATGAAACTTCAGCCATTCATTCAATTAATTAAACGTTTTTCATTGATCCAATGAAACAATCTTAATGAATCATGCATTTAATGAGTGAAACTGCATTCATTCATTTACTGTAACGAAATTGAACCGTTCAATCCAAGAATCAAACGTTATTCATTGAGTCAATGAAACAAACCAAACTCATTCATTGACTTTATTCATTTAATGAATCTATCATCAATCGTTCATTCAATGAAAAAAACGTTAATCAATGATTCAATGAAACAAACTTAAACCATACATTTAAGAAATCAAACTGCACTCCTTCATTTAATGAATCAAACTATACTAATTCATTCAATGAAATAAACTGCACGTGTTATTTCAAATATTCATTCAATGAATCTGACTTCAATCGTTCATTCAATCTATCAGACGTTATTCGTTGATGTAATGAATCAAACCAAACTCATTCATTTAATGAAGCTAACTGCCTTCTTTCATTCAATAAATCAAGCTGCATTCATTCATTCAAGGAAACAAACTGCTGGTGTTAATTCAATGAATCGAGCTTCACTCATTCATTCAATGTCTTGTGTTTAACGCATTCATTCAATGAACCAAACTGCATTCATCCTTTCATGGAATGAAAGTTAAGCCATTCATTCAATAACTTAAACGTTGTTTATTGATTAAATGAAACAAACTTGACTCATGCATTTAATGAAGCAAACTGACATCGTCGTTTATTCAATGAATCAAACGTTCTTAATTGATTCAACGAAACAAACTAAACTCATTCATTGAAAGGATCAAACTGCATTCATTCTTTCAATGAATCAAACTTCAATCGTACATTCAATGAAACAAATGGTATTCATTGAGTCAATGAAACAAACTAAATTCATTCATTTATTTAATCTAACTAAAATCATTCATTCCTTTTAAGAATCTATCTACTCTCACACAATCAATAAACCAAATTGCACGCGTTAGTTCAATTAGTAGAGCTTCTCTCATTCATTCAATGTGTCGAGCTTAACGCATTTGAGATGAACCAAACGTTATACATTGAGTTAATAAAACAAACTAAACTCTATCGTTTAAAGAATATAACCGCATTCAATCAATGAATCATACTGCACTCATTCAATCAATGAAACGAACTCCACATGTTAATTTAATGAATCTAGCTTCTCTCATTCATTGAATGACTCGAATATAATGCATTCATTCAATGAATCAAACTGCATTCAATAAATGATTGAAATTATTGAATTAAATGTTGTTCATTGATTCAATGAAACAAACGAACTCACGGATTTCATGAATCAAATGTCCATTAAATAAATCCAACAATATTTAGTAATTCAATGAAACGAACTTAAATCACACAATTAATGAATGAAACTGCACTCGTTTATTAAATGAATCTTACTGCCGTCTTTTGATCAATGAATCAACCTACACTCATTAATTCAATGTCTCAAGCTTAACGCATCAATTCCTTGAATCAAACTGCATTCATTCTTTCATTTTCGTAAAACTCCAGTCTTTCAATCAATCAATGAATTAAACGTTGTTCTTTGACTCCATGAAACAAACTTAACTCACGCATTTAATGAATTAAACTGCATTCATTTATTTAATGAATCTGATTTCAATCCTTCAATCGAAAGTTGAAGTCAATGAAACGAACAAAACTCATTCATTTAAGGAATCGAACAGCATTCATTCATTCAAAGAAACAAAACTGAACGTGTTAATTCAAGATGGAGAGCTTGCCTCATTCATTCAATGTAATGAACCAAACTGCATTCATTCTTTCATTGAGTGAAACGGTATTCGTTCATTCAATTAAACTCTTGTATTTATTGTGTCAAACTGCATTCATTCCTTTAATGACACAAACCTCAATCGTTCATTCGATGTATCATACGTTATTCCTTGATTGAATGAAACAAACTTAAATCATACATTCAATGAATTAAACTGCACTTATTTATTTACTGAACCAAACTGCACTCATTCATTCAAAGTGAGACAAACTGAACGTGTTAATCCAATCTGTAGAGCTTCCATCATACATTCACTGTCTTGAGCTTATCACAATCATTCGATGAATCAAACTGCATTCATGCTATCATTGAATTACTCTTCAATCTTTCATTCAATGAATCTTACGGTATTCATTGATTCATTGAAACTTACTGCTTTCTTTCATTCAATGAATCAAACTTCACTCATTCCTTCAATGAATCACACTGTATGAATTAATTTATTAAATAAAACTTCAATCATTCATTCATGGACTTGCACGTTGCTCATTTAATGATTAAATGAATCAAACCACTCATTCAGTCAATGAATCAAACGGCATTCATTCACTTAATGATGCTGACATCAATCGTTCATTCAGTCAATGAAACAAACTAAACTCATTCATTTAGTGAATCAAACTGCATTAATTTATTTAATGTGTCAAACTTCAACAGTTCATTCCAAGAATCAAACGTGCCAATGAAGGAAACTTCTCATTAATTTAATGAATCTATCTGTACTCTTTCACTCAATGAATCAAACTGCACTCATTCATTCAATCACTTGTAGCTTCTGTCATGCATTCACTATCTCGAAATTAAAGTATTCATTCAGTGAATCAAACTGCATTCGTCCATTAAACGAAACAAACGTTATTTGTTGATTCAGTGAAACGAACTTAAATCATGACTTTCATGAATCAAACAGCACTCATTCATTCAATGAACCAAACTGCACTCCCTCATTCAATGTCTCGAGCTTAACGCATTCATTCAATGAATTCAACAGCATTCATTCTGTCATTGAATCAATTAAACAAACTGAACACATTCATTTAATTAAGCAAACAGCATTCATTCAATGAACAAACTACACGCGCTGATTTAATGACTCGAGCTTCTTTCATTCATTAATGTCTTGAGCTTAGCAAATTTATTCATTGAATCAAACTGTATTCGTTGTGTCATTGCATCAAACTTAAATCATTCATTCAATGAACTAAACGTTGTTCATTGATTCAATGAACCAATCTGAACGTATGCATTTAATGAATCAAACTGCATTCATTCATTGCATGAATCTGACATCAATCGATCATTCAATGAATCAAACGTTACTCTTTGATGATACAATGAATCAAACAAAACTCATTCCTTTAATGAAACAAACTGCATTCAATCTTTCATTGAATGAAACTTCAGCCATTCATTCAATTAATTAAACGTTTTTCATTGATCCAATGAAACAATCTTAATGAGTCATGCATTTAATGAGTGAAACTGCATTCATTCATTTACTGTAACGAAATTGAACCGTTCAATCCAAGAATCAAACGTTATTCATTGAGTCAATGAAACAAACCAAACTCATTCATTGACTTTATTCATTTAATGAATCTATCATCAATCGTTCATTCAATGAAAAAAACGTTAATCAATGATTCAATGAAACAAACTTAAACCATACATTTAACAAATCAAACTGCACTCCTTCATTTAATGAATCAAACTATACTAATTCATTCAATGAAATAAACTGCACGTGTTATTTCAAATATTCATTCAATGAATCTGACTTCAATCGTTCATTCAATGTATCAGACGTTATTCGTTGATATAATGAATCAAACCAAACTCATTCATTTAATGAAGCTAACTGCCTTCTTTCATTCAATAAATCAAGCTGCATTCATTCATTCAAGGAAACAAACTGCTGGTGTTAATTCAATGAATCGAGCTTCACTCATTCATTCAATGTCTTGTGTTTAACGCATTCATTCAATGAACCGAGCTGCATTCATCCTTTCATGGAATGAAAGTTAAGCCATTCATTCAATAACTTAAACGTTGTTTATTGATTAAATGAAACAAACTTGACTCATGCATTTAATGAAGCAAACTGACATCGTCGTTTATTCAATGAATCAAACGTTCTTAATTGATTCAACGAAACAAACTAAACTCATTCATTGAAAGGATCAAACTGCATTCATTCTTTCAATGAATCAAACTTCAATCGTACATTCAATGAAACAAATGGTATTCATTGAGTCAATGAAACAAACTAAATTCATTCATTTATTTAATCTAACTAAAATCATTCATTCCTTTTAAGAATCTATCTACTCTCACACAATCAATAAACCAAATTGCACGCGTTAGTTCAATTAGTAGAGCTTCTCTCATTCATTCAATGTGTCGAGCTTAACGCATTTGAGATGAACCAAACGTTATACATTGAGTTAATAAAACAAACTAAACTCTATCGTTTAAAGAATATAACCGCATTCAATCAATGAATCATACTGCACTCATTCAATCAATGAAACGAACTCCACATGTTAATTTAATGAATCTAGCTTCTCTCATTCATTGAATGACTCGTATATAATGCATTCATTCAATGAATCAAACTGCATTCAATAAATGATTGAAATTATTGAATTAAATGTTGTTCATTGATTCAATGAAACAAACGAACTCACGGATTTCATGAATCAAATGTCCATTAAATGAATCCAACAATATTTAGTAATTCAATGAAACGAACTTAAATCACACAATTAATGAATGAAACTGCACTCGTTTATTAAATGAATCTTACTGCCGTCTTTTGATCAATGAATCAACCTACACTCATTAATTCAATGTCTCAAGCTTAACGCATCAATTCCTTGAATCAAACTGCATTCATTCTTTCATTTTCTTAAAACTCCAGTCTTTCAATCAATCAATGAATTAAACGTTGTTCTTTGATTCCATGAAACAAACTTAACTCACGCATTTAATGAATTAAACTGCATTCATTTATTTAATGAATCTGATTTCAATCCTTCAATCGAAAGTTGAAGTCAATGAAACGAACAAAACTCATTCATTTAAGGAATCGTACAGCATTCATTCATTCAAAGAAACAAAACTGAACGTGTTAATTCAAGATGGAGAGCTTGCCTCATTCATTCAATGTTATGAACCAAACTGCATTCATTCTTTCATTGAGTGAAACGGTATTCGTTCATTCAATTAAACTCTTGTATTTATTGTGTCAAACTGCATTCATTCCTTTAATGACACAAACTTCAATCGTTCATTCGATGTATCAAACGTTATTCCTTGATTGAATGAAACAAACTTTAATCATACATTCAATGAATTAAACTGCACTTATTTATTTACTGAACCAAACTGCACTCATTCATTCAAAGTGAGACAAACTGAACGTGTTAATCCAATCTGTAGAGCTTCCATCATACATTCACTGTCTTGAGCTTAACACAATCATTCGATGAATCAACCTGCATTCATGCTATCATTGAATTACTCTTCAATCTTTCATTCAATGAATCTTACAGTATTCATTGATTCATTGAAACTTACTGCTTTCTTTCATTCAATGAATCAAACTTCACTCATTCATTCAATGAATCACACTGTATGAATTAATTTATTAAATAAAACTTCAATCATTCATTCATGGAATTGCACGTTGCTCATTTAATGATTAAATGAATCAAACCACTCATTCAGTCAATGAATCAAATGGCATTCATTCACTTAATGATGCTGACATCAATCGTTCATTCAGTCAATGAAACAAACTAAACTCATTCATTTAGTGAATCAAACTGCATTAATTTATTTAATGTGTCAAACTTCAACAGTTCATTCCAAGAATCAAACGTGTCAATGAAGGAAACTTCTCATTAATTTAATGAATCTATCTGTATTCTTTCACTCAATGAATCAAACTGCACTCATTCATTCAATCACTTGTAGCTTCTGTCATGCATTCACTATCTCGAAATTAAAGTATTCATTCAGTGAATCAAACTGCATTCGTCCATTAAACGAAACAAACATTATTTGTTGATTCATTGAAACGAACTTAAATCATGACTTTCATGAATCAAACAGCACTCATTCATTCAATGAACCAAACTGCACTCCCTCATTCAATGTCTCGAGCTTAACGCATTCATTCAATGAATTCAACAGCATTCATTCTTTCATTGAATCAATTAAACAAACTGAACACATTCATTTAATTAAGCAAACAGCATTCATTCAATGAACAAACTACACGCGCTGATTTAATGACTCGAGCTTCTTTCATTCATTAATGTCTTGAGCTTAGCAAATTTATTCAATGAATCAAACTGTATTCGTTCTGTCATTGCATCAAACTTAAATCATTCATTCAATGAACTAAACGTTGTTCATTGATTCAATGAACCAATCTGAACGTATGCATTTAATGAATCAAACTGCATTCATTCATTGCATGAATCTGACATCAATCGATCATTCAATGAATCAAACGTTATTCTTTGATACAATGAATCAAACAAAGCTCATTCATTTAATGAAACAAACTGCATTCAATCTTTCATTGAATGAAACTTCAGCCATTCATTCAATTAATTAAACGTTTTTCATTGATCCAATGAAACAATCTTAATGAGTCATGCATTTAATGAGTGAAACTGCATTCATTCATTTACTGTAACGAAATTGAACCGTTCAATCCAAGAATCAAACGTTATTCATTGAGTCAATGAAACAAACCAAACTCATTCATTGACTTTATTCATTTAATGAATCTATCATCAATCGTTCATTCAATGAAAAAAACGTTAATCAATGATTCAATGAAACAAACTTAAACCATACATTTAACAAATCAAACTGCACTCCTTCATTTAATGAATCAAACTATACTAATTCATTCAATGAAATAAACTGCACGTGTTATTTCAAATATTCATTCAATGAATCTGACTTCAATCGTTCATTCAATCTATCAGACGTTATTCGTTGATATAATGAATCAAACCAAACTCATTCATTTAATGAAGCTAACTGCCTTCTTTCATTTAATAAATCAAGCTGCATTCATTCATTCAAGGAAACAAACTGCTGGTGTTAATTCAATGAATCGAGCTTCACTCATTCATTCAATGTCTTGTGTTTAACGCATTCATTCAATGAACCAAACTGCATTCATCCTTTAAGTTAAGCCATTCATTCAATAACTTAAACGTTGTTTATTGATTAAATGAAACAAACTTGACTCATGCATTTAATGAAGCAAACTGACATCGTCGTTTATTCAATGAATCAAACGTTCTTAATTGATTCAACGAAACAAACTAAACTCATTCATTGAAAGGATCAAACTGCATTCATTCTTTCAATGAATCAAACTTCAATCGTACATTCAATGAAACAAATGGTATTCATTGAGTCAATGAAACAAACTAAATTCATTCATTTATTTAATCTAACTAAAATCATTCATTCCTTTTAAGAATCTATCTACTCTCACACAATCAATAAACCAAATTGCACGCGTTAGTTCAATTAGTAGAGCTTCTCTCATTCATTCAATGTGTCGAGCTTAACGCATTTGAGATGAACCAAACGTTATACATTGAGTTAATAAAACAAACTAAACTCTATCGTTTAAAGAATATAACCGCATTCAATCAATGAATCATACTGCACTCATTCAATCAATGAAACGAACTCCACATGTTAATTTAATGAATCTAGCTTCTCTCATTCATTGAATGACTCGAATATAATGCATTCATTCAATGAATCAAACTGCATTCAATAAATGATTGAAATTATTGAATTAAATGTTGTTCATTGATTCAATGAAACAAACGAACTCACGGATTTCATGAAGCAAATGTCCATTAAATGAATCCAACAATATTTAGTAATTCAATGAAACGAACTTAAATCACACAATTAATGAATGAAACTGCACTCGTTTATTAAATGAATCTTACTGCCGTCTTTTGGTCAATGAATCAACCTACACTCATTAATTCAATGTCTCAAGCTTAACGCATCAATTCCTTGAATCAAACTGCATTCATTCTTTCATTTTCTTAAAACTCCAGTCTTTCAATCAATCAATGAATTAAACGTTGTTCTTTGATTCCATGAAACAAACTTAACTCACGCATTTAATGAATTAAACTGCATTCATTTATTTAATGAATCTGATTTCAATCCTTCAATCGAAAGTTGAAGTCAATGAAACGAACAAAACTCATTCATTTAAGGAATCGTACAGCATTCATTCATTCAAAGAAACAAAACTGAACGTGTTAATTCAAGATGGAGAGCTTGCCTCATTCATTCAATGTAATGAACCAAACTGCATTCATTCTTTCATTGAGTGAAACGGTATTCGTTCATTCAATTAAACTCTTGTATTTATTGTGTCAAACTGCATTCATTCCTTTAATGACACAAACTTCAATCGTTCATTCGATGTATCAAACGTTATTCCTTGATTGAATGAAACAAACTTTAATCATACATTCAATGAATTAAACTGCACTTATTTATTTACTGAACCAAACTGCACTCATTCATTCAAAGTGAGACAAACTGAACGTGTTAATCCAATGTGTAGAGCTTCTATCATACATTCACTGTCTTGAGCTTAACACAATCATTCGATGAATCAACCTGCATTCATGCTATCATTGAATTACTCTTCAATCTTTCATTCAATGAATCTTACAGTATCCATTGATTCATTGAAACTTACTGCTTTCTTTCATTCAATGAATCAAACTTCACTCATTCATTCAATGAATCACACTGTATGAATTAATTTATTAAATAAAACTTCAATCATTCATTCATGGAATTGCACGTTGCTCATTTAATGATTAAATGAATCAAACCACTCATTCAGTCAATGAATCAAATGGCATTCATTCACTTAATGATGCTGACATCAATCGTTCATTCAGTCAATGAAACAAACTAAACTAATTCATTTAGTGAATCAAACTGCATTAATTTATTTAATGTGTCAAACTTCAACAGTTCATTCCAAGAATCAAACGTGTCAATGAAGGAAACTTCTCATTAATTTAATGAATCTATCTGTATTCTTTCACTCAATGAATCAAACTGCACTCATTCATTCAATCACTTGTAGCTTCTGTCATGCATTCACTATCTCGAAATTAAAGTATTCATTCAGTGAATCAAACTGCATTCGTCCATTAAACGAAACAAACATTATTTGTTGATTCATTGAAACGAACTTAAATCATGACTTTAATGAATCAAACAGCACTCATTCATTCAATGAACCAAACTGCACTCCCTCATTCAATGTCTCGAGCTTAACGCATTCATTCAATGAATTCAACAGCATTCATTCTTTCATTGAATCAATTAAACAAACTGAACACATTCATTTAATTAAGCAAACAGCATTCATTCAATGAACAAACTACACGCGCTGATTTAATGACTCGAGCTTCTTTCATTCATTAATGTCTTGAGCTTAGCAAATTTATTCAATGAATCAAACTGTATTCGTTCTGTCATTGCATCAAACTTAAATCATTCATTCAATGAACTAAACGTTGTTCATTGATTCAATGAACCAATCTGAACGTATGCATTTAATGAATCAAACTGCATTCATTCATTGCATGAATCTGACATCAATCGATCATTCAATGAATCAAACGTTATTCTTTGATACAATGAATCAAACAAAACTCATTCATTTAATGAAACAAACTGCATTCAATCTTTCATTGAATGAAACTTCAGCCATTCATTCAATTAATTAAACGTTTTTCATTGATCCAATGAAACAATCTTAATGAGTCATGCATTTAATGACTGAAACTGCATTCATTCATTTACTGTAACGAAATTGAACCGTTCAATCCAAGAATCAAACGTTATTCATTGAGTCAATGAAACAAACCAAACTCATTCATTGACTTTATTCATTTAATGAATCTATCATCAATCGTTCATTCAATGAAAAAAACGTTAATCAATGATTCAAAGAAACAAACTTAAACCATACATTTAACAAATCAAACTGCACTCCTTCATTTAATGAATCAAACTATACTAATTCATTCAATGAAATAAACTGCACGTGTTATTTCAAATATTCATTCAATGAATCTGACTTCAATCGTTCATTCAATCTATCAGACGTTATTCGTTGATATAATGAATCAAACCAAACTCATTCATTTAATGAAGCTAACTGCCTTCTTTCATTCAATAAATCAAGCTGCATTCATTCATTCAAGGAAACAAACTGCTGGTGTTAATTCAATGAATCGAGCTTCACTCATTCATTCAATGTCTCGAGCTTAACGCATTCATTCAATGAATTCAATAGCATTCATTCTTTCATTGAATCAATTAAACAAACTGAACACATTCATTTAATTAAGCAAACAGCATTCATTCAATGAACAAACTACACGCGCTGATTTAATGACTCGAGCTTCTTTCATTCATTAATGTCTTGAGCTTAGCAAATTTATTCAATGAATCAAACTGTATTCGTTCTGTCATTGCATCAAACTTAAATCATTCATTCAATGAACTAAACGTTGTTCATTGATTCAATGAACCAATCTGAACGTATGCATTTAATGAATCAAACTGCATTCATTCATTGCATGAATCTGACATCAATCGATCATTCAATGAATCAAACGTTACTCTTTGATACAATGAATCAAACAAAACTCATTCCTTTAATGAAACAACCTGCATTCAATCTTTCATTGAATGAAACTTCAGCCATTCATTCAATTAATTAAACGTTTTTCATTGATCCAATGAAACAATCTTAATGAGTCATGCATTTAATGAGTGAAACTGCATTCATTCATTTACTGTAACGAAATTGAACCGTTCAATCCAAGAATCAAACGTTATTCATTGAGTCAATGAAACAAACCAAACTCATTCATTGACTTTATTCATTTAATGAATCTATCATCAATCGTTCATTCAATGAAAAAAACGTTAATCAATGATTCAATGAAACAAACTTAAACCATACATTTAACAAATCAAACTGCACTCCTTCATTTAATGAATCAAACTATACTAATTCATTCAATGAAATAAACTGCACGTGTTATTTCAAATATTCATTCAATGAATCTGACTTCAATCGTTCATTCAATCTATCAGACGTTATTCGTTGATATAATGAATCAAACCAAACTCATTCATTTAATGAAGCTAACTGCCTTCTTTCATTCAATAAATCAAGCTGCATTCATTCATTCAAGGAAACAAACTGCTGGTGTTAATTCAATGAATCGAGCTTCTCTCATTCATTGAATGACTCGAATATAATGCATTCATTCAATGAATCAAACTGCATTCAATAATTGATTGAAATTATTGAATTAAATGTTGTTCATTGATTCAATGAAACAAACGAACTCACGGATTTCATGAATCAAATGTCCATTAAATGAATCCAACAATATTTAGTAATTCAATGAAACGAACTTAAATCACACAATTAATGAATGAAACTGCACTCGTTTATTAAATGAATCTTACTGCCGTCTTTTGGTCAATGAATCAACCTACACTCATTAATTCAATGTCTCAAGCTTAACGCATCAATTCCTTGAATCAAACTGCATTCATTCTTTCATTTTCTTAAAACTCCAGTCTTTCAATCAATCAATGAATTAAACGTTGTTCTTTGATTCCATGAAACAAACTTAACTCACGCATTTAATGAATTAAACTGCATTCATTTATTTAATGAATCTGATTTCAATCCTTCAATCGAAAGTTGAAGTCAATGAAACGAACAAAACTCATTCATTTAAGGAATCGTACAGCATTCATTCATTCAAAGAATCAAAACTGAACGTGTTAATTCAAGATGGAGAGCTTGCCTCATTCATTCAATGTAATGAACCAAACTGCATTCATTCTTTCATTGAGTGAAACGGTATTCGTTCATTCAATTAAACTCTTGTATTTATTGTGTCAAACTGCATTCATTCCTTTAATGACACAAACTTCAATCGTTCATTCGATGTATCAAACGTTATTCCTTGATTGAATGAAACAAACTTTAATCATACATTCAATGAATTAAACTGCACTTATTTATTTACTGAACCAAACTGCACTCATTCATTCAAAGTGAGACAAACTGAACGTGTTAATCCAATCTGTAGAGCTTCCATCATACATTCACTGTCTTGAGCTTAACACAATCATTCGATGAATCAACCTGCATTCATGCTATCATTGAATTACTCTTCAATCTTTCATTCAATGAATCTTACAGTATTCATTGATTCATTGAAACTTACTGCTTTCTTTCATTCAATGAATCAAACTTCACTCATTCATTCAATGAATCACACTGTATGAATTAATTTATTAAATAAAACTTCAATCATTCATTCATGGAATTGCACGTTGCTCATTTAATGATTAAATGAATCAAACCACTCATTCAGTCAATGAATCAAATGGCATTCATTCACTTAATGATGCTGACATCAATCGTTCATTCAGTCAATGAAACAAACTAAACTAATTCATTTAGTGAATCAAACTGCATTAATTTATTTAATGTGTCAAACTTCAACAGTTCATTCCAAGAATCAAACGTGTCAATGAAGGAAACTTCTCATTAATTTAATGAATCTATCTGTATTCTTTCACTCAATGAATCAAACTGCACTCATTCATTCAATCACTTGTAGCTTCTGTCATGCATTCACTATCTCGAAATTAAAGTATTCATTCAGTGAATCAAACTGCATTCGTCCATTAAACGAAACAAACATTATTTGTTGATTCATTGAAACGAACTTAAATCATGACTTTAATGAATCAAACAGCACTCATTCATTCAATGAACCAAACTGCACTCCCTCATTCAATGTCTCGAGCTTAACGCATTCATTCAATGAATTCAACAGCATTCATTCTTTCATTGAATCAATTAAACAAACTGAACACATTCATTTAATTAAGCAAACAGCATTCATTCAATGAACAAACTACACGCGCTGATTTAATGACTCGAGCTTCTTTCATTCATTAATGTCTTGAGCTTAGCAAATTTATTCAATGAATCAAACTGTATTCGTTCTGTCATTGCATCAAACTTAAATCATTCATTCAATGAACTAAACGTTGTTCATTGATTCAATGAACCAATCTGAACGTATGCATTTAATGAATCAAACTGCATTCATTCATTGCATGAATCTGACATCAATCGATCATTCAATGAATCAAACGTTATTCTTTGATACAATGAATCAAACAAAACTCATTCATTTAATGAAACAAACTGCATTCAATCTTTCATTGAATGAAACTTCAGCCATTCATTCAATTAATTAAACGTTTTTCATTGATCCAATGAAACAATCTTAATGAGTCATGCATTTAATGACTGAAACTGCATTCATTCATTTACTGTAACGAAATTGAACCGTTCAATCCAAGAATCAAACGTTATTCATTGAGTCAATGAAACAAACCAAACTCATTCATTGACTTTATTCATTTAATGAATCTATCATCAATCGTTCATTCAATGAAAAAAACGTTAATCAATGATTCAAAGAAACAAACTTAAACCATACATTTAACAAATCAAACTGCACTCCTTCATTTAATGAATCAAACTATACTAATTCATTCAATGAAATAAACTGCACGTGTTATTTCAAATATTCATTCAATGAATCTGACTTCAATCGTTCATTCAATCTATCAGACGTTATTCGTTGATATAATGAATCAAACCAAACTCATTCATTTAATGAAGCTAACTGCCTTCTTTCATTCAATAAATCAAGCTGCATTCATTCATTCAAGGAAACAAACTGCTGGTGTTAATTCAATGAATCGAGCTTCACTCATTCATTCAATGTCTCGAGCTTAACGCATTCATTCAATGAATTCAATAGCATTCATTCTTTCATTGAATCAATTAAACAAACTGAACACATTCATTTAATTAAGCAAACAGCATTCATTCAATGAACAAACTACACGCGCTGATTTAATGACTCGAGCTTCTTTCATTCATTAATGTCTTGAGCTTAGCAAATTTATTCAATGAATCAAACTGTATTCGTTCTGTCATTGCATCAAACTTAAATCATTCATTCAATGAACTAAACGTTGTTCATTGATTCAATGAACCAATCTGAACGTATGCATTTAATGAATCAAACTGCATTCATTCATTGCATGAATCTGACATCAATCGATCATTCAATGAATCAAACGTTACTCTTTGATACAATGAATCAAACAAAACTCATTCCTTTAATGAAACAACCTGCATTCAATCTTTCATTGAATGAAACTTCAGCCATTCATTCAATTAATTAAACGTTTTTCATTGATCCAATGAAACAATCTTAATGAGTCATGCATTTAATGAGTGAAACTGCATTCATTCATTTACTGTAACGAAATTGAACCGTTCAATCCAAGAATCAAACGTTATTCATTGAGTCAATGAAACAAACCAAACTCATTCATTGACTTTATTCATTTAATGAATCTATCATCAATCGTTCATTCAATGAAAAAAACGTTAATCAATGATTCAATGAAACAAACTTAAACCATACATTTAACAAATCAAACTGCACTCCTTCATTTAATGAATCAAACTATACTAATTCATTCAATGAAATAAACTGCACGTGTTATTTCAAATATTCATTCAATGAATCTGACTTCAATCGTTCATTCAATCTATCAGACGTTATTCGTTGATATAATGAATCAAACCAAACTCATTCATTTAATGAAGCTAACTGCCTTCTTTCATTCAATAAATCAAGCTGCATTCATTCATTCAAGGAAACAAACTGCTGGTGTTAATTCAATGAATCGAGCTTCTCTCATTCATTGAATGACTCGAATATAATGCATTCATTCAATGAATCAAACTGCATTCAATAATTGATTGAAATTATTGAATTAAATGTTGTTCATTGATTCAATGAAACAAACGAACTCACGGATTTCATGAATCAAATGTCCATTAAATGAATCCAACAATATTTAGTAATTCAATGAAACGAACTTAAATCACACAATTAATGAATGAAACTGCACTCGTTTATTAAATGAATCTTACTGCCGTCTTTTGGTCAATGAATCAACCTACACTCATTAATTCAATGTCTCAAGCTTAACGCATCAATTCCTTGAATCAAACTGCATTCATTCTTTCATTTTCTTAAAACTCCAGTCTTTCAATCAATCAATGAATTAAACGTTGTTCTTTGATTCCATGAAACAAACTTAACTCACGCATTTAATGAATTAAACTGCATTCATTTATTTAATGAATCTGATTTCAATCCTTCAATCGAAAGTTGAAGTCAATGAAACGAACAAAACTCATTCATTTAAGGAATCGTACAGCATTCATTCATTCAAAGAATCAAAACTGAACGTGTTAATTCAAGATGGAGAGCTTGCCTCATTCATTCAATGTAATGAACCAAACTGCATTCATTCTTTCATTGAGTGAAACGGTATTCGTTCATTCAATTAAACTCTTGTATTTATTGTGTCAAACTGCATTCATTCCTTTAATGACACAAACTTCAATCGTTCATTCGATGTATCAAACGTTATTCCTTGATTGAATGAAACAAACTTTAATCATACATTCAATGAATTAAACTGCACTTATTTATTTACTGAACCAAACTGCACTCATTCATTCAAAGTGAGACAAACTGAACGTGTTAATCCAATCTGTAGAGCTTCCATCATACATTCACTGTCTTGAGCTTAACACAATCATTCGATGAATCAACCTGCATTCATGCTATCATTGAATTACTCTTCAATCTTTCATTCAATGAATCTTACAGTATTCATTGATTCATTGAAACTTACTGCTTTCTTTCATTCAATGAATCAAACTTCACTCATTCATTCAATGAATCACACTGTATGAATTAATTTATTAAATAAAACTTCAATCATTCATTCATGGAATTGCACGTTGCTCATTTAATGATTAAATGAATCAAACCACTCATTCAGTCAATGAATCAAATGGCATTCATTCACTTAATGATGCTGACATCAATCGTTCATTCAGTCAATGAAACAAACTAAACTCATTCATTTAGTGAATCAAACTGCATTAATTTATTTAATGTGTCAAACTTCAACAGTTCATTCCAAGAATCAAACGTGTCAATGAAGGAAACTTCTCATTAATTTAATGAATCTATCTGTATTCTTTCACTCAATGAATCAAACTGCACTCATTCATTCAATCACTTGTAGCTTCTGTCATGCATTCACTATCTCGAAATTAAAGTATTCATTCAGTGAATCAAACTGCATTCGTCCATTAAACGAAACAAACATTATTTGTTGATTCATTGAAACGAACTTAAATCATGACTTTAATGAATCAAACAGCACTCATTCATTCAATGAACCAAACTGCACTCCCTCATTCAATGTCTCGAGCTTAACGCATTCATTCAATGAATTCAACAGCATTCATTCTTTCATTGAATCAATTAAACAAACTGAACACATTCATTTAATTAAGCAAACAGCATTCATTCAATGAACAAACTACACGCGCTGATTTAATGACTCGAGCTTCTTTCATTCATTAATGTCTTGAGCTTAGCAAATTTATTCAATGAATCAAACTGTATTCGTTCTGTCATTGCATCAAACTTAAATCATTCATTCAATGAACTAAACGTTGTTCATTGATTCAATGAACCAATCTGAACGTATGCATTTAATGAATCAAACTGCATTCATTCATTGCATGAATCTGACATCAATCGATCATTCAATGAATCAAACGTTATTCTTTGATACAATGAATCAAACAAAGCTCATTCATTTAATGAAACAAACTGCATTCAATCTTTCATTGAATGAAACTTCAGCCATTCATTCAATTAATTAAACGTTTTTCATTGATCCAATGAAACAATCTTAATGAATCATGCATTTAATGAGTGAAACTGCATTCATTCATTTACTGTAACGAAATTGAACCGTTCAATCCAAGAATCAAACGTTATTCATTGAGTCAATGAAACAAACCAAACTCATTCATTGACTTTATTCATTTAATGAATCTATCATCAATCGTTCATTCAATGAAAAAAACGTTAATCAATGATTCAATGAAACAAACTTAAACCATACATTTAACAAATCAAACTGCACTCCTTCATTTAATGAATCAAACTATACTAATTCATTCAATGAAATAAACTGCACGTGTTATTTCAAATATTCATTCAATGAATCTGACTTCAATCGTTCATTCAATCTATCAGACGTTATTCGTTGATATAATGAATCAAACCAAACTCATTCATTTAATGAAGCTAACTGCCTTTTTTCATTCAATAAATCAAGCTGCATTCATTCATTCAAGGAAACAAACTGCTGGTGTTAATTCAATGAATCGAGCTTCACTCATTCATTGAATGTCTTGTGTTTAACGCATTCATTCAATGAACCAAACTGCATTCATCCTTTCATGGAATGAAAGTTAAGCCATTCATTCAATAACTTAAACGTTGTTTATTGATTAAATGAAACAAACTTGACTCATGCATTTAATGAAGCAAACTGACATCGTCGTTTATTCAATGAATCAAACGTTCTTAATTGATTCAACGAAACAAACTAAACTCATTCATTGAAAGGATCAAACTGCATTCATTCTTTCAATGAATCAAACTTCAATCGTACATTCAATGAAACAAATGGTATTCATTGAGTCAATGAAACAAACTAAATTCATTCATTTATTTAATCTAACTAAAATCATTCATTCCTTTTAAGAATCTATCTACTCTCACACAATCAATAAACCAAATTGCACGCGTTAGTTCAATTAGTAGAGCTTCTCTCATTCATTCAATGTGTCGAGCTTAACGCATTTGAGATGAACCAAACGTTATACATTGAGTTAATAAAACAAACTAAACTCTATCGTTTAAAGAATATAACCGCATTCAATCAATGAATCATACTGCACTCATTCAATCAATGAAACGAACTCCACATGTTAATTTAATGAATCTAGCTTCTCTCATTCATTGAATGACTCGAATATAATGCATTCATTCAATGAATCAAACTGCATTCAATAAATGATTGAAATTATTGAATTAAATGTTGTTCATTGATTCAATGAAACAAACGAACTCACGGATTTCATGAATCAAATGTCCATTAAATAAATCCAACAATATTTAGTAATTCAATGAAACGAACTTAAATCACACAATTAATGAATGAAACTGCACTCGTTTATTAAATGAATCTTACTGCCGTCTTTTGATCAATGAATCAACCTACACTCATTAATTCAATGTCTCAAGCTTAACGCATCAATTCCTTGAATCAAACTGCATTCATTCTTTCATTTTCTTAAAACTCCAGTCTTTCAATCAATCAATGAATTAAACGTTGTTCTTTGACTCCATGAAACAAACTTAACTCACGCATTTAATGAATTAAACTGCATTCATTTATTGAATGAATCTGATTTCAATCCTTCAATCGAAAGTTGAAGTCAATGAAACGAACAAAACTCATTCATTTAAGGAATCGAACAGCATTCATTCATTCAAAGAAACAAAACTGAACGTGTTAATTCAAGATGGAGAGCTTGCCTCATTCATTCAATGTAATGAACCAAACTGCATTCATTCTTTCATTGAGTGAAACGGTATTCGTTCATTCAATTAAACTCTTGTATTTATTGTGTCAAACTGCATTCATTCCTTTAATGACACAAACTTCAATCGTTCATTCGATGTATCATACGTTATTCCTTGATTGAATGAAACAAACTTAAATCATACATTCAATGAATTAAACTGCACTTATTTATTTACTGAACCAAACTGCACTCATTCATTCAAGGTGAGACAAACTGAACGTGTTAATCCAATCTGTAGAGCTTCCATCATACATTCACTGTCTTGAGCTTAACACAATCATTCGATGAATCAAACTGCATTCATGCTATCATTGAATTACTCTTCAATCTTTCATTCAATGAATCTTACGGTATTCATTGATTCATTGAAACTTACTGCTTTCTTTCATTCAATGAATGAAACTTCACTCATTCCTTCAATGAATCACACTGTATGAATTAATTTATTAAATAAAACTTCAATCATTCATTCATGGACTTGCACGTTGCTCATTTAATGATTAAATGAATCAAACCACTCATTCAGTCAATGAATCAAACGGCATTCATTCACTTAATGATGCTGACATCAATCGTTCATTCAGTCAATGAAACAAACTAAACTCATTCATTTAGTGAATCAAACTGCATTAATTTATTTAATGTGTCAAACTTCAACAGTTCATTCCAAGAATCAAACGTGTCAATGAAGGAAACTTCTCATTAATTTAATGAATCTATCTGTACTCTTTCACTCAATGAATCAAACTGCACTCATTCATTCAATCACTTGTAGCTTCTGTCATGCATTCACTATCTCGAAATTAAAGTATTCATTCAGTGAATCAAACTGCATTCGTCCATTAAACGAAACAAACGTTATTTGTTGATTCAGTGAAACGAACTTAAATCATGACTTTCATGAATCAAACAGCACTCATTCATTCAATGAACCAAACTGCACTCCCTCATTCAATGTCTCGAGCTTAACGCATTCATTCAATGAATTCAACAGCATTCATTCTGTCATTGAATCAATTAAACAAACTGAACACATTCATTTAATTAAGCAAACAGCA
Source organism: Chiloscyllium plagiosum (assembly GCF_037043375.1). Lineage (NCBI taxonomy): Eukaryota > Metazoa > Chordata > Chondrichthyes > Orectolobiformes > Hemiscylliidae > Chiloscyllium > Chiloscyllium plagiosum. The sequence goes on along the minus strand of NW_028270158.1, from coordinate 68,283,820 downwards.
TTCATTCAATGAACAAACTACACGCGCTGATTTAATGACTCGAGCTTCTTTCATTCATTAATGTCTTGAGCTTAGCAAATTTATTCATTGAATCAAACTGTATTCGTTCTGTCATTGCATCAAACTTAAATCATTCATTCAATGAACTAAACGTTGTTCATTGATTCAATGAACCAATCTGAACGTATGCATTTAATGAATCAAACTGCATTCATTCATTGCATGAATCTGACATCAATCGATCATTCAATGAATCAAACGTTACTCTTTGATACAATGAATCAAACAAAACTCATTCCTTTAATGAAACAAACTGCATTCAATCTTTCATTGAATGAAACTTCAGCCATTCATTCAATTAATTAAACGTTTTTCATTGATCCAATGAAACAATCTTAATGAGTCATGCATTTAATGAGTGAAACTGCATTCATTCATTTACTGTAACGAAATTGAACCGTTCAATCCAAGAATCAAACGTTATTCATTGAGTCAATGAAACAAACCAAACTCATTCATTGACTTTATTCATTTAATGAATCTATCATCAATCGTTCATTCAATGAAAAAAACGTTAATCAATGATTCAATGAAACAAACTTAAACCATACATTTAACAAATCAAACTGCACTCCTTCATTTAATGAATCAAACTATACTAATTCATTCAATGAAATAAACTGCACGTGTTATTTCAAATATTCATTCAATGAATCTGACTTCAATCGTTCATTCAATCTATCAGACGTTATTCGTTGATATAATGAATCAAACCAAACTCATTCATTTAATGAAGCTAACTGCCTTCTTTCATTTAATAAATCAAGCTGCATTCATTCATTCAAGGAAACAAACTGCTGGTGTTAATTCAATGAATCGAGCTTCACTCATTCATTCAATGTCTTGTGTTTAACGCATTCATTCAATGAACCAAACTGCATTCATCCTTTAAGTTAAGCCATTCATTCAATAACTTAAACGTTGTTTATTGATTAAATGAAACAAACTTGACTCATGCATTTAATGAAGCAAACTGACATCGTCGTTTATTCAATGAATCAAACGTTCTTAATTGATTCAACGAAACAAACTAAACTCATTCATTGAAAGGATCAAACTGCATTCATTCTTTCAATGAATCAAACTTCAATCGTACATTCAATGAAACAAATGGTATTCATTGAGTCAATGAAACAAACTAAATTCATTCATTTATTTAATCTAACTAAAATCATTCATTCCTTTTAAGAATCTATCTACTCTCACACAATCAATAAACCAAATTGCACGCGTTAGTTCAATTAGTAGAGCTTCTCTCATTCATTCAATGTGTCGAGCTTAACGCATTTGAGATGAACCAAACGTTATACATTGAGTTAATAAAACAAACTAAACTCTATCGTTTAAAGAATATAACCGCATTCAATCAATGAATCATACTGCACTCATTCAATCAATGAAACGAACTCCACATGTTAATTTAATGAATCTAGCTTCTCTCATTCATTGAATGACTCGAATATAATGCATTCATTCAATGAATCAAACTGCATTCAATAAATGATTGAAATTATTGAATTAAATGTTGTTCATTGATTCAATGAAACAAACGAACTCACGGATTTCATGAAGCAAATGTCCATTAAATGAATCCAACAATATTTAGTAATTCAATGAAACGAACTTAAATCACACAATTAATGAATGAAACTGCACTCGTTTATTAAATGAATCTTACTGCCGTCTTTTGGTCAATGAATCAACCTACACTCATTAACTCAATGTCTCAAGCTTAACGCATCAATTCCTTGAATCAAACTGCATTCATTCTTTCATTTTCTTAAAACTCCAGTCTTTCAATCAATCAATGAATTAAACGTTGTTCTTTGATTCCATGAAACAAACTTAACTCACGCATTTAATGAATTAAACTGCATTCATTTATTTAATGAATCTGATTTCAATCCTTCAATCGAAAGTTGAAGTCAATGAAACGAACAAAACTCATTCATTTAAGGAATCGTACAGCATTCATTCATTCAAAGAAACAAAACTGAACGTGTTAATTCAAGATGGAGAGCTTGCCTCATTCATTCAATGTAATGAACCAAACTGCATTCATTCTTGCATTGAGTGAAACGGTATTCGTTCATTCAATTAAACTCTTGTATTTATTGTGTCAAACTGCATTCATTCCTTTAATGACACAAACTTCAATCGTTCATTCGATGTATCAAACGTTATTCCTTGATTGAATGAAACAAACTTTAATCATACATTCAATGAATTAAACTGCACTTATTTATTTACTGAACCAAACTGCACTCATTCATTCAAAGTGAGACAAACTGAACGTGTTAATCCAATCTGTAGAGCTTCCATCATACATTCACTGTCTTGAGCTTAACACAATCATTCGATGAATCAACCTGCATTCATGCTATCATTGAATTACTCTTCAATCTTTCATTCAATGAATCTTACAGTATCCATTGATTCATTGAAACTTACTGCTTTCTTTCATTCAATGAATCAAACTTCACTCATTCATTCAATGAATCACACTGTATGAATTAATTTATTAAATAAAACTTCAATCATTCATTCATGGAATTGCACGTTGCTCATTTAATGATTAAATGAATCAAACCACTCATTCAGTCAATGAATCAAATGGCATTCATTCACTTAATGATGCTGACATCAATCGTTCATTCAGTCAATGAAACAAACTAAACTCATTCATTTAGTGAATCAAACTGCATTAATTTATTTAATGTGTCAAACTTCAACAGTTCATTCCAAGAATCAAACGTGTCAATGAAGGAAACTTCTCATTAATTTAATGAATCTATCTGTATTCTTTCACTCAATGAATCAAACTGCACTCATTCATTCAATCACTTGTAGCTTCTGTCATGCATTCACTATCTCGAAATTAAAGTATTCATTCAGTGAATCAAACTGCATTCGTCCATTAAACGAAACAAACATTATTTGTTGATTCATTGAAACGAACTTAAATCATGACTTTAATGAATCAAACAGCACTCATTCATTCAATGAACCAAACTGCACTCCCTCATTCAATGTCTCGAGCTTAACGCATTCATTCAATGAATTCAACAGCATTCATTCTTTCATTGAATCAATTAAACAAACTGAACACATTCATTTAATTAAGCAAACAGCATTCATTCAATGAACAAACTACACGCGCTGATTTAATGACTCGAGCTTCTTTCATTCATTAATGTCTTGAGCTTAGCAAATTTATTCAATGAATCAAACTGTATTCGTTCTGTCATTGCATCAAACTTAAATCATTCATTCAATGAACTAAACGTTGTTCATTGATTCAATGAACCAATCTGAACGTATGCATTTAATGAATCAAACTGCATTCATTCATTGCATGAATCTGACATCAATCGATCATTCAATGAATCAAACGTTATTCTTTGATACAATGAATCAAACAAAACTCATTCATTTAATGAAACAAACTGCATTCAATCTTTCATTGAATGAAACTTCAGCCATTCATTCAATTAATTAAACGTTTTTCATTGATCCAATGAAACAATCTTAATGAGTCATGCATTTAATGACTGAAACTGCATTCATTCATTTACTGTAACGAAATTGAACCGTTCAATCCAAGAATCAAACGTTATTCATTGAGTCAATGAAACAAACCAAACTCATTCATTGACTTTATTCATTTAATGAATCTATCATCAATCGTTCATTCAATGAAAAAAACGTTAATCAATGATTCAAAGAAACAAACTTAAACCATACATTTAACAAATCAAACTGCACTCCTTCATTTAATGAATCAAACTATACTAATTCATTCAATGAAATAAACTGCACGTGTTATTTCAAATATTCATTCAATGAATCTGACTTCAATCGTTCATTCAATCTATCAGACGTTATTCGTTGATATAATGAATCAAACCAAACTCATTCATTTAATGAAGCTAACTGCCTTCTTTCATTCAATAAATCAAGCTGCATTCATTCATTCAAGGAAACAAACTGCTGGTGTTAATTCAATGAATCGAGCTTCACTCATTCATTCAATGTCTCGAGCTTAACGCATTCATTCAATGAATTCAATAGCATTCATTCTTTCATTGAATCAATTAAACAAACTGAACACATTCATTTAATTAAGCAAACAGCATTCATTCAATGAACAAACTACACGCGCTGATTTAATGACTCGAGCTTCTTTCATTCATTAATGTCTTGAGCTTAGCAAATTTATTCAATGAATCAAACTGTATTCGTTCTGTCATTGCATCAAACTTAAATCATTCATTCAATGAACTAAACGTTGTTCATTGATTCAATGAACCAATCTGAACGTATGCATTTAATGAATCAAACTGCATTCATTCATTGCATGAATCTGACATCAATCGATCATTCAATGAATCAAACGTTACTCTTTGATACAATGAATCAAACAAAACTCATTCCTTTAATGAAACAACCTGCATTCAATCTTTCATTGAATGAAACTTCAGCCATTCATTCAATTAATTAAACGTTTTTCATTGATCCAATGAAACAATCTTAATGAGTCATGCATTTAATGAGTGAAACTGCATTCATTCATTTACTGTAACGAAATTGAACCGTTCAATCCAAGAATCAAACGTTATTCATTGAGTCAATGAAACAAACCAAACTCATTCATTGACTTTATTCATTTAATGAATCTATCATCAATCGTTCATTCAATGAAAAAAACGTTAATCAATGATTCAATGAAACAAACTTAAACCATACATTTAACAAATCAAACTGCACTCCTTCATTTAATGAATCAAACTATACTAATTCATTCAATGAAATAAACTGCACGTGTTATTTCAAATATTCATTCAATGAATCTGACTTCAATCGTTCATTCAATCTATCAGACGTTATTCGTTGATATAATGAATCAAACCAAACTCATTCATTTAATGAAGCTAACTGCCTTCTTTCATTCAATAAATCAAGCTGCATTCATTCATTCAAGGAAACAAACTGCTGGTGTTAATTCAATGAATCGAGCTTCTCTCATTCATTGAATGACTCGAATATAATGCATTCATTCAATGAATCAAACTGCATTCAATAATTGATTGAAATTATTGAATTAAATGTTGTTCATTGATTCAATGAAACAAACGAACTCACGGATTTCATGAATCAAATGTCCATTAAATGAATCCAACAATATTTAGTAATTCAATGAAACGAACTTAAATCACACAATTAATGAATGAAACTGCACTCGTTTATTAAATGAATCTTACTGCCGTCTTTTGGTCAATGAATCAACCTACACTCATTAATTCAATGTCTCAAGCTTAACGCATCAATTCCTTGAATCAAACTGCATTCATTCTTTCATTTTCTTAAAACTCCAGTCTTTCAATCAATCAATGAATTAAACGTTGTTCTTTGATTCCATGAAACAAACTTAACTCACGCATTTAATGAATTAAACTGCATTCATTTATTTAATGAATCTGATTTCAATCCTTCAATCGAAAGTTGAAGTCAATGAAACGAACAAAACTCATTCATTTAAGGAATCGTACAGCATTCATTCATTCAAAGAATCAAAACTGAACGTGTTAATTCAAGATGGAGAGCTTGCCTCATTCATTCAATGTAATGAACCAAACTGCATTCATTCTTTCATTGAGTGAAACGGTATTCGTTCATTCAATTAAACTCTTGTATTTATTGTGTCAAACTGCATTCATTCCTTTAATGACACAAACTTCAATCGTTCATTCGATGTATCAAACGTTATTCCTTGATTGAATGAAACAAACTTTAATCATACATTCAATGAATTAAACTGCACTTATTTATTTACTGAACCAAACTGCACTCATTCATTCAAAGTGAGACAAACTGAACGTGTTAATCCAATCTGTAGAGCTTCCATCATACATTCACTGTCTTGAGCTTAACACAATCATTCGATGAATCAACCTGCATTCATGCTATCATTGAATTACTCTTCAATCTTTCATTCAATGAATCTTACAGTATTCATTGATTCATTGAAACTTACTGCTTTCTTTCATTCAATGAATCAAACTTCACTCATTCATTCAATGAATCACACTGTATGAATTAATTTATTAAATAAAACTTCAATCATTCATTCATGGAATTGCACGTTGCTCATTTAATGATTAAATGAATCAAACCACTCATTCAGTCAATGAATCAAATGGCATTCATTCACTTAATGATGCTGACATCAATCGTTCATTCAGTCAATGAAACAAACTAAACTCATTCATTTAGTGAATCAAACTGCATTAATTTATTTAATGTGTCAAACTTCAACAGTTCATTCCAAGAATCAAACGTGTCAATGAAGGAAACTTTTCATTAATTTAATGAATCTATCTGTATTCTTTCACTCAATGAATCAAACTGCACTCATTCATTCAATCACTTGTAGCTTCTGTCATGCATTCACTATCTCGAAATTAAAGTATTCATTCAGTGAATCAAACTGCATTCGTCCATTAAACGAAACAAACATTATTTGTTGATTCATTGAAACGAACTTAAATCATGACTTTCATGAATCAAACAGCACTCATTCATTCAATGAACCAAACTGCACTCCCTCATTCAATGTCTCGAGCTTAACGCATTCATTCAATGAATTCAACAGCATTCATTCTTTCATTGAATCAATTAAACAAACTGAACACATTCATTTAATTAAGCAAACAGCATTCATTCAATGAACAAACTACACGCGCTGATTTAATGACTCGAGCTTCTTTCATTCATTAATGTCTTGAGCTTAGCAAATTTATTCAATGAATCAAACTGTATTCGTTCTGTCATTGCATCAAACTTAAATCATTCATTCAATGAACTAAACGTTGTTCATTGATTCAATGAACCAATCTGAACGTATGCATTTAATGAATCAAACTGCATTCATTCATTGCATGAATCTGACATCAATCGATCATTCAATGAATCAAACGTTATTCTTTGATACAATGAATCAAACAAAGCTCATTCATTTAATGAAACAAACTGCATTCAATCTTTCATTGAATGAAACTTCAGCCATTCATTCAATTAATTAAACGTTTTTCATTGATCCAATGAAACAATCTTAATGAGTCATGCATTTAATGAGTGAAACTGCATTCATTCATTTACTGTAACGAAATTGAACCGTTCAATCCAAGAATCAAACGTTATTCATTGAGTCAATGAAACAAACCAAACTCATTCATTGACTTTATTCATTTAATGAATCTATCATCAATCGTTCATTCAATGAAAAAAACGTTAATCAATGATTCAATGAAACAAACTTAAACCATACATTTAACAAATCAAACTGCACTCCTTCATTTAATGAATCAAACTATACTAATTCATTCAATGAAATAAACTGCACGTGTTATTTCAAATATTCATTCAATGAATCTGACTTCAATCGTTCATTCAATCTATCAGACGTTATTCGTTGATATAATGAATCAAACCAAACTCATTCATTTAATGAAGCTAACTGCCTTCTTTCATTCAATAAATCAAGCTGCATTCATTCATTCAAGGAAACAAACTGCTGGTGTTAATTCAATGAATCGAGCTTCACTCATTCATTCAATGTCTTGTGTTTAACGCATTCATTCAATGAACCAAACTGCATTCATCCTTTCATGGAATGAAAGTTAAGCCATTCATTCAATAACTTAAACGTTGTTTATTGATTAAATGAAACAAACTTGACTCATGCATTTAATGAAGCAAACTGACATCGTCGTTTATTCAATGAATCAAACGTTCTTAATTGATTCAACGAAACAAACTAAACTCATTCATTGAAAGGATCAAACTGCATTCATTCTTTCAATGAATCAAACTTCAATCGTACATTCAATGAAACAAATGGTATTCATTGAGTCAATGAAACAAACTAAATTCATTCATTTATTTAATCTAACTAAAATCATTCATTCCTTTTAAGAATCTATCTACTCTCACACAATCAATAAACCAAATTGCACGCGTTAGTTCAATTAGTAGAGCTTCTCTCATTCATTCAATGTGTCGAGCTTAACGCATTTGAGATGAACCAAACGTTATACATTGAGTCAATAAAACAAACTAAACTCTATCGTTTAAAGAATATAACCGCATTCAATCAATGAATCATACTGCACTCATTCAATCAATGAAACGAACTCCACATGTTAATTTAATGAATCTAGCTTCTCTCATTCATTGAATGACTCGAATATAATGCATTCATTCAATGAATCAAACTGCATTCAATAAATGATTGAAATTATTGAATTAAATGTTGTTCATTGATTCAATGAAACAAACGAACTCACGGATTTCATGAATCAAATGTCCATTAAATAAATCCAACAATATTTAGTAATTCAATGAAACGAACTTAAATCACACAATTAATGAATGAAACTGCACTCGTTTATTAAATGAATCTTACTGCCGTCTTTTGGTCAATGAATCAACCTACACTCATTAATTCAATGTCTCAAGCTTAACGCATCAATTCCTTGAATCAAACTGCATTCATTCTTTCATTTTCTTAAAACTCCAGTCTTTCAATCAATCAATGAATTAAACGTTGTTCTTTGACTCCATGAAACAAACTTAACTCACGCATTTAATGAATTAAACTGCATTCATTTATTGAATGAATCTGATTTCAATCCTTCAATCGAAAGTTGAAGTCAATGAAACGAACAAAACTCATTCATTTAAGGAATCGAACAGCATTCATTCATTCAAAGAAACAAAACTGAACGTGTTAATTCAAGATGGAGAGCTTGCCTCATTCATTCAATGTAATGAACCAAACTGCATTCATTCTTTCATTGAGTGAAACGGTATTCGTTCATTCAATTAAACTCCTGTATTGTGTCAAACTGCATTCATTCCTTTAATGACACAAACTTCAATCGTTCATTCGATGTATCATACGTTATTCCTTGATTGAATGAAACAAACTTAAATCATACATTCAATGAATTAAACTGCACTTATTTATTTACTGAACCAAACTGCACTCATTCATTCAAAGTGAGACAAACTGAACGTGTTAATCCAATCTGTAGAGCTTCCATCATACATTCACTGTCTTGAGCTTAACACAATCATTCGATGAATCAAACTGCATTCATGCTATCATTGAATTACTCTTCAATCTTTCATTCAATGAATCTTACGGTATTCATTGATTCATTGAAACTTACTGCTTTCTTTCATTCAATGAATCAAACTTCACTCATTCCTTCAATGAATCACACTGTATGAATTAATTTATTAAATAAAACTTCAATCATTCATTCATGGACTTGCACGTTGCTCATTTAATGATTAAATGAATCAAACCACTCATTCAGTCAATGAATCAAACGGCATTCATTCACTTAATGATGCTGACATCAATCGTTCATTCAGTCAATGAAACAAACTAAACTCATTCATTTAGTGAATCAAACTGCATTAATTTATTTAATGTGTCAAACTTCAACAGTTCATTCCAAGAATCAAACGTGTCAATGAAGGAAACTTCTCATTAATTTAATGAATCTATCTGTACTCTTTCACTCAATGAATCAAACTGCACTCATTCATTCAATCACTTGTAGCTTCTGTCATGCATTCACTATCTCGAAATTAAAGTATTCATTCAGTGAATCAAACTGCATTCGTCCATTAAACGAAACAAACGTTATTTGTTGATTCAGTGAAACGAACTTAAATCATGACTTTCATGAATCAAACAGCACTCATTCATTCAATGAACCAAACTGCACTCCCTCATTCAATGTCTCGAGCTTAACGCATTCATTCAATGAATTCAACAGCATTCATTCTGTCATTGAATCAATTAAACAAACTGAACACATTCATTTAATTAAGCAAACAGCATTCATTCAATGAACAAACTACACGCGCTGATTTAATGACTCGAGCTTCTTTCATTCATTAATGTCTTGAGCTTAGCAAATTTATTCATTGAATCAAACTGTATTCGTTCTGTCATTGCATCAAACTTAAATCATTCATTCAATGAACTAAACGTTGTTCATTGATTCAATGAACCAATCTGAACGTATGCATTTAATGAATCAAACTGCATTCATTCATTGCATGAATCTGACATCAATCGATCATTCAATGAATCAAACGTTACTCTTTGATACAATGAATCAAACAAAACTCATTCCTTTAATGAAACAAACTGCATTCAATCTTTCATTGAATGAAACTTCAGCCATTCATTCAATTAATTAAACGTTTTTCATTGATCCAATGAAACAATCTTAATGAGTCATGCATTTAATGAGTGAAACTGCATTCATTCATTTAATGTAACGAAATTGAACCGTTCAATCCAAGAATCAAACGTTATTCATTGAGTCAATGAAACAAACCAAACTCATTCATTGACTTTATTCATTTAATGAATCTATCATCAATCGTTCATTCAATGAAAAAAACGTTAATCAATGATTCAATGAAACAAACTTAAACCATACATTTAACAAATCAAACTGCACTCCTTCATTTAATGAATCAAACTATACTAATTCATTCAATGAAATAAACTGCACGTGTTATTTCAAATATTCATTCAATGAATCTGACTTCAATCGTTCATTCAATCTATCAGACGTTATTCGTTGATATAATGAATCAAACCAAACTCATTCATTTAATGAAGCTAACTGCCTTCTTTCATTTAATAAATCAAGCTGCATTCATTCATTCAAGGAAACAAACTGCTGGTGTTAATTCAATGAATCGAGCTTCACTCATTCATTCAATGTCTTGTGTTTAACGCATTCATTCAATGAACCAAACTGCATTCATCCTTTAAGTTAAGCCATTCATTCAATAACTTAAACGTTGTTTATTGATTAAATGAAACAAACTTGACTCATGCATTTAATGAAGCAAACTGACATCGTCGTTTATTCAATGAATCAAACGTTCTTAATTGATTCAACGAAACAAACTAAACTCATTCATTGAAAGGATCAAACTGCATTCATTCTTTCAATGAATCAAACTTCAATCGTACATTCAATGAAACAAATGGTATTCATTGAGTCAATGAAACAAACTAAATTCATTCATTTATTTAATCTAACTAAAATCATTCATTCCTTTTAAGAATCTATCTACTCTCACACAATCAATAAACCAAATTGCACGCGTTAGTTCAATTAGTAGAGCTTCTCTCATTCATTCAATGTGTCGAGCTTAACGCATTTGAGATGAACCAAACGTTATACATTGAGTTAATAAAACAAACTAAACTCTATCGTTTAAAGAATATAACCGCATTCAATCAATGAATCATACTGCACTCATTCAATCAATGAAACGAACTCCACATGTTAATTTAATGAATCTAGCTTCTCTCATTCATTGAATGACTCGAATATAATGCATTCATTCAATGAATCAAACTGCATTCAATAAATGATTGAAATTATTGAATTAAATGTTGTTCATTGATTCAATGAAACAAACGAACTCACGGATTTCATGAAGCAAATGTCCATTAAATGAATCCAACAATATTTAGTAATTCAATGAAACGAACTTAAATCACACAATTAATGAATGAAACTGCACTCGTTTATTAAATGAATCTTACTGCCGTCTTTTGGTCAATGAATCAACCTACACTCATTAATTCAATGTCTCAAGCTTAACGCATCAATTCCTTGAATCAAACTGCATTCATTCTTTCATTTTCTTAAAACTCCAGTCTTTCAATCAATCAATGAATTAAACGTTGTTCTTTGATTCCATGAAACAAACTTAACTCACGCATTTAATGAATTAAACTGCATTCATTTATTTAATGAATCTGATTTCAATCCTTCAATCGAAAGTTGAAGTCAATGAAACGAACAAAACTCATTCATTTAAGGAATCGTACAGCATTCATTCATTCAAAGAAACAAAACTGAACGTGTTAATTCAAGATGGAGAGCTTGCCTCATTCATTCAATGTAATGAACCAAACTGCATTCATTCTTGCATTGAGTGAAACGGTATTCGTTCATTCAATTAAACTCTTGTATTTATTGTGTCAAACTGCATTCATTCCTTTAATGACACAAACTTCAATCGTTCATTCGATGTATCAAACGTTATTCCTTGATTGAATGAAACAAACTTTAATCATACATTCAATGAATTAAACTGCACTTATTTATTTACTGAACCAAACTGCACTCATTCATTCAAAGTGAGACAAACTGAACGTGTTAATCCAATCTGTAGAGCTTCCATCATACATTCACTGTCTTGAGCTTAACACAATCATTCGATGAATCAACCTGCATTCATGCTATCATTGAATTACTCTTCAATCTTTCATTCAATGAATCTTACAGTATCCATTGATTCATTGAAACTTACTGCTTTCTTTCATTCAATGAATCAAACTTCACTCATTCATTCAATGAATCACACTGTATGAATTAATTTATTAAATAAAACTTCAATCATTCATTCATGGAATTGCACGTTGCTCATTTAATGATTAAATGAATCAAACCACTCATTCAGTCAATGAATCAAATGGCATTCATTCACTTAATGATGCTGACATCAATCGTTCATTCAGTCAATGAAACAAACTAAACTCATTCATTTAGTGAATCAAACTGCATTAATTTATTTAATGTGTCAAACTTCAACAGTTCATTCCAAGAATCAAACGTGTCAATGAAGGAAACTTCTCATTAATTTAATGAATCTATCTGTATTCTTTCACTCAATGAATCAAACTGCACTCATTCATTCAATCACTTGTAGCTTCTGTCATGCATTCACTATCTCGAAATTAAAGTATTCATTCAGTGAATCAAACTGCATTCGTCCATTAAACGAAACAAACATTATTTGTTGATTCATTGAAACGAACTTAAATCATGACTTTAATGAATCAAACAGCACTCATTCATTCAATGAACCAAACTGCACTCCCTCATTCAATGTCTCGAGCTTAACGCATTCATTCAATGAATTCAACAGCATTCATTCTTTCATTGAATCAATTAAACAAACTGAACACATTCATTTAATTAAGCAAACAGCATTCATTCAATGAACAAACTACACGCGCTGATTTAATGACTCGAGCTTCTTTCATTCATTAATGTCTTGAGCTTAGCAAATTTATTCAATGAATCAAACTGTATTCGTTCTGTCATTGCATCAAACTTAAATCATTCATTCAATGAACTAAACGTTGTTCATTGATTCAATGAACCAATCTGAACGTATGCATTTAATGAATCAAACTGCATTCATTCATTGCATGAATCTGACATCAATCGATCATTCAATGAATCAAACGTTATTCTTTGATACAATGAATCAAACAAAACTCATTCATTTAATGAAACAAACTGCATTCAATCTTTCATTGAATGAAACTTCAGCCATTCATTCAATTAATTAAACGTTTTTCATTGATCCAATGAAACAATCTTAATGAGTCATGCATTTAATGAGTGAAACTGCATTCATTCATTTACTGTAACGAAATTGAACCGTTCAATCCAAGAATCAAACGTTATTCATTGAGTCAATGAAACAAACCAAACTCATTCATTGACTTTATTCATTTAATGAATCTATCATCAATCGTTCATTCAATGAAAAAAACGTTAATCAATGATTCAAAGAAACAAACTTAAACCATACATTTAACAAATCAAACTGCACTCCTTCATTTAATGAATCAAACTATACTAATTCATTCAATGAAATAAACTGCACGTGTTATTTCAAATATTCATTCAATGAATCTGACTTCAATCGTTCATTCAATCTATCAGACGTTATTCGTTGATATAATGAATCAAACCAAACTCATTCATTTAATGAAGCTAACTGCCTTCTTTCATTCAATAAATCAAGCTGCATTCATTCATTCAAGGAAACAAACTGCTGGTGTTAATTCAATGAATCGAGCTTCACTCATTCATTCAATGTCTCGAGCTTAACGCATTCATTCAATGAATTCAACAGCATTCATTCTTTCATTGAATCAATTAAACAAACTGAACACATTCATTTAATTAAGCAAACAGCATTCATTCAATGAACAAACTACACGCGCTGATTTAATGACTCGAGCTTCTTTCATTCATTAATGTCTTGAGCTTAGCAAATTTATTCAATGAATCAAACTGTATTCGTTCTGTCATTGCATCAAACTTAAATCATTCATTCAATGAACTAAACGTTGTTCATTGATTCAATGAACCAATCTGAACGTATGCATTTAATGAATCAAACTGCATTCATTCATTGCATGAATCTGACATCAATCGATCATTCAATGAATCAAACGTTACTCTTTGATACAATGAATCAAACAAAACTCATTCCTTTAATGAAACAACCTGCATTCAATCTTTCATTGAATGAAACTTCAGCCATTCATTCAATTAATTAAACGTTTTTCATTGATCCAATGAAACAATCTTAATGAGTCATGCATTTAATGAGTGAAACTGCATTCATTCATTTACTGTAACGAAATTGAACCGTTCAATCCAAGAATCAAACGTTATTCATTGAGTCAATGAAACAAACCAAACTCATTCATTGACTTTATTCATTTAATGAATCTATCATCAATCGTTCATTCAATGAAAAAAACGTTAATCAATGATTCAATGAAACAAACTTAAACCATACATTTAACAAATCAAACTGCACTCCTTCATTTAATGAATCAAACTATACTAATTCATTCAATGAAATAAACTGCACGTGTTATTTCAAATATTCATTCAATGAATCTGACTTCAATCGTTCATTCAATCTATCAGACGTTATTCGTTGATATAATGAATCAAACCAAACTCATTCATTTAATGAAGCTAACTGCCTTCTTTCATTCAATAAATCAAGCTGCATTCATTCATTCAAGGAAACAAACTGCTGGTGTTAATTCAATGAATCGAGCTTCTCTCATTCATTGAATGACTCGAATATAATGCATTCATTCAATGAATCAAACTGCATTCAATAAATGATTGAAATTATTGAATTAAATGTTGTTCATTGATTCAATGAAACAAACGAACTCACGGATTTCATGAATCAAATGTCCATTAAATGAATCCAACAATATTTAGTAATTCAATGAAACGAACTTAAATCACACAATTAATGAATGAAACTGCACTCGTTTATTAAATGAATCTTACTGCCGTCTTTTGGTCAATGAATCAACCTACACTCATTAATTCAATGTCTCAAGCTTAACGCATCAATTCCTTGAATCAAACTGCATTCATTCTTTCATTTTCTTAAAACTCCAGTCTTTCAATCAATCAATGAATTAAACGTTGTTCTTTGATTCCATGAAACAAACTTAACTCACGCATTTAATGAATTAAACTGCATTCATTTATTTAATGAATCTGATTTCAATCCTTCAATCGAAAGTTGAAGTCAATGAAACGAACAAAACTCATTCATTTAAGGAATCGTACAGCATTCATTCATTCAAAGAAACAAAACTGAACGTGTTAATTCAAGATGGAGAGCTTGCCTCATTCATTCAATGTAATGAACCAAACTGCATTCATTCTTTCATTGAGTGAAACGGTATTCGTTCATTCAATTAAACTCTTGTATTTATTGTGTCAAACTGCATTCATTCCTTTAATGACACAAACTTCAATCGTTCATTCGATGTATCAAACGTTATTCCTTGATTGAATGAAACAAACTTTAATCATACATTCAATGAATTAAACTGCACTTATTTATTTACTGAACCAAACTGCACTCATTCATTCAAAGTGAGACAAACTGAACGTGTTAATCCAATCTGTAGAGCTTCCATCATACATTCACTGTCTTGAGCTTAACACAATCATTCGATGAATCAACCTGCATTCATGCTATCATTGAATTACTCTTCAATCTTTCATTCAATGAATCTTACAGTATTCATTGATTCATTGAAACTTACTGCTTTCTTTCATTCAATGAATCAAACTTCACTCATTCATTCAATGAATCACACTGTATGAATTAATTTATTAAATAAAACTTCAATCATTCATTCATGGAATTGCACGTTGCTCATTTAATGATTAAATGAATCAAACCACTCATTCAGTCAATGAATCAAATGGCATTCATTCACTTAATGATGCTGACATCAATCGTTCATTCAGTCAATGAAACAAACTAAACTCATTCATTTAGTGAATCAAACTGCATTAATTTATTTAATGTGTCAAACTTCAACAGTTCATTCCAAGAATCAAACGTGTCAATGAAGGAAACTTCTCATTAATTTAATGAATCTATCTGTATTCTTTCACTCAATGAATCAAACTGCACTCATTCATTCAATCACTTGTAGCTTCTGTCATGCATTCACTATCTCGAAATTAAAGTATTCATTCAGTGAATCAAACTGCATTCGTCCATTAAACGAAACAAACATTATTTGTTGATTCATTGAAACGAACTTAAATCATGACTTTAATGAATCAAACAGCACTCATTCATTCAATGAACCAAACTGCACTCCCTCATTCAATGTCTCGAGCTTAACGCATTCATTCAATGAATTCAACAGCATTCATTCTTTCATTGAATCAATTAAACAAACTGAACACATTCATTTAATTAAGCAAACAGCATTCATTCAATGAACAAACTACACGCGCTGATTTAATGACTCGAGCTTCTTTCATTCATTAATGTCTTGAGCTTAGCAAATTTATTCAATGAATCAAACTGTATTCGTTCTGTCATTGCATCAAACTTAAATCATTCATTCAATGAACTAAACGTTGTTCATTGATTCAATGAACCAATCTGAACGTATGCATTTAATGAATCAAACTGCATTCATTCATTGCATGAATCTGACATCAATCGATCATTCAATGAATCAAACGTTATTCTTTGATACAATGAATCAAACAAAACTCATTCATTTAATGAAACAAACTGCATTCAATCTTTCATTGAATGAAACTTCAGCCATTCATTCAATTAATTAAACGTTTTTCATTGATCCAATGAAACAATCTTAATGAGTCATGCATTTAATGAGTGAAACTGCATTCATTCATTTACTGTAACGAAATTGAACCGTTCAATCCAAGAATCAAACGTTATTCATTGAGTCAATGAAACAAACCAAACTCATTCATTGACTTTATTCATTTAATGAATCTATCATCAATCGTTCATTCAATGAAAAAAACGTTAATCAATGATTCAAAGAAACAAACTTAAACCATACATTTAACAAATCAAACTGCACTCCTTCATTTAATGAATCAAACTATACTAATTCATTCAATGAAATAAACTGCACGTGTTATTTCAAATATTCATTCAATGAATCTGACTTCAATCGTGCATTCAATCTATCAGACGTTATTCGTTGATATAATGAATCAAACCAAACTCATTCATTTAATGAAGCTAACTGCCTTCTTTCATTCAATAAATCAAGCTGCATTCATTCATTCAAGGAAACAAACTGCTGGTGTTAATTCAATGAATCGAGCTTCACTCATTCATTCAATGTCTCGAGCTTAACGCATTCATTCAATGAATTCAACAGCATTCATTCTTTCATTGAATCAATTAAACAAACTGAACACATTCATTTAATTAAGCAAACAGCATTCATTCAATGAACAAACTACACGCGCTGATTTAATGACTCGAGCTTCTTTCATTCATTAATGTCTTGAGCTTAGCAAATTTATTCAATGAATCAAACTGTATTCGTTCTGTCATTGCATCAAACTTAAATCATTCATTCAATAAACTAAACGTTGTTCATTGATTCAATGAACCAATCTGAACGTATGCATTTAATGAATCAAACTGCATTCATTCATTGCATGAATCTGACATCAATCGATCATTCAATGAATCAAACGTTATTCTTTGATACAATGAATCAAACAAAACTCATTCCTTTAATGAAACAAACTTCATTCAATCTTTCATTGAATGAAACTTCAGCCATTCATTCAATTAATTAAACGTTTTTCATTGATCCAATGAAACAATCTTAATGAGTCATGCATTTAATGAGTGAAACTGCATTCATTCATTTACTGTAACGAAATTGAACCGTTCAATCCAAGAATCAAACGTTATTCATTGAGTCAATGAAACAAACCAAACTCATTCATTGACTTTATTCATTTAATGAATCTATCATCAATCGTTCATTCAATGAAAAAAACGTTAATCAATGATTCAATGAAACAAACTTAAACCATACATTTAACAAATCAAACTGCACTCCTTCATTTAATGAATCAAACTATACTAATTCATTCAATGAAATAAACTGCACGTGTTATTTCAAATATTCATTCAATGAATCTGACTTCAATCGTTCATTCAATCTATCAGACGTTATTCGTTGATATAATGAATCAAACCAAACTCATTCATTTAATGAAGCTAACTGCCTTCTTTCATTCAATAAATCAAGCTGCATTCATTCATTCAAGGAAACAAACTGCTGGTGTTAATTCAATGAATCGAGCTTCACTCATTCATTCAATGTCTTGTGTTTAACGCATTCATTCAATGAACCAAACTGCATTCATCCTTTCATGGAATGAAAGTTAAGCCATTCATTCAATAACTTAAACGTTGTTTATTGATTAAATGAAACAAACTTGACTCATGCATTTAATGAAGCAAACTGACATCGTCGTTTATTCAATGAATCAAACGTTCTTAATTGATTCAACGAAACAAACTAAACTCATTCATTGAAAGGATCAAACTGCATTCATTCTTTCAATGAATCAAACTTCAATCGTACATTCAATGAAACAAATGGTATTCATTGAGTCAATGAAACAAACTAAATTCATTCATTTATTTAATCTAACTAAAATCATTCATTCCTTTTAAGAATCTATCTACTCTCACACAATCAATAAACCAAATTGCACGCGTTAGTTCAATTAGTAGAGCTTCTCTCATTCATTCAATGTGTCGAGCTTAACGCATTTGAGATGAACCAAACGTTTTACATTGAGTTAATAAAACAAACTAAACTCTATCGTTTAAAGAATATAACCGCATTCAATCAATGAATCATACTGCACTCATTCAATCAATGAAACGAACTCCACATGTTAATTTAATGAATCTAGCTTCTCTCATTCATTGAATGACTCGAATATAATGCATTCATTCAATGAATCAAACTGCATTCAATAAATGATTGAAATTATTGAATTAAATGTTGTTCATTGATTCAATGAAACAAACGAACTCACGGATTTCATGAATCAAATGTCCATTAAATGAATCCAACAATATTTAGTAATTCAATGAAACGAACTTAAATCACACAATTAATGAATGAAACTGCACTCGTTTATTAAATGAATCTTACTGCCGTCTTTTGGTCAATGAATCAACCTACACTCATTAATTCAATGTCTCAAGCTTAACGCATCAATTCTTTCATTTTCTTAAAACTCCAGTCTTTCAATCAATCAATGAATTAAACGTTGTTCTTTGATTCCATGAAACAAACTTAACTCACGCATTTAATGAATTAAACTGCATTCATTTATTTAATGAATCTGATTTCAATCCTTCAATCGAAAGTTGAAGTCAATGAAACGAACAAAACTCATTCATTTAAGGAATCGTACAGCATTCATTCATTCAAAGAAACAAAACTGAACGTGTTAATTCAAGATGGAGAGCTTGCCTCATTCATTCAATGTAATGAACCAAACTGCATTCATTCTTTCATTGAGTGAAACGGTATTCGTTCATTCAATTAAACTCTTGTATTTATTGTGTCAAACTGCATTCATTCCTTTAATGACACAAACTTCAATCGTTCATTCGATGTATCAAACGTTATTCCTTGATTGAATGAAACAAACTTTAATCATACATTTAATGAATTAAACTGCACTTATTTATTTACTGAACCAAACTGCACTCATTCATTCAAAGTGAGACAAACTGAACGTGTTAATCCAATCTGTAGAGCTTCCATCATACATTCACTGTCTTGAGCTTAACACAATCATTCGATGAATCAACCTGCATTCATGCTATCATTGAATTACTCTTCAATCTTTCATTCAATGAATCTTACAGTATTCATTGATTCATTGAAACTTACTGCTTTCTTTCATTCAATGAATCAAACTTCACTCATTCATTCAATGAATCACACTGTATGAATTAATTTATTAAATAAAACTTCAATCATTCATTCATGGAATTGCACGTTGCTCATTTAATGATTAAATGAATCAAACCACTCATTCAGTCAATGAATCAAATGGCATTCATTCACTTAATGATGCTGACATCAATCGTTCATTCAGTCAATGAAACAAACTAAACTCATTCATTTAGTGAATCAAACTGCATTAATTTATTTAATGTGTCAAACTTCAACAGTTCATTCCAAGAATCAAACGTGTCAATGAAGGAAACTTCTCATTAATTTAATGAATCTATCTGTATTCTTTCACTCAATGAATCAAACTGCACTCATTCATTCAATCACTTGTAGCTTCTGTCATGCATTCACTATCTCGAAATTAAAGTATTCATTCAGTGAATCAAACTGCATTCGTCCATTAAACGAAACAAACATTATTTGTTGATTCATTGAAACGAACTTAAATCATGACTTTAATGAATCAAACAGCACTCATTCATTCAATGAACCAAACTGCACTCCCTCATTCAATGTCTCGAGCTTAACGCATTCATTCAATGAATTCAACAGCATTCATTCTTTCATTGAATCAATTAAACAAACTGAACACATTCATTTAATTAAGCAAACAGCATTCATTCAATGAACAAACTACACGCGCTGATTTAATGACTCGAGCTTCTTTCATTCATTAATGTCTTGAGCTTAGCAAATTTATTCAATGAATCAAACTGTATTCGTTCTGTCATTGCATCAAACTTAAATCATTCATTCAATGAACTAAACGTTGTTCATTGATTCAATGAACCAATCTGAACGTATGCATTTAATGAATCAAACTGCATTCATTCATTGCATGAATCTGACATCAATCGATCATTCAATGAATCAAACGTTATTCTTTGATACAATGAATCAAACAAAACTCATTCATTTAATGAAACAAACTGCATTCAATCTTTCATTGAATGAAACTTCAGCCATTCATTCAATTAATTAAACGTTTTTCATTGATCCAATGAAACAATCTTAATGAGTCATGCATTTAATGAGTGAAACTGCATTCATTCATTTACTGTAACGAAATTGAACCGTTCAATCCAAGAATCAAACGTTATTCATTGAGTCAATGAAACAAACCAAACTCATTCATTGACTTTATTCATTTAATGAATCTATCATCAATCGTTCATTCAATGAAAAAAACGTTAATCAATGATTCAAAGAAACAAACTTAAACCATACATTTAACAAATCAAACTGCACTCCTTCATTTAATGAATCAAACTATACTAATTCATTCAATGAAATAAACTGCACGTGTTATTTCAAATATTCATTCAATGAATCTGACTTCAATCGTTCATTCAATCTATCAGACGTTATTCGTTGATATAATGAATCAAACCAAACTCATTCATTTAATGAAGCTAACTGCCTTCTTTCATTCAATAAATCAAGCTGCATTCATTCATTCAAGGAAACAAACTGCTGGTGTTAATTCAATGAATCGAGCTTCACTCATTCATTCAATGTCTCGAGCTTAACGCATTCATTCAATGAATTCAACAGCATTCATTCTTTCATTGAATCAATTAAACAAACTGAACACATTCATTCAATTAAGCAAACAGCATTCATTCAATGAACAAACTACACGCGCTGATTTAATGACTCGAGCTTCTTTCATTCATTAATGTCTTGAGCTTAGCAAATTTATTCAATGAATCAAACTGTATTCGTTCTGTCATTGCATCAAACTTAAATCATTCATTCAATGAACTAAACGTTGTTCATTGATTCAATGAACCAATCTGAACGTATGCATTTAATGAATCAAACTGCATTCATTCATTGCATGAATCTGACATCAATCGATCATTCAATGAATCAAACGTTACTCTTTGAAACAATGAATCAAACAAAACTCATTCCTTTAATGAAACAAACTGCATTCAATCTTTCATTGAATGAAACTTCAGCCATTCATTCAATTAATTAAACGTTTTTCATTGATCCAATGAAACAATCTTAATGAGTCATGCATTTAATGAGTGAAACTGCATTCATTCATTTACTGTAACGAAATTGAACCGTTCAATCCAAGAATCAAACGTTATTCATTGAGTCAATGAAACAAACCAAACTCATTCATTGACTTTATTCATTTAATGAATCTATCATCAATCGTTCATTCAATGAAAAAAACGTTAATCAATGATTCAATGAAACAAACTTAAACCATACATTTAACAAATCAAACTGCACTCCTTCATTTAATGAATCAAACTATACTAATTCATTCAATGAAATAAACTGCACGTGTTATTTCAAATATTCATTCAATGAATCTGACTTCAATCGTTCATTCAATCTATCAGACGTTATTCGTTGATATAATGAATCAAACCAAACTCATTCATTTAATGAAGCTAACTGCCTTCTTTCATTCAATAAATCAAGCTGCATTCATTCATTCAAGGAAACAAACTGCTGGTGTTAATTCAATGAATCGAGCTTCACTCATTCATTCAATGTCTTGTGTTTAACGCATTCATTCAATGAACCAAACTGCATTCATCCTTTCATGGAATGAAAGTTAAGCCATTCATTCAATAACTTAAACGTTGTTTATTGATTAAATGAAACAAACTTGACTCATGCATTTAATGAAGCAAACTGACATCGTCGTTTATTCAATGAATCAAACGTTCTTAATTGATTCAACGAAACAAACTAAACTCATTCATTGAAAGGATCAAACTGCATTCATTCTTTCAATGAATCAAACTTCAATCGTACATTCAATGAAACAAATGGTATTCATTGAGTCAATGAAACAAACTAAATTCATTCATTTATTTAATCTAACTAAAATCATTCATTCCTTTTAAGAATCTATCTACTCTCACACAATCAATAAACCAAATTGCACGCGTTAGTTCAATTAGTAGAGCTTCTCTCATTCATTCAATGTGTCGAGCTTAACGCATTTGAGATGAACCAAACGTTATACATTGAGTTAATAAAACAAACTAAACTCTATCGTTTAAAGAATATAACCGCATTCAATCAATGAATCATACTGCACTCATTCAATCAATGAAACGAACTCCACATGTTAATTTAATGAATCTAGCTTCTCTCATTCATTGAATGACTCGTATATAATGCATTCCTTCAATGAATCAAACTGCATTCAATAAATGATTGAAATTATTGAATTAAATGTTGTTCATTGATTCAATGAAACAAACGAACTCACGGATTTCATGAATCAAATGTCCATTAAATGAATCCAACAATATTTAGTAATTCAATGAAACGAACTTAAATCACACAATTAATGAATGAAACTGCACTCGTTTATTAAATGAATCTTACTGCCGTCTTTTGGTCAATGAATCAACCTACACTCATTAATTCAATATCTCAAGCTTAACGCATCAATTCCTTGAATCAAACTGCATTCATTCTTTCATTTTCTTAAAACTCCAGTCTTTCAATCAATCAATGAATTAAACGTTGTTCTTTGATTCCATGAAACAAACTTAACTCACGCATTTAATGAATTAAACTGCATTCATTTATTTAATGAATCTGATTTCAATCCTTCAATCGAAAGTTGAAGTCAATGAAGTTTCATTCAATGAAAGATTGAATGCAGTTTGTTTCATTAAATGAATGAGTTTTGTTTGATTCATTGTATCAAAGAATAACGTTTGATTCATTGAATGATCGATTGATGTCAGATTCATGCAATGAATGAATGCAGTTTGATTCATTAAATGCATACGTTCAGATTGGTTCATTGAATGAATGATTTAAGTTTGATGCAATGACAGAACGAATACAGTTTGATTCATTGAATAAATTTGCTAAGCTCAAGACATTAATGAATGAAAGAAGCTCGAGTCATTAAATCAGCTCGTGTAGTTTGTTTCATTGAATGAATGCTGTTTGCTTAATTAAATGAATGTGTTCAGTTTGTTTAATTGATTCAATGAAAGAAAGAATGCTGTTGAATTCATTGAATGAATGCATTCATTGAATGAGGGAGTGCAGTTTGGTTCATTGAATGAATGAGTGCTGTTTGATTCATGAAAGTCATGATTTAAGTTCGTTTCAATGAATCAACAAATAATGTTTGTTTCGTTTAATGGACGAATGCAGTTTGATTCACTGAATGAATACTTTAATTTCGAGATAGTGAATGCATGACAGAAGCTCTATTCATTGAATTTACAAGTGATTGAATGAATGAGTGCAGTTTGATTCATTCAATGAAAGAATACAGATAGATTCATTAAATTAATGAGAAGTTTCCTTCATTGACACGTTTGATTCTTGGAATGAACTGTTGAAGTTTGACACATTAAATAAATTAATGCAGTTTGATTCACTAAATGAATGAGTTTAGTTTGTTTCATTGACTGAATGAACGATTGATGTCAGCATCATTAAGTGAATGAATGCCGTTTGATTCATTGACTGAATGAGTGGTTTGATTCATTTAATCATTAAATGAGCAACGTGCAATTCCATGAATGAATGATTGAAGTTTTATTTAATAAATTAATTCATACAGTGTGATTCATTGAAGGAATGAGTGAAGTTTGATTCATTGAATGAAAGAAAGCAGTAAGTTTCAATGAATCAATGAATACCGTAAGATTCATTGAATGAAAAATTGAAGAATAATTCAATGATAGCATGAATGCAGTTTGATTCATCGAATGATTGTGTTAAGCTCAAGACAGTGAATGTATGATAGAAGCTCTACACATTGGATTAACACGTTCAGTTTGTCTCACTTTGATTGAATGAGTGCAGTTTGGTTCAGTAAATAAATAAGTGCAGTTTAATTCATTGAATGTATGATTTAAGTTTGTTTCATTCAATCAAGGAACATCGAATGAACGATTGAAGTTTGTGTCATTAAAGGAATGAATGCAGTTTGACAAAATAAATACAAGAGTTTAATTGAATGAACGAATACCGTTTCACTCAATGAAAGAATGAATGCAGTTTGGTTCATTACATTGAATAAATGAGGCAAGCTCTCCATCTTGAATTAACACGTTCAGTTTTGTTTCTTTGAATGAATGAATGCTGTTCGATTCCTTAAATGAATGAGTTTTGTTCGTTTCATTGACTTCAACTTTCGATTGAAGGATTGAAATCAGATTCATTAAATAAACGAATGCAGTTTAATTCATTAAATGCGTGAGTTAAGTTTGTTTCATGGAATCAATGAACAACATTTAATTCAATAATTTCAATCATTTATTGAATGCAGTTTGATTCATTGAATGAATGCATTATATTCGAGTCAGTCAATGAATGAGAGAAGCTAGACTCATTAAATTAACATGTGGAGTTCGTTTCATTGATTGAATGAGTGCAGTATGATTCATTGATTGAATGCGGTTATATTCTTTAAACGATAGAGTTTAGTTTGTTTTATTAACTCAATGTATAACGTTTGGTTCATCTCAAATGCGTTAAGCTGGACACATTGAATGAATGAGAGAAGCTCTACTAATTCAACTAACGCGTGCAATTTGGTTTATTGATTGTGTGAGAGTAGATAGATTCTTAAAAGGAATGAATGATTTTAGTTAGATTAAATAAATGAATGAATTTAGTTTGTTTCATTGACTCAATGAATACCATTTGTTTCATTGAATGTACGATTGAAGTTTGATTCATTGAAAGAATGAATGCAGTTTGATCCTTTCAATGAATGAGTTTAGTTTGTTTCGTTGAATCAATTAAGAACGTTTGATTCATTGAATAAACGACGATGTCAGTTTGCTTCATTAAATGCATGAGTCAAGTTTGTTTCATTTAATCAATAAACAACGTTTAAGTTATTGAATGAATGGCTTAACTTTCATTCCATGAAAGGATGAATGCAGTTTGGTTCATTGAATGAATGCGTTAAACACAAGACATTGAATGAATGAGTGAAGCTCGATTCATTGAATTAACACCAGCAGTTTGTTTCCTTGAATGAATGAATGCAACTTGATTTATTGAATGAAAGAAGGCAGTTAGCTTCATTAAATGTTTGAGTTTGGTTTGATTCATTATATTAACGAATAACGTCTGATAGATTGAATGAACGATTGAAGTCAGATTCATTGAATGAATATTTGAAATAACACGTGCAGTTTATTTCATTGAATGAATTAGTATAGTTTGATTCATTAAATGAAGGAGTGCAGTTTGATTTGTTAAATGTATGGTTTAAGTTTGTTTCATTGAATCATTGATTAACGTTTTTTTCATTGAATGAACGATTGATGATAGATTCATTAAATGAATAAAGTCAATGAATGAGTTTGGTTTGTTTCATTGACTCAATGAATAACGTTTGATTCTTGGATTGAACGGTTCAATTTCGTTACAGTAAATGAATGAATGCAGTTTCACTCATTAAATGCATGACTCATTAAGATTGTTTCATTGGATCAATGAAAAACGTTTAATTAATTGAATGAATGACTGAAGTTTCATTCAATGAAAGATTGAATGCAGTTTGTTTCATTAAATGAATGAGTTTTGTTTGATTCATTGTATCAAAGAATAACGTTTGATTCATTGAATGATCGATTGATGTCAGACTCATGCAATGAATGAATGCAGTTTGATTCATTAAATGCATACGTTCAGATCGGTTCATTGAATCAATGAACAACGTTTAGTTCATTGAATGAATGATTTAAGTTTGATGCAATGACAGAACGAATACAGTTTGTTTCATTGAATGAACGAGTGCAGTTTGATTCATTGAATGAAAGCTGTTAGATTAATTAAATAAATAAGTTTAGTTTTTTTTTCATTGAATCGTTGAATAACGTTTGATTCATTGAATGAACATTTAATGTCATATTATATTAATTAATGAATGCAGTTTAATTCAGTAAATGCATGATGTGAGTTTGTTTCATTGAAGCAATGAATAACGTTTTATTGCTTCAATGAAACAAACTCACATCATGCATTTACTGAATTAAACTGAATGAATGGTTGAGGCATCATTCAACGGAAGAATTAATGCAGTTGGATTCATTAAGCTCAAGACATTGAAAGAATGAGTAAAGCTCGACTGATTGAATTAACACGTGCAGTTTGTTTCATGAATGAATGCAGCTGGATTCATTGAATGAAAAAAGGCAGTTAGAGTCATGATATTAATGAGCGCAGTTTGATTCCTTAAATGTATGATTTAAGTATGTTTCACTGCACCAAGAAATAACGTTTGTTTCATTTAATGAACGAATTCAGTTTGACTCATTAAATTAATGAGACTAGTTTGATTCATTGTATCAAAATTTACATGTGATTCATTGAATGAACGATTGCTGTCATGCAGTGAATGAATGCAGTTAGATTCATTAAATAAACGTGTTTAGTTTTTTCATGCACTCAAAGAATGATAAACGATTGTAGTTCGATTCATTGAATGAATCTATCTGCATTCATTCACTGCATGACAGCAATCGTTCATTCAATGAATCACACGGAAATTTTGATACAATGAATCAAACTAATCATATTAATTTAATGAGTCAAACTGAATTCGTTCATTAAATGAAACAAACGTTATTTCTTGATTCTGTGAAATGCAGTTTGATTCAATGAATGAATGATTTAAGTTTGTTTCACTGACTGTATGAATAACGTTTCATACATTGAAGATTGAAGATTGACGCATTAAATAAATGAATGCAGTTTGCTTCATTACATGCAAGAGTTAAGATTGTTTCATCCACTCAATGAGCAAAGGTTAATTCATTGAATGATTGATTTAGTTTCATTCATTGAAAGAATAAAGGCAGTTTTATTCATTGAATGAATGCGTTAACTCAAGACATTGAATGAATGAGTGAAGCTCGATTCATTGAATTAACACCAGCAGTTTGTTTCCTTGAATGAATGAATGCAGCTTCATTTGTTGAATGAAAGAAGGCAGTTAGCTTCATTAAATAAATGAGTTTGGTTTGATTCATTATATCAACGAATAACGTCTGATAGATTGAATGAACGATTGAAGTCAGATTCATTGAATGAATATTTGAAATAACACGTGCAGTTTATTTCATTGAATGAATTAGTATAGTTTGATTCATTAAATGAAGGAGTGCAGTTTGATTTGTTAAATGTATGGTTTAAGTTTGTTTCATTGAATCATTGATTAACGTTTTTTTCATTGAATGAACGATTGATGATAGATTCATTAAATGAATAAAGTCAATGAATGAGTTTGGTTTGTTTCATTGACTCAATGAATAACGTTTGATTCTTGGATTGAACGGTTCAATTTCGTTACAGTAAATGAATGAATGCAGTTTCACTCATTAAATGCATGACTCATTAAGATTGTTTCATTGGATCAATGAAAAACGTTTAATTAATTGAATGAATGGCTGAAGTTTGCTTAATTAAATGAATGTGTTCAGTTTGTTTAATTGATTCAATGAAAGAATGAATGCTGTTGAATTCATTGAATGAATGCGTTAAGCTCGAGACATTGAATGAGGGAGTGCAGTTTGGTTCATTGAATGAATGAGTGCTGTTTGATTCATGAAAGTCATGATTTAAGTTCGTTTCAATGAATCAACAAATAATGTTTGTTTCGTTTAATGGACGAATGCAGTTTGATTCACTGAATGAATACTTTAATTTCGAGATTGTGAATGCATGACAGAAGCTCTATTCATTGAATTTACAAGTGATTGAATGAATGAGTGCAGTTTGATTCATTGAATGAAAGAATACAGATAGATTCATTAAATTAATGAGAAGTTTCCTTCATTGACACGTTTGATTCTTGGAATGAACTGTTGAAGTTTGACACATTAAATAAATTAATGCAGTTTGATTCACTAAATGAATGAGTTTAGTTTGTTTCATTGACTGAATGAACGATTGATGTCAGCATCATTAAGTGAATGAATGCCGTTTGATTCATTGACTGAATGAGTGGTTTGATTCATTTAATCATTAAATGAGCAACGTGCAATTCCATGAATGAATGATTGAAGTTTTATTTAATAAATTAATTCATACAGTGTGATTCATTGAAGGAATGAGTGAAGTTTGATTCATTGAATGAAAGAAAGCAGTAAGTTTCAATGAATCAATGAATACCGTAAGATTCATTGAATGAAAGATTGAAGAATAATTCAATGATAGCATGAATGCAGTTTGATTCATCGAATGATTGTGTTAAGCTCAAGACAGTGAATGTATGTTAGAAGCACTACACATTGGATTAACACGTTCAGTTTGTCTCACTTAAAATGAATGAGTGCAGTTTGGTTCAGTAAATAAATAAGTGCAGTTTAATTCATTGAATGTATGATTTAAGTTTGTTTCATTCAATCAAGGAATAACGTTTGATACATCGAATGAACGATTGAAGTTTGTGTCATTAAAGGAATGAATGCAGTTTGACACAATAAATACAAGAGTTTAATTGAATGAACGAACACCGTTTCACTCAATGAAAGAATGAATGCAGTTTGGTTCATTACATTGAATAAATGAGGCAAGCTCTCCATCTTGAATTAACACGTTCAGTTTTGTTTCTTTGAATGAATGAATGCTGTTCGATTCCTTAAATGAATGAGTTTTGTTCGTTTCATTGACTTCAACTTTCGATTGAAGGATTGAAATCAGATTCATTAAATAAATGAATGCAGTTTAATTCATTAAATGCGTGAGTTAAGTTTGTTTCATGGAATCAAAGAACAACGTTTAATTCATTGATTGATTGAAAGACTGGAGTTTTAAGAAAATGAAAGAATGAATGCAGTTTGATTCAAGGAATTGATGCGTTAAGCTTGAGACATTGAATTAATGAGTGTAGGTTGATTCATTGACCAAAAGACGGCAGTAAGATTCATTTAATAAACGAGTGCAGTTTCATTCATTAATTGTGTGATTTAAGTTCGTTTCATTGAATTACTAAATATTGTTGGATTCATTTAATGCACATTTGATTCATGAAATCCGTGAGTTCGTTTGTTTCATTGAATCAATGAACAACATTTAATTCAATAATTTCAATCATTTATTGAATGCAGTTTGATTCATTGAATGAATGCATTATATTCGAGTCATTCAATGAATGAGAGAAGCTAGACTCATTAAATTAACATGTGGAGTTCGTTTCATTGATTGAATGAGTGCAGTATGATTCATTGATTGAATGCGGTTATATTCTTTAAACGATAGAGTTTAGTTTGTTGTATTAACTCAACTATTGGTTCATCTCAAATGCGTTAAGCTCGACACATTGAATGAATGAGAGAAGCTCTACTAATTGAACTAACGCGTGCAATTTGGTTTATTGATTGTGTGAGAGTAGATAGATTCTTAAAAGGAATGAATGATTTTAGTTAGATTAAATAAATGAATGAATTTAGTTTGTTTCATTGACTCAATGAATACCATTTGTTTCATTGAATGTACGATTGAAGTTTGATTCATTGAAAGAATGAATGCAGTTTGATCCTTTCAATGAATGAGTTTAGTTTGTTTCGTTGAATCAATTAAGAACGTTTGATTCATTGAATAAACGACGACGTTATTTTGCTTCATTAAATGCATGAGTCAAGTTTGTTTCATTTAATCAATAAACAACGTTTACGTTATTGAATGAATGGCTTAACTTTCATTCCATGAAAGGATGAATGCAGTTTGGTTCATTGAATGAATGCGTTAAACACAAGACATTGAATGAATGAGTAAAGTCGATTCATTGAATTAACACCAGCAGTTTGTTTCCTTGAATGAATGAATGCAGCTTAATTTATTGAATGAAAGAAGGCAGTTAGCTTCATTAAATGAATGAGTTTGGTTTGATTCATTATATCAACGAATAACGTCTAATAGATTGAATGAACGATTGAAGTCAGATTCATTGAATGAATATTTGAAATAACACGTGCAGTTTATTTCATTGAATGAATTAGTATAGTTTGATTCATTAAATGAAGGAGTGCGGTTTGATTTGTTAAATGTATGGTTTAAGTTTGTTTCATTGAATCATTGATTAACGTTTTTTTCATTGAATGAACGATTGATGATAGATTCATTAAATGAATAAAGTCAATGAATGAGTTTGGTTTGTTTCATTGACTCAATGAATAACGTTTGATTCTTGGATTGAACGGTTCAATTTCGTTACAGTAAATGAATGAATGCAGTTTCACTCATTAAATGCATGACTCATTAAGATTGTTTCATTGGATCAATGAAAAACGTTTAATTAATTGAATGAATGGCTGAAGTTTCATTCAATGAAAGATTGAATGCAGTTTGTTTCATTAAATGAATGAGTTTTGTTTGATTTATTGTATCAAAGAATAACGTTTGATTCATTGAATGATCGATTGATGTCAGGTTCATGCAATGAATGCAGTTTGATTCATTAAATGCATACGTTCAGATTGGTTCATTGAATCAATGAACAACGTTTAGTTCATTGAATGAATGAGTAAAGCTCGACTGATTGAATTAACACGTGCAGTTTGTTTCATGAATGAATGCAGCTGGATTCATTGAATGAAAAAAGGCAGTTAGAGTCATGATATTAATGAGCGCAGTTTGATTCCTTAAATGTATGATTTAAGTATGTTTCACTGCATCAAGAAATAACGTTTGTTTCATTTAATGAACGAATTCAGTTTGACTCATTAAATTAATGAGACTAGTTTGATTCATTGTATCAAAATTTACATGTGATTCATTGAATGAACGATTGCTGTCATGCAGTGAATGAATGCAGTTAGATTCATTAAATAAACGTGTTTAGTTTTTTCATACATTCAAAGAATGATAAACGATTGTAGTTCGATTCATTGAATGAATCTATCTGCATTCATTCACTGCATGACAGCAATCGTTCATTCAATGAATCACACGGAAATTTTGATACAATGAATCAAACTAATCATATTAATTTAATGAGTCAAACTGAATTCGTTCATTAAATGAAACAAACGTTATTTCTTGATTCTGTGAAATGCAGTTTGATTCAATGAATGAATGATTTAAGTTTGTTTCACTGACTGTATGAATAACGTTTCATACATTGAAGATTGAAGATTGACGCATTAAATAAATGAATGCAGTTTGCTTCATTACATGCAAGAGTTAAGATTGTTTCATCCACTCAATGAGCAAAGGTTAATTCATTGAATGATTGATTTAGTTTCATTCATTGAAAGAATAAAGGCAGTTTTATTCATTGAATGAATGCGTTAACTCAAGACATTGAATGAATGAGTGAAGCTCGATTCATTGAATTAACACCAGCAGTTTGTTTCCTTGAATGAATGAATGCAGCTTAATTTATTGAATGAAAGAAGGCAGTTAGCTTCATTAAATAAATGAGTTTGGTTTGATTCATTATATCAACGAATAACGTCTGATACATTGAATGAACGATTGAAGTCAGATTCATTGAATGAATATTTGAAATAACACGTGCAGTTTATTTTTTGAATGAATTAGTATAGTTTGATTCATTAAATAAAGGAGTGCAGTTTGATTTGTTAAATGTATGGTTTAAGTTTGTTTCATTGAATCATTGATTAACGTTTTTTTCATTGAATGAACGATTGATGATAGATTCATTAAATGAATAAAGTCAATGAATGAGTTTGGTTTGTTTCATTGACTCAATGAATAACGTTTGATTCTTGGATTGAACGGTTCAATTTCGTTACAGTAAATGAATGAATGCAGTTTCACTCATTAAATGCATGACTCATTAAGATTGTTTCATTGGATCAATGAAAAACGTTTAATTAATTGAATGAATGGCTGAAGTTTCATTCAATGAAAGATTGAATGCAGTTTGTTTCATTAAATGAATGAGTTTTGTTTGATTCATTGTATCAAAGAATAACGTTTGATTCATTGAATGATCGATTGATGTCAGATTCATGCAATGAATGAATGCAGTTTGATTCATTAAATGCATACGTTCAGATTGGTTCATTGAATCAATGAACAACGTTTAGTTCATTGAATGAATGATTTAAGTTTGATGCAATGACAGAACGAATACAGTTTGATTCATTGAATAAATTTGCTAAGCTCAAGACATTAATGAATGAAAGAAGCTCGAGTCATTAAATCAGCTCGTGTAGTTTGTTTCATTGAATGAATGCTGTTTGCTTAATTAAATGAATGTGTTCAGTTTGTTTAATTGATTCAATGAAAGAAAGAATGCTGTTGAATTCATTGAATGAATGCGTTAAGCTCGAGACATTGAATGAGGGAGTGCAGTTTGGTTCATTGAATGAATGAGTGCTGTTTGATTCATGAAAGTCATGATTTAAGTTCGTTTCAATGAATCAACAAATAATGTTTGTTTCGTTTAATGGACGAATGCAGTTTGATTCACTGAATGAATACTTCAATTTCGAGATAGTGAATGCATGACAGAAGCTCTATTCATTGAATTTACAAGTGATTGAATGAATGAGTGCAGTTTGGTTCATTCAATGAAAGAATACAGATAAAATCATTAAATTAATGAGAAGTTTCCTTCATTGACACGTTTGATTCTTGGAATGAACTGTTGAAGTTTGAAACATTAAATAAATTAATGCAGTTTGATTCACTAAATGAATGAGTTTAGTTTGTTTCATTGACTGAATGAACGATTGATGTCAGCATCATTAAGTGAATGAATGCCGTTTGATTCATTGACTGAATGAGTGGTTTGATTCATTTAATCATTAAATGAGCAACGTGCAATTCCATGAATGAATGATTGAAGTTTTATTTAATAAATTAATCCATACAGTGTGATTCATTGAAGGAATGAGTGAAGTTTGATTCATTGAATGAAAGAAAGCAGTAAGTTTCAATGAATCAATGAATACCGTAAGATTCATTGAATGAAAGATTGAAGAATAATTCAATGATAGCATGAATGCAGTTTGATTCATCGAATGATTGTGTTAAGCTCAAGACAGTGAATGTATGATAGAAGCTCTACACATTGGATTAACACGTTCAGTTTGTCTCACTTTGAATGAATGAGTGCAGTTTGGTTCAGTAAATAAATAAGTGCAGTTTAATTCATTGAATGTATGATTTAAGTTTGTTTCATTCAATCAAGGAATAACGTTTGATACATCGAATGAACGATTGAAGTTTGTGTCATTAAAGGAATGAATGCAGTTTGACACAATAAATGCAAGAGTTTAATTGAATGAACGAATATCGTTTCACTCAATGAAAGAATGAATGCAGTTTGGTTCATTACATTGAATAAATGAGGCAAGCTCTCCATCTTGAATTAACACGTTCAGTTTTGTTTCTTTGAATGAATGAATGCTGTTCGATTCCTTAAATGAATGAGTTTTGTTCGTTTCATTGACTTCAACTTTCGATTGAAGGATTGAAATCAGATTCATTAAATAAATGAATGCAGTTTAATTCATTAAATGCGTGAGTTAAGTTTGTTTCATGGAATCAAAGAACAACGTTTAATTCATTGATTGATTGAAAGACTGGAGTTTTAAGAAAATGAAAGAATGAATGCAGTTTGATTCAAGGAATTGATGCGTTAAGCTTGAGACATTGAATTAATGAGTGTAGGTTGATTCATTGACCAAAAGACGGCAGTAAGATTCATTTAATAAACGAGTGCAGTTTCATTCATTAATTGTGTGATTTAAGTTCGTTTCATTGAATTACTAAATATTGTTGGATTCATTTAATGCACATTTGATTCATGAAATCCGTGAGTTCGTTTGTTTCATTGAATCAATGAACAACATTTAATTCAATAATTTCAATCATTTATTGAATGCAGTTTGATTCATTGAATGAATGCATTATATTCGAGTCATTCAATGAATGAGAGAAGATAGATTCATTAAATTAACATGTGGAGTTCGTTTCATTGATTGAATGAGTGCAGTATGATTCATTGATTGAATGCGGTTATATTCTTTAAACGATAGAGTTTAGTTTGTTTTATTGACTCAACGTTTGGTTCATCTCAAATGCGTTAAGCTCGACACATTGAATGAATGAGAGAAGGTCTAATAATTGAACTAACGCGTGCAATTTGGTTTATTGAATGTGTGAGAGTATTAGATTCTTAAAAGGAATGAATGATTTTAGTTAGATTAAATAAATGAATGAATTTAGTTTGTTTCATTGACTCAATGAATACCATTTGTTTCATTGAATGTACGATTGAAGTTTGATTCATTGAAAGAATGAATGCAGTTTGATCCTTTGAATGAATGAGTTTAGTTTGTTTCGTTGAATCAATTTAGAACGTTTGATTCATTGAATAAACGACGATGTCATTTTGCTTCATTAAATGCATGAGTCAAGTTTGTTTCATTTAATCAATAAACAACGTTTAAGTTATTGAATGAATGGCTTAACTTTCATTCCATGAAAGGATGAATGCAGTTTGGTTCATTGAATGAATGCGTTAAACACTAGACATTGAATGAATGAGTGAAGCTCGATTCATTGAATTAACACCAGCAGTTTGTTTCCTTGAATGAATGAATGCAGCTTGATTTATTGAAAGAAAGAAGGCAGTTAGCTTCATTAAATGAATGAGTTTGGTTTGATTCATTATATCAACGAATAACGTCTGATAGATTGAATGAACGATTGAAGTCAGATTCATTGAATGAATATTTGAAATAACACGTGCAGTTTATTTCATTGAATGAATTAGTATAGTTTGCTTCATTAAATGAAGGAGTGCAGTTTGATTTGTTAAATGTATGGTTTAAGTTTGTTTCATTGAATCATTGATTAACGTTTTTTTCATTGAATGAACGATTGATGTTAGATTCATTAAATGAATAAAGTCAATGAATGAGTTTGGTTTGTTTCATTGACTCAATGAATAACTTTGATTCTTGGATGGAACGGTTCAATTTCGTTACAGTAAATGAATGAATGCAGTTTCACTCATTAAATGCATGACTCATTAAGATTGTTTCATTGGATCAATGAAAAACGTTTAATTAATTGAATGAATGACTGAAGTTTCATTCAATGAAAGATTGAATGCAGTTTGTTTCATTAAATGAATGAGTTTTGTTTGATTCATTGTATCAAAGAATAACGTTTGATTCATTGAATGATCGATTGATGTCAGATTCATGCAATGAATGAATGCAGTTTGATTCATTAAATGCATACGTTCAGATTGGTTCATTGAATCAATGAACAACGTTTAGTTCATTGAATGAATGATTTAAGTTTGATGCAATGACAGAACGAATACAGTTTGATTCATTGAATAAATTTGCTAAGCTCAAGACATTAATGAATGAAAGAAGCTCGAGTCATTAAATCAGCGCGTGTAGTTTGTTCATTGAATGAATGCTGTTTGCTTAATTAAATGAATGTGTTCAGTTTGTTTAATTGATTCAATGAAAGAATGAATGCTGTTGAATTCATTGAATGAATGCGTTAAGCTCGAGACATTGAATGAGGGAGTGCAGTTTGGTTCATTGAATGAATGAGTGCTGTTTGATTCATGAAAGTCATGATTTAAGTTCGTTTCAATGAATCAACAAATAATGTTTGTTTCGTTTAATGGACGAATGCAGTTTGATTCACTGAATGAATACTTTAATTTCGAGATAGTGAATGCATGACAGAAGCTCTATTCATTGAATTTACAAGTGATTGAATGAATGAGTGCAGTTTGATTCATTCAATGAAAGAATACAGATAGATTCATTAAATTAATGAGAAGTTTCCTTCATTGACACGTTTGATTCTTGGAATGAACTGTTGAAGTTTGACACATTAAATAAATTAATGCAGTTTGATTCACTAAATGAATGAGTTTAGTTTGTTTCATTGACTGAATGAACGATTGATGTCAGCATCATTAAGTGAATGAATGCCGTTTGATTCATTGACTGAATGAGTGGTTTGATTCATTTAATCATTAAATGAGCAACGTGCAATTCCATGAATGAATGATTGAAGTTTTATTTAATAAATTAATTCATACAGTGTGATTCATTGAATGAATGAGTGAAGTTTGATTCACTGAATGAAAGAAAGCAGTAAGTTTCAATGAATCAACGAATACCGTAAGATTCATTGAATGAAAGATTGAAGAGTAATTCAATGATGGCATGAATGCAGGTTGATTCATCGAATGATTGTGTTTCGCTCAAGACAGTGAATGTATGATGGAAGCTCTACAGATTGGATTAACACGTTCAGTTTGTCTCACTTTGAATGAATGAGTGCAGTTTGGTTCAGTAAATAAATAAGTGCAGTTTAATTCATTGAATGTATGATTAAAGTTTGTTTCATTCAATCAAGGAATAACGTTTGATACATCGAATGAACGATTGAAGTTTGTGTCATTAAAGGAATGAATGCAGTTTGACACAATAAATACAAGAGTTTAATTGAATGAACGAATACCGTTTCACTCAATGAAAGAATGAATGCAGTTTGGTTCATTACATTGAATGAATGAGGCAAGCTCTCCATCTTGAATTAACACGTTCAGTTTTGTTTCTTTGAATGAATGAATGCTGTTCGATTCCTTAAATGAATGAGTTTTGTTCGTTTCATTGCCTTCAACTTTCGATTGAAGGATTGAAATCAGATTCATTAAATAAATGAATGCAGTTTAATTCATTAAATGCGTGAGTTAAGTTTGTTTCATGGAATCAAAGAACAACGTTTAATTCATTGATTGATTGAAAGACTGGAGTTTTAAGAAAATGAAAGAATGAATGCAGTTTGATTCAAGGAATTGATGCGTTAAGCTTGAGACATTGAATTAATGAGTGTAGGTTGATTCATTGACCAAAAGACGGCAGTAAGATTCATTTAATAAACGAGTGCAGTTTCATTCATTAATTGTGTGATTTAAGTTCGTTTCATTGAATTACTAAATATTGTTGGATTCATTTAATGCACATTTGATTCATGAAATCCGTGAGTTCGTTTGTTTCATTGAATCAATGAACAACATTTAATTCAATAATTTCAATCATTTATTGAATGCAGTTTGATTCATTGAATGAATGCATTATATTCGAGTCATTCAATGAATGAGAGAAGATAGATTCATTAAATTAACATGTGGAGTTCGTTTCATTGATTGAATGAGTGCAGTATGATTCATTGATTGAATGCGGTTATATTCTTTAAACGATAGAGTTTAGTTTGTTTTATTGACTCAATGTATAACGTTTGGTTCATCTCAAATGCGTTAAGCTCGACACATTGAATGAATGAGAGAAGCTCTACTAATTGAACTAACGCGTGCAATTTGGTTTATTGATTGTGTGAGAGTAGATAGATTCTTAAAAGGAATGAATGATTTTAGTTAGATTAAATAAATGAATGAATTTAGTTTGTTTCATTGACTCAATGAATACCATTTGTTTCATTGAATGTACGATTGAAGTTTGATTCATTGAAAGAATGAATGCAGTTTGATCCTTTCAATGAATGAGTTTAGTTTGTTTCGTTGAATCAATTACGAACGTTTGATTCATTGAATAAACGACGATGTCAGTTTGCTTCATTAAATGCATGAGTCAAGTTTGTTTCATTTAATCAATAAACAACGTTTAAGTTATTGAATGAATGGCTTAACTTTCATTCCATGAAAGGATGAATGCAGTTTGGTTCATTGAATGAATGCGTTAAACACAAGACATTGAATGAATAAGAGAAACTCAACTCATTGAAGTTTGTTTCATTGAATGAACGAGTGCAGTTTGATTCATTGAATGAAAGCTGTTAGATTAATTAAATAAATAAGTTTAGTTTTTTTTTCATTGAATCGTTGAATAACGTTTGATTCATTGAATGAACATTTAATGTCATATTATTTTAATTAATGAATGCAGTTTAATTCAGTAAATGCATGATGTGAGTTTGTTTCATTGAAGCAATGAATAACGTTTTATTGCTTCAATGAAACAAACTCACATCATACATTTACTGAATTAAACTGAATGAATGGTTGAGGCATCATTCAACGGAAGAATTAATGCAGTTGGATTCATTAAGCTCAAGACATTGAAAGAATGAGTAAAGCTCGACTGATTGAATTAACACGTGCAGTTTGTTTCATGAATGAATGCAGCTGGATTCATTGAATGAAAAAAGGCAGTTAGAGTCATGATATTAATGAGCGCAGTTTGATTCCTTAAATGTATGATTTAAGTATGTTTCACTGCACCAAGAAATAACGTTTGTTTCATTTAATGAACGAATTCAGTTTGACTCATTAAATTAATGAGACTAGTTTGATTCATTGTATCAAAATTTACATGTGATTCATTGAATGAAGGAGGAGAAAGTGAGTCTGCAGATGCTGGAGATCAAAGTTGAAACTTTATTGCTGGAACAGCACAGCAGGTCAGGCAGCATCCAGGGAACAGGAGATTCGACGTTTCGGGCACAGGCCCTTCTTCAGGAATGAGCAGAGAGTGTTCAGCAGGAGAAGATAAAAGGTAGGGAGGAGGGACTTGGAGGAGGGGAGTTGGAAATGTGATAGGTGGAAAGAGGTCAAGGTGAGGGTGATAGGTCGGAGTAGGGTGGAGGCGGAGAGGTCAAGAAGAAGACTGCAGGTCAGGAAGGCGGTGCCGGGCTGGAAGGATCCGGCTGAGACAAGGTGGGGGGAGGGGGGATGAAGAAACTGGTGAAGTCCAAGTTCATCCCCTGCGGTTGGAGGGTTCCCAGTCGGAAGATAAGACGCTCCTCCTCCGACCGTCGGGTTGTTGTGGTTTGGCGGTGGATGAGTCCAATGACCTGCATATCCTCGGTGGAGTGGGAGGGGGAGTTGAAATGCTGTGCCACAGGTTGGTTGGGTTGGTTCGTCCGGGTGGCCCAGAGGTGCTCCCTGAATCGCTCCGCAAGTAGGCGGCCTGTCTCCCCAATATAGAGGAGGCCACACCGGCTGCAGCGGATGCAGTAGATGATGTGGGTGGAGGTGCAGGTGAATCTGTGGCGGATATGGAAGTTTCCCTTGGGGCCTTGGAGAGAAGTGAGGGGGGAGGTGTGGGCGCAAGTGTTGCACCTCCTGCGGTTGCAAGGGAAGGTGCCGGGAGTGGTGGTTGGGTCGGTGGGGGGTGTGGATCTGACAAGGGAGTAGCGGAGGGAGTGGTCTCTACGGAAAGCTGATAGGGGAGGGGAGGGAAATATATCCTTGGTGCTGGGGTCTGTTTGGAGGTGGCGGAAGTGACGGCGGATGATGCGCTGTACATGGAGATTGGTGGGGTGGTAGGTGAGGACCAGTGGGGTTCTGTCCTGGTGGCGGTTGGAGGGGCGGGGCTCAAGGGCGGAGGAGCGGGAAGTGGAGGAGATGCGGTGGAGGGCACCGTCGACCACGTCGGGGGGGAAATTGCGGTCCTTGAAGAAGGAGGCCATCTGTGTTGTACGTATTTTGAACTGGTCCTCCTGGGAGCAGATGCGGCGGAGACGAAGGAATTGGGAGAATGGGATGGCGTTTTTACAGGGGGCAGGATGGGAGGAGGTGTAGTCCAGGTAGCTGTGGGAGTCGGTAGGTTTGTAGTAGATGTCCGTGTTGATTCGGTCGCCTGAGATAGAAACAGAAAGGTCTAGGAAGGGGAGGGAGGAGTCCGAGACTGTCCAGGTGAATTTGAGGTCGGGGTGGAAGGTGTTGGTGTAGTGGATGAACTGTTCAACCTCCTCGTGGGAGCACGAGGTAGCGCCGATACAGTCATCAATGTAGCGAAGAAAAAGATGGGGGGTGGGGCCAGTGTAGTTGCGGAAGATGGATTGTTCCACATACCCTACAAAGAGGCAGGCATAGCTGGGGCCCATGCGGGTGCCCATGGCTACTCCTTTTGTTTGGAGAAAGTGGGAGGATTGGAAAGAAAAGTTGTTCAGGGTGAGGACAAGTTCGGTCAGTCGAAGGAGGGTGTCGGTGGAAGGTGTCATTGAATGAACGATTGCTGTCATGCAGTGAATGAATGCAGTTCGATTCATTAAATAAACGTGTTTAGTTTTTTCATGCACTCAAAGAATGATAAACGTTTGTAGTTCGATTCATTGAATGAATCTATCTGCATTCATTCACTGCATGACAGCAATCGTTCATTCAATGAATCACACGGAAATTTTGATACAATGAATCCAACTAATCATATTAATTTAATGAGTCAAACTGAATTCGTTCATTAAATGAAACAAACGTTATTTCTTGATTCTGTGAAATGCAGTTTGATTCAATGAATGAATGATTTAAATTTGTTTCACTGACTGTATGAATAACGTTTCATACATTGAAGATTGAAGATTGACGCATTAAATAAATGAATGCAGTTTGCTTCATTACATGCAAGAGTTAAGATTGTTTCATCCACTCAATGAGCAAAGGTTAATTCATTGAATGATTGATTTAGTTTCATTCATTGAAAGAATAAAGGCAGTTTTATTCATTGAATGAATGCGTTAACTCAAGACATTGAATGAATGAGTGAAGCTCGATTCATTGAATTAACACCAGCAGTTTGTTTCCTTGAATGAATGAATGCAGCTTAATTTATTGAATGAAAGAAGGCAGTTAGCTTCATTAAATAAATGAGTTTGGTTTGATTCATTATATCAACGAATAACGTCTGATACATTGAATGAACGATTGAAGTCAGATTCATTGAATGAATATTTGAAATAACACGTGCAGTTTATTTTTTGAATGAATTAGTATAGTTTGATTCATTAAATGAAGGAGTGCAGTTTGATTTGTTAAATGTATGGTTTAAGTTTGTTTCATTGAATCATTGATTAACGTTTTTTTCATTGAATGAACGATTGATGATAGATTCATTAAATGAATAAAGTCAATGAATGAGTTTGGTTTGTTTCATTGACTCAATGAATAACGTTTGATTCTTGGATTGAACGGTTCAATTTCGTTACAGTAAATGAATGAATGCAGTTTCACTCATTAAATGCATGACTCATTAAGATTGTTTCATTGGATCAATGAAAAACGTTTAATTAATTGATTGAATGGCTGAAGTTTCAT
Organism: Chiloscyllium plagiosum; assembly: GCF_037043375.1. NCBI lineage: Eukaryota > Metazoa > Chordata > Chondrichthyes > Orectolobiformes > Hemiscylliidae > Chiloscyllium > Chiloscyllium plagiosum. Next base: position 68,241,461 of record NW_028270158.1, on the reverse strand, counting down.
TCAATGAAAGATTGAATGCAGTTTGTTTCATTAAATGAATGAGTTTTGTTTGAATCATTGTATCAAAGAATAACGTTTGATTCATTGAATGATCGATTGATGTCAGATTCATGCAATGAATGAATGCAGTTTGATTCATTAAATGCATACGTTCAGATTGGTTCATTGAATCAATGAACAACGTTTAGTTCATTGAATGAATGATTTAAGTTTGATGCAATGACAGAACGAATACAGTTTGATTCATTGAATAAATTTGCTAAGCTCAAGACATTAATGAATGAAAGAAGCTCGAGTCATTAAATCAGCTCGTGTAGTTTGTTTCATTGAATGAATGCTGTTTGCTTAATTAAATGAATGTGTTCAGTTTGTTTAATTGATTCAATGAAAGAAAGAATGCTGTTGAATTCATTGAATGAATGCGTTCATTGAATGAGGGAGTGCAGTTTGGTTCATTGAATGAATGAGTGCTGTTTGATTCATGAAAGTCATGATTTAAGTTCGTTTCAATGAATCAACAAATAATGTTTGTTTCGTTTAATGGACGAATGCAGTTTGATTCACTGAATGAATACTTCAATTTCGAGATAGTGAATGCATGACAGAAGCTCTATTCATTGAATTTACAAGTGATTGAATGAATGAGTGCAGTTTGATTCATTGAATGAAAGAATACAGATAGATTCATTAAATTAATGAGAAGTTTCCTTCATTGACACGTTTGATTCTTGGAATGAACTGTTGAAGTTTGACACATTAAATAAATTAATGCAGTTTGATTCACTAAATGAATGAGTTTAGTTTGTTTCATTGACTGAATGAACGATTGATGTCAGCATCATTAAGTGAATGAATGCCGTTTGATTCATTGACTGAATGAGTGGTTTGATTCATTTAATCATTAAATGAGCAACGTGCAATTCCATGAATGAATGATTGAAGTTTTATTTAATAAATTAATTCATACAGTGTGATTCATTGAAGGAATGAGTGAAGTTTGATTAATTGAATGAAAGAAAGCAGTAAGTTTCAATGAATCAATGAATACCGTAAGATTCATTGAATGAAAGATTGAAGAGTAATTCAATGATAGCATGAATGCAGTTTGATTCATCGAATGATTGTGTTAAGCTCAAGACAGTGAATGTATGATGGAAGCTCTACGCATTGGATTAACACGTTCAGTTTGTCTCACTTTGAATGAATGAGTGCAGTTTGGTTCAGTAAATAAATAAGTGCAGTTTAATTCATTGAATGTATGATTTAAGTTTGTTTCATTCAATCAAGGAATAACGTTTGATACATCGAATGAACGATTGAAGTTTGTGTCATTAAAGGAATGAATGCAGTTTGACACAATAAATACAAGAGTTTAATTGAATGAACGAATACCGTTTCACTCAATGAAAGAATGAATGCAGTTTGGTTCATTACATTGAATGAATGAGGCAAGCTCTCCATCTTGAATTAACACGTTCAGTTTTGTTTCTTTGAATGAATGAATGCTGTACGATTCCTTAAATGAATGAGTTTTGTTCGTTTCATTGACTTCAACTTTCGATTGAAGGATTGAAATCAGATTCATTAAATAAATGAATGCAGTTTAATTCATTAAATGCGTGAGTTAAGTTTGTTTCATGGAATCAAAGAACAACGTTTAATTCATTGATTGATTGAAAGACTGGAGTTTTAAGAAAATGAAAGAATGAATGCAGTTTGATTCAAGGAATTGATGCGTTAAGCTTGAGACATTGAATTAATGAGTGTAGGTTGATTCATTGACCAAAAGACGGCAGTAAGATTCATTTAATAAACGAGTGCAGTTTCATTCATTAATTGTGTGATTTAAGTTCGTTTCATTGAATTACTAAATATTGTTGGATTCATTTAATGGACATTTGATTCATGAAATCCGTGAGTTCGTTTGTTTCATTGAATCAATGAACAACATTTAATTCAATAATTTCAATCATTTATTGAATGCAGTTTGATTCATTGAATGAATGCATTATATTCGAGTCATTCAATGAATGAGAGAAGCTAGATTCATTAAATTAACATGTGGAGTTCGTTTCATTGATTGAATGAGTGCAGTATGATTCATTGATTGAATGCGGTTATATTCTTTAAACGATAGAGTTTAGTTTGTTTTATTAACTCAACGTTTGGTTCATCTCAAATGCGTTAAGCTCGACACATTGAATGAATGAGAGAAGGTCTAATAATTGAACTAACGCGTGCAATTTGGTTTATTGAATGTGTGAGAGTAGATAGATTCTTAAAAGGAATGAATGATTTTAGTTAGATTAAATAAATGAATGAATTTAGTTTGTTTCATTGACTCAATGAATACCATTTGTTTCATTGAATGTACGATTGAAGTTTGATTCATTGAAAGAATGAATGCAGTTTGATCCTTTGAATGAATGAGTTTAGTTTGTTTCGTTGAATCAATTAAGAACGTTTGATTCATTGAATAAACGACGATGTCAGTTTGCTTCATTAAATGCATGAGTCAAGTTTGTTTCATTTAATCAATAAACAACGTTTACGTTATTGAATGAATGGCTTAACTTTCATTCCATGAAAGGATGAATGCAGTTTGGTTCATTGAATGAATGCGTTAAACACAAGACATTGAATGAATGAGTGAAGCTCGATTCATTGAATTAACACCAGCAGTTTGTTTCCTTGAATGGATGAATGCAGCTTGATTTATTGAATGAAAAAAGGCAGTTAGCTTCATTAAATGAATGAGTTTGGTTTGATTCATTATATCAACGAAAAACGTCTGATAGATTGAATGAACGATTGAAGTCAGATTCATTGAATGAATATTTGAAATAACACGTGCAGTTTATTTCATTGAATGAATTAGTATAGTTTGATTCATTAAATGAAGGAGTGCAGTTTGATTTGTTAAATGTATGGTTTAAGTTTGTTTCATTGAATCATTGATTAACGTTTTTTTCATTGAATGAACGATTGATGATAGATTCATTAAATGAATAAAGTCAATGAATGAGTTTGGTTTGTTTCATTGACTCAATGAATAACGTTTGATTCTTGGATTGAACGGTTCAATTTCGTTACAGTAAATGAATGAATGCAGTTTCACTCATTAAATGCATGACTCATTAAGATTGTTTCATTGGATCAATGAAAAACGTTTAATTAATTGAATGAATGACTGAAGTTTCATTCAATGAAAGATTGAATGCAGTTTGTTTCATTAAATGAATGAGTTTTGTTTGATTCATTATATCAAAGAATAACGTTTGATTCTTTGAATGATCGATTGATGTCAGATTCATGCAATGAATGAATGCAGTTTGATTCATTAAATGCATACGTTCAGATTGGTTCATTGAATCAATGAACAACGTTTAGTTCATTGAATGAATGATTTAAGTTTGATGCAATGACAGAACGAATACAGTTTGATTCATTGAATAAATTTGCCAGGCTCAAGACATTAATGAATGAAAGAAGCTCGAGTCATTAAATCAGCGCGTGTAGTTTGTTCATTGAATGAATGCTGTTTGCTTAATTAAATGAATGTGTTCAGTTTGTTTAATTGATTCAATGAAAGAATGAATGCTGTTGAATTCATTGAATGAATGCGTTAAGCTCGAGACATTGAATGAGGGAGTGCAGTTTGGTTCATTGAATGAATGAGTGCTGTTTGATTCATGAAAGTCATGATTTAAGTTCGTTTCAATGAATCAACAAATAATGTTTGTTTCGTTTAATGGACGAATGCAGTTTGATTCACTGAATGAATACTTTAATTTCGAGATAGTGAATGCATGACAGAAGCTCTATTCATTGAATTTACAAGTGATTGAATGAATGAGTGCAGTTTGATTCATTGAATGAAAGAATACAGATAGATTCATTAAATTAATGAGAAGTTTCCTTCATTGACACGTTTGATTCTTGGAATGAACTGTTGAAGTTTGACACATTAAATAAATTAATGCAGTTTGATTCACTAAATGAATGAGTTTAGTTTGTTTCATTGACTGAATGAACGATTGATGTCAGCATCATTAAGTGAATGAATGCCGTTTGATTCATTGACTGAATGAGTGGTTTGATTCATTTAATCATTAAATGAGCAACGTGCAATTCCATGAATGAATGATTGAAGTTTTATTTAATAAATTAATTCATACAGTGTGATTCATTGAAGGAATGAGTGAAGTTTGATTCATTGAATGAAAGAAAGCAGTAAGTTTCAATGAATCAATGAATACCGTAAGATTCATTGAATGAAATTTTGAAGAGTAATTCAATGATAGCATGAATGCAGTTTGATTCAGCGAATGATTGTGTTAAGCTCAAGACAGTGAATGTATGATGGAAGCTCTACACATTGGATTAACACGTTCAGTTTGTCTCACTTTGAATGAATGAGTGCAGTTTGGTTCAGTAAATAAATAAGTGCAGTTTAATTCATTGAATGTATGATTTAAGTTTGTTTCATTCAATCAAGGAATAACGTTTGATACATCGAATGAACGATTGAAGTTTGTGTCATTAAAGGAATGAATGCAGTTTGACACAATAAATACAAGAGTTTAATTGAATGAACGAATACCGTTTCACTCAATGAAAGAATGAATGCAGTTTGGTTCATTACATTGAATGAATGAGGCAAGCTCTCCATCTTGAATTAACACGTTCAGTTTTGTTTCTTTGAATGAATGAATGCTGTACGATTCCTTAAATGAATGAGTTTTGTTCGTTTCATTGACTTCAACTTTCGATTGAAGGATTGAAATCAGATTCATTAAATAAATGAATGCAGTTTAATTCATTAAATGCGTGAGTTAAGTTTGTTTCATGGAATCAAAGAACAACGTTTAATTCATTGATTGATTGAAAGACTGGAGTTTTAAGAAAATGAAAGAATGAATGCAGTTTGATTCAAGGAATTGATGCGTTAAGCTTGAGACATTGAATTAATGAGTGTAGGTTGATTCATTGACCAAAAGACGGCAGTAAGATTCATTTAATAAACGAGTGCAGTTTCATTCATTAATTGTGTGATTTAAGTTCGTTTCATTGAATTACTAAATATTGTTGGATTCATTTAATGGACATTTGATTCATGAAATCCGTGAGTTCGTTTGTTTCATTGAATCAATGAACAACATTTAATTCAATAATTTCAATCATTTATTGAATGCAGTTTGATTCATTGAATGAATGCATTATATTCGAGTCATTCAATGAATGAGAGAAGCTAGATTCATTAAATTAACATGTGGAGTTCGTTTCATTGATTGAATGAGTGCAGTATGATTCATTGATTGAATGCGGTTATATTCTTTAAACGATAGAGTTTAGTTTGTTTTATTGACTCAATGTATAACGTTTGGTTCATCTCAAATGCGTTAAGCTCGACACATTGAATGAATGAGAGAAGGTCTAATAATTGAACTAACGCGTGCAATTTGGTTTATTGAATGTGTGAGAGTAGATAGATTCTTAAAAGGAATGAATGATTTTAGTTAGATTAAATAAATGAATGAATTTAGTTTGTTTCATTGACTCAATGAATACCATTTGTTTCATTGAATGTACGATTGAAGTTTGATTCATTGAAAGAATGAATGCAGTTTGATCCTTTGAATGAATGAGTTTAGTTTGTTTCGTTGAATCAATTAAGAACGTTTGATTCATTGAATAAACGACGATGTCATTTTGCTTCATTAAATGCATGAGTCAAGTTTGTTTCATTTAATCAATAAACAACGTTTACGTTATTGAATGAATGGCTTAACTTTCATTCCATGAAAGGATGAATGCAGTTTGGTTCATTGAATGAATGCGTTAAACACTAGACATTGAATGAATGAGTGAAGCTCGATTCATTGAATTAACACCAGCAGTTTGTTTCCTTGAATGAATGAATGCAGCTTGATTTATTGAAAGAAAGAAGGCAGTTAGCTTCATTAAATGAATGAGTTTGGTTTGATTCATTATATCAACGAATAACGTCTGATAGATTGAATGAACGATTGAAGTCAGATTCATTTGAAATAACACGTGCAGTTTATTTCATTGAATGAATTAGTATAGTTTGATTCATTAAATGAAGGAGTGCAGTTTGATTTGTTAAATGTATGGTTTAAGTTTGTTTCATTGAATCATTGATTAACGTTTTTTTCATTGAATGAACGATTGATGATAGATTCATTAAATGAATAAAGTCAATGAATGAGTTTGGTTTGTTTCATTGACTCAATGAATAACGTTTGATTCTTGGATTGAACGGTTCAATTTCGTTACAGTAAATGAATGAATGCAGTTTCACTCATTAAATGCATGACTCATTAAGATTGTTTCATTGGATCAATGAAAAACGTTTAATTAATTGAATGAATGGCTGAAGTTTCATTCAATGAAAGATTGAATGAAGTTTGTTTCATTAAAGGAATGAGTTTTGTTTGATTCATTGTATCAAAGAATAACGTTTGATTCATTGAATGATCGATTGATGTCAGATTCATGCAATGAATGAATGCAGTTTGATTCATTAAATGCATACGTTCAGATTGGTTCATTGAATCAATGAACAACGTTTAGTTCATTGAATGAATGATTTAAGTTTGATGCAATGACAGAACGAATACAGTTTGATTCATTGAATAAATTTGCCAGGCTCAAGACATTAATGAATGAAAGAAGCTCGAGTCATTAAATCAGCGCGTGTAGTTTGTTCATTGAATGAATGCTGTTTGCTTAATTAAATGAATGTGTTCAGTTTGTTTAATTGATTCAATGAAAGAATGAATGCTGTTGAATTCATTGAATGAATGCGTTAAGCTCGAGACATTGAATGAGGGAGTGCAGTTTGGTTCATTGAATGAATGAGTGCTGTTTGATTCATGAAAGTCATGATTTAAGTTCGTTTCAATGAATCAACAAATAATGTTTGTTTCGTTTAATGGACGAATGCAGTTTGATTCACTGAATGAATACTTTAATTTCGAGATAGCGAATGCATGACAGAAGATCTATTCATTGAATTTACAAGTGATTGAATGAATGAGTGCAGTTTGATTCATTGAATGAAAGAATACAGATAGATTCATTAAATTAATGAGAAGTTTCCTTCATTGACACGTTTGATTCTTGGAATGAACTGTTGAAGTTTGACACATTAAATAAATTAATGCAGTTTGATTCACTAAATGAATGAGTTTAGTTTGTTTCATTGACTGAATGAACGATTGATGTCAGCATCATTAAGTGAATGAATGCCGTTTGATTCGTTGACTGAATGAGTGGTTTGATTCATTTAATCATTAAATGAGCAACGTGCAATTCCATGAATGAATGATTGAAGTTTTATTTAATAAATTAATTCATACAGTGTGGTTCATTGAATGAATGAGTGAAGTTTGATTCATTGAATGAAAGAAAGCAGTAAGTTTCAATGAATCAACGCATACCGTAAGATTCATTGAATGAAAGATTGAAGAGTAATTCAATGATGGCATGAATGCAGGTTGATTCATCGAATGATTGTGTTAAGCTCAAGACAGTGAATGTATGATGGAAGCTCTACAGATTGGATTAACACGTTCAGTTTGTCTCACTTTGAATGAATGAGTGCAGTTTGGTTCAGTAAATAAATAAGTGCAGTTTAATTCATTGAATGTATGATTTAAGTTTGTTTCATTCAATCAAGGAATAACGTTTGATACATCGAATGAACGATTGAAGTTTGTGTCATTAAAGGAATGAATGCAGTTTGACACAATAAATACAAGAGTTTAATTGAATGAACGAATACCGTTTCACTCAATGAAAGAATGAATGCAGTTTGGTTCATTACATTGAATGAATGAGGCAAGCTCTCCATCTTGAATTAACACGTTCAGTTTTGTTTCTTTGAATGAATGAATGCTGTTCGATTCCTTAAATGAATGAGTTTTGTTCGTTTCATTGACTTCAACTTTCGATTGAAGGATTGAAATCAGATTCATTAAATAAATGAATGCAGTTTAATTCATTAAATGCGTGAGTTAAGTTTGTTTCATGGAATCAAAGAACAACGTTTAATTCATTGATTGATTGAAAGACTGGAGTTTTAAGAAAATGAAAGAATGAATGCAGTTTGATTCAAGGAATTGATGCGTTAAGCTTGAGACATTGAATTAATGAGTGTAGGTTGATTCATTGACCAAAAGACGGCAGTAAGATTCATTTAATAAACGAGTGCAGTTTCATTCATTAATTGTGTGATTTAAGTTCGTTTCATTGAATTACTAAATATTGTTGGATTCATTTAATGGACATTTGATTTATGAAATCCGTGAGTTCGTTTGTTTCATTGAATCAATGAACAACATTTAATTCAATAATTTCAATCATTTATTGAATGCAGTTTGATTCATTGAATGAATGCATTATATTCGAGTCATTCAATGAATGAGAGAAGCTAGATTCATTAAATTAACATGTGGAGTTCGTTTCATTGATTGAATGAGTGCAGTATGATTCATTGATTGAATGCGGTTATATTCTTTAAACGATAGAGTTTAGTTTGTTTTATTGACTCAATGTATAACGTTTGGTTCATCTCAAATGCGTTAAGCTCGACACATTGAATGAATGAGAGAAGGTCTAATAATTGAACTAACGCGTGCAATTTGGTTTATTGAATGTGTGAGAGTAGATAGATTCTTAAAAGGAATGAATGATTTTAGTTAGATTAAATAAATGAATGAATTTAGTTTGTTTCATTGACTCAATGAATACCATTTGTTTCATTGAATGTACGATTGAAGTTTGATTCATTGAAAGAATGAATGCAGTTTGATCCTTTGAATGAATGAGTTTAGTTTGTTTCGTTGAATCAATTAAGAACGTTTGATTCATTGAATAAACGACGATGTCATTTTGCTTCATTAAATGCATGAGTCAAGTTTGTTTCATTTAATCAATAAACAACGTTTACGTTATTGAATGAATGGCTTAACTTTCATTCCATGAAAGGATGAATGCAGTTTGGTTCATTGAATGAATGCGTTAAACACTAGACATTGAATGAATGAGTGAAGCTCGATTCATTGAATTAACACCAGCAGTTTGTTTCCTTGAATGAATGAATGCAGCTTGATTTATTGAAAGAAAGAAGGCAGTTAGCTTCATTAAATGAATGAGTTTGGTTTGATTCATTATATCAACGAATAACGTCTGATAGATTGAATGAACGATTGAAGTCAGATTCATTTGAAATAACACGTGCAGTTTATTTCATTGAATGAATTAGTATAGTTTGATTCATTAAATGAAGGAGTGCAGTTTGATTTGTTAAATGTATGGTTTAAGTTTGTTTCATTGAATCATTGATTAACGTTTTTTTCATTGAATGAACGATTGATGATAGATTCAGAAAATGAATAAAGTCAATGAATGAGTTTGGTTTGTTTCATTGACTCAATGAATAACGTTTGATTCTTGGATTGAACGGTTCAATTTCGTTACAGTAAATGAATGAATGCAGTTTCACTCATTAAATGCATGACTCATTAAGATTGTTTCATTGGATCAATGAAAAACGTTTAATTAATTGAATGAATGGCTGAAGTTTCATTCAATGAAAGATTGAATGAAGTTTGTTTCATTAAAGGAATGAGTTTTGTTTGATTCATTGTATCAAAGAATAACGTTTGATTCATTGAATGATCGATTGATGTCAGCTTCATGCAATGAATGAATGCAGTTTGATTCATTAAATGCATACGTTCAGATTGGTTCATTGAATCAATGAACAACGTTTAGTTCATTGAATGAATGATTTAAGTTTGATGCAATGACAGAACGAATACAGTTTGATTCATTGAATAAATTTGCCAGGCTCAAGACATTAATGAATGAAAGAAGCTCGAGTCATTAAATCAGCGCGTGTAGTTTGTTCATTGAATGAATGCTGTTTGCTTAATTAAATGAATGTGTTCAGTTTGTTTAATTGAAAAGAATGAATGCTGTTGAATTCATTGAATGAATGCGTTAAGCTCGAGACATTGAATGAGGGAGTGCAGTTTGGTTCATTGAATGAATGAGTGCTGTTTGATTCATGAAAGTCATGATTTAAGTTCGTTTCAATGAATCAACAAATAATGTTTGTTTCGTTTAATGGACGAATGCAGTTTGATTCACTGAATGAATACTTTAATTTCGAGATAGCGAATGCATGACAGAAGCTCTATTCATTGAATTTACAAGTGATTGAATGAATGAGTGCAGTTTGATTCATTGAATGAAAGAATACAGATAGATTCATTAAATTAATGAGAAGTTTCCTTCATTGACACGTTTGATTCTTGGAATGAACTGTTGAAGTTTGACACATTAAATAAATTAATGCAGTTTGATTCACTAAATGAATGAGTTTAGTTTGTTTCATTGACTGAATGAACGATTGATGTCAGCATCATTAAGTGAATGAATGCCGTTTGATTCGTTGACTGAATGAGTGGTTTGATTCATTTAATCATTAAATGAGCAACGTGCAATTCCATGAATGAATGATTGAAGTTTTATTTAATAAATTAATTCATACAGTGTGGTTCATTGAATGAATGAGTGAAGTTTGATTCATTGAATGAAAGAAAGCAGTAAGTTTCAATGAATCAACGAATACCGTAAGATTCATTGAATGAAAGATTGAAGAGTAATTCAATGATGGCATGAATGCAGGTTGATTCATCGAATGATTGTGTTAAGCTCAAGACAGTGAATGTATGATGGAAGCTCTACAGATTGGATTAACACGTTCAGTTTGTCTCACTTTGAATGAATGAGTGCAGTTTGGTTCAGTAAATAAATAAGTGCAGTTTAATTCATTGAATGTATGATTTAAGTTTGTTTCATTCAATCAAGGAATAACGTTTGATACATCGAATGAACGATTGAAGTTTGTGTCATTAAAGGAATGAATGCAGTTTGACACAATAAATACAAGAGTTTAATTGAATGAACGAATACCGTTTCACTCAATGAAAGAATGAATGCAGTTTGGTTCATTACATTGAATGAATGAGGCAAGCTCTCCATCTTGAATTAACACGTTCAGTTTTGTTTCTTTGAATGAATGAATGCTGTACGATTCCTTAAATGAATGAGTTTTGTTCGTTTCATTGACTTCAACTTTCGATTGAAGGATTGAAATCAGATTCATTAAATAAATGAATGCAGTTTAATTCATTAAATGCGTGAGTTAAGTTTGTTTCATGGAATCAAAGAACAACGTTTAATTCATTGATTGATTGAAAGACTGGAGTTTTAAGAAAATGAAAGAATGAATGCAGTTTGATTCAAGGAATTGATGCGTTAAGCTTGAGACATTGAATTAATGAGTGTAGGTTGATTCATTGACCAAAAGACGGCAGTAAGATTCATTTAATAAACGAGTGCAGTTTCATTCATTAATTGTGTGATTTAAGTTCGTTTCATTGAATTACTAAATATTGTTGGATTCATTTAATGGACATTTGATTCATGAAATCCGTGAGTTCGTTTGTTTCATTGAATCAATGAACAACATTTAATTCAATAATTTCAATCATTTATTGAATGCAGTTTGATTCATTGAATGAATGCATTATATTCGAGTCATTCAATGAATGAGAGAAGCTAGATTCATTAAATTAACATGTGGAGTTCGTTTCATTGATTGAATGAGTGCAGTATGATTCATTGATTGAATGCGGTTATATTCTTTAAACGATAGAGTTTAGTTTGTTTTATTGACTCAATGTATAACGTTTGGTTCATCTCAAATGCGTTAAGCTCGACACATTGAATGAATGAGAGAAGGTCTAATAATTGAACTAACGCGTGCAATTTGGTTTATTGAATGTGTGAGAGTAGATAGATTCTTAAAAGGAATGAATGATTTTAGTTAGATTAAATAAATGAATGAATTTAGTTTGTTTCATTGACTCAATGAATACCATTTGTTTCATTGAATGTACGATTGAAGTTTGATTCATTGAAAGAATGAATGCAGTTTGATCCTTTGAATGAATGAGTTTAGTTTGTTTCGTTGAATCAATTAAGAACGTTTGATTCATTGAATAAACGACGATGTCATTTTGCTTCATTAAATGCATGAGTCAAGTTTGTTTCATTTAATCAATAAACAACGTTTACGTTATTGAATGAATGGCTTAACTTTCATTCCATGAAAGGATGAATGCAGTTTGGTTCATTGAATGAATGCGTTAAACACTAGACATTGAATGAATGAGTGAAGCTCGATTCATTGAATTAACACCAGCAGTTTGTTTCCTTGAATGAATGAATGCAGCTTGATTTATTGAAAGAAAGAAGGCAGTTAGCTTCATTAAATGAATGAGTTTGGTTTGATTCATTATATCAACGAATAACGTCTGATAGATTGAATGAACGATTGAAGTCAGATTCATTTGAAATAACACGTGCAGTTTATTTCATTGAATGAATTAGTATAGTTTGATTCATTAAATGAAGGAGTGCAGTTTGATTTGTTAAATGTATGGTTTAAGTTTGTTTCATTGAATCATTGATTAACGTTTTTTTCATTGAATGAACGATTGATGATAGATTCATTAAATGAATAAAGTCAATGAATGAGTTTGGTTTGTTTCATTGACTCAATGAATAACGTTTGATTCTTGGATTGAACGGTTCAATTTCGTTACAGTAAATGAATGAATGCAGTTTCACTCATTAAATGCATGACTCATTAAGATTGTTTCATTGGATCAATGAAAAACGTTTAATTAATTGAATGAATGGCTGAAGTTTCATTCAATGAAAGATTGAATGAAGTTTGTTTCATTAAAGGAATGAGTTTTGTTTGATTCATTGTATCAAAGAATAACGTTTGATTCATTGAATGATCGATTGATGTCAGATTCATGCAATGAATGAATGCAGTTTGATTCATTAAATGCATACGTTCAGATTGGTTCATTGAATCAATGAACAACGTTTAGTTCATTGAATGAATGATTTAAGTTTGATGCAATGACAGAACGAATACAGTTTGATTCATTGAATAAATTTGCCAGGCTCAAGACATTAATGAATGAAAGAAGCTCGAGTCATTAAATCAGCGCGTGTAGTTTGTTCATTGAATGAATGCTGTTTGCTTAATTAAATGAATGTGTTCAGTTTGTTTAATTGATTCAATGAAAGAATGAATGCTGTTGAATTCATTGAATGAATGCGTTAAGCTCGAGACATTGAATGAGGGAGTGCAGTTTGGTTCATTGAATGAATGAGTGCTGTTTGATTCATGAAAGTCATGATTTAAGTTCGTTTCAATGAATCAACAAATAATGTTTGTTTCGTTTAATGGACGAATGCAGTTTGATTCACTGAATGAATACTTTAATTTCGAGATAGCGAATGCATGACAGAAGCTCTATTCATTGAATTTACAAGTGATTGAATGAATGAGTGCAGTTTGATTCATTGAATGAAAGAATACAGATAGATTCATTAAATTAATGAGAAGTTTCCTTCATTGACACGTTTGATTCTTGGAATGAACTGTTGAAGTTTGACACATTAAATAAATTAATGCAGTTTGATTCACTAAATGAATGAGTTTAGTTTGTTTCATTGACTGAATGAACGATTGATGTCAGCATCATTAAGTGAATGAATGCCGTTTGATTCGTTGACTGAATGAGTGGTTTGATTCATTTAATCATTAAATGAGCAACGTGCAATTCCATGAATGAATGATTGAAGTTTTATTTAATAAATTAATTCATACAGTGTGGTTCATTGAATGAATGAGTGAAGTTTGATTCATTGAATGAAAGAAAGCAGTAAGTTTCAATGAATCAACGAATACCGTAAGATTCATTGAATGAAAGATTGAAGAGTAATTCAATGATGGCATGAATGCAGGTTGATTCATCGAATGATTGTGTTAAGCTCAAGACAGTGAATGTATGATGGAAGCTCTACAGATTGGATTAACACGTTCAGTTTGTCTCACTTTGAATGAATGAGTGCAGTTTGGTTCAGTAAATAAATAAGTGCAGTTTAATTCATTGAATGTATGATTTAAGTTTGTTTCATTCAATCAAGGAATAACGTTTGATACATCGAATGAACGATTGAAGTTTGTGTCATTAAAGGAATGAATGCAGTTTGACACAATAAATACAAGAGTTTAATTGAATGAACGAATACCGTTTCACTCAATGAAAGAATGAATGCAGTTTGGTTCATTACATTGAATGAATGAGGCAAGCTCTCCATCTTGAATTAACACGTTCAGTTTTGTTTCTTTGAATGAATGAATGCTGTTCGATTCCTTAAATGAATGAGTTTTGTTCGTTTCATTGACTTCAACTTTCGATTGAAGGATTGAAATCAGATTCATTAAATAAATGAATGCAGTTTAATTCATTAAATGCGTGAGTTAAGTTTGTTTCATGGAATCAAAGAACAACGTTTAATTCATTGATTGATTGAAAGACTGGAGTTTTAAGAAAATGAAAGAATGAATGCAGTTTGATTCAAGGAATTGATGCGTTAAGCTTGAGACATTGAATTAATGAGTGTAGGTTGATTCATTGACCAAAAGACGGCAGTAAGATTCATTTAATAAACGAGTGCAGTTTCATTCATTAATTGTGTGATTTAAGTTCGTTTCATTGAATTACTAAATATTGTTGGATTCATTTAATGGACATTTGATTCATGAAATCCGTGAGTTCGTTTGTTTCATTGAATCAATGAACAACATTTAATTCAATAATTTCAATCATTTATTGAATGCAGTTTGATTCATTGAATGAATGCATTATATTCGAGTCATTCAATGAATGAGAGAAGCTAGATTCATTAAATTAACATGTGGAGTTCGTTTCATTGATTGAATGAGTGCAGTATGATTCATTGATTGAATGCGGTTATATTCTTTAAACGATAGAGTTTAGTTTGTTTTATTGACTCAATGTATAACGTTTGGTTCATCTCAAATGCGTTAAGCTCGACACATTGAATGAATGAGAGAAGGTCTAATAATTGAACTAACGCGTGCAATTTGGTTTATTGAATGTGTGAGAGTAGATAGATTCTTAAAAGGAATGAATGATTTTAGTTAGATTAAATAAATGAATGAATTTAGTTTGTTTCATTGACTCAATGAATACCATTTGTTTCATTGAATGTACGATTGAAGTTTGATTCATTGAAAGAATGAATGCAGTTTGATCCTTTGAATGAATGAGTTTAGTTTGTTTCGTTGAATCAATTAAGAACGTTTGATTCATTGAATAAACGACGATGTCATTTTGCTTCATTAAATGCATGAGTCAAGTTTGTTTCATTTAATCAATAAACAACGTTTACGTTATTGAAGGAATGGCTTAACTTTCATTCCATGAAAGGATGAATGCAGTTTGGTTCATTGAATGAATGCGTTAAACACTAGACATTGAATGAATGAGTGAAGCTCGATTCATTGAATTAACACCAGCAGTTTGTTTCCTTGAATGAATGAATGCAGCTTGATTTATTGAAAGAAAGAAGGCAGTTAGCTTCATTAAATGAATGAGTTTGGTTTGATTCATTATATCAACGAATAACGTCTGATAGATTTAATGAACGATTGAAGTCAGATTCATTTGAAATAACACGTGCAGTTTATTTCATTGAATGAATTAGTATAGTTTGATTCATTAAATGAAGGAGTGCAGTTTGATTTGTTAAATGTATGGTTTAAGTTTGTTTCATTGAATCATTGATTAACGTTTTTTTCATTGAATGAACGATTGATGATAGATTTATTAAATGAATAAAGTCAATGAATGAGTTTGGTTTGTTTCATTGACTCAATGAATAACGTTTGATTCTTGGATTGAACGGTTCAATTTCGTTACAGTAAATGAATGAATGCAGTTTCACTCATTAAATGCATGACTCATTAAGATTGTTTCATTGGATCAATGAAAAACGTTTAATTAATTGAATGAATGGCTGAAGTTTCATTCAATGAAAGATTGAATGAAGTTTGTTTCATTAAAGGAATGAGTTTTGTTTGATTCATTGTATCAAAGAATAACGTTTGATTCATTGAATGATCGATTGATGTCAGATTCATGCAATGAATGAATGCAGTTTGATTCATTAAATGCATACGTTCAGATTGGTTCATTGAATCAATGAACAACGTTTAGTTCATTGAATGAATGATTTAAGTTTGATGCAATGACAGAACGAATACAGTTTGATTCATTGAATAAATTTGCCAGGCTCAAGACATTAATGAATGAAAGAAGCTCGAGTCATTAAATCAGCGCGTGTAGTTTGTTCATTGAATGAATGCTGTTTGCTTAATTAAATGAATGTGTTCAGTTTGTTTAATTGATTCAATGAAAGAATGAATGCTGTTGAATTCATTGAATGAATGCGTTAAGCTCGAGACATTGAATGAGGGAGTGCAGTTTGGTTCATTGAATGAATGAGTGCTGTTTGATTCATGAAAGTCATGATTTAAGTTCGTTTCAATGAATCAACAAATAATGTTTGTTTCGTTTAATGGACGAATGCAGTTTGATTCACTGAATGAATACTTTAATTTCGAGATAGCGAATGCATGACAGAAGCTCTATTCATTGAATTTACAAGTGATTGAATGAATGAGTGCAGTTTGATTCATTGAATGAAAGAATACAGATAGATTCATTAAATTAATGAGAAGTTTCCTTCATTGACACGTTTGATTCTTGGAATGAACTGTTGAAGTTTGACACATTAAATAAATTAATGCAGTTTGATTCACTAAATGAATGAGTTTAGTTTGTTTCATTGACTGAATGAACGATTGATGTCAGCATCATTAAGTGAATGAATGCCGTTTGATTCGTTGACTGAATGAGTGGTTTGATTCATTTAATCATTAAATGAGCAACGTGCAATTCCATGAATGAATGATTGAAGTTTTATTTAATAAATTAATTCATACAGTGTGGTTCATTGAATGAATGAGTGAAGTTTGATTCATTGAATGAAAGAAAGCAGTAAGTTTCAATGAATCAACGAATACCGTAAGATTCATTGAATGAAAGATTGAAGAGTAATTCAATGATGGCATGAATGCAGGTTGATTCATCGAATGATTGTGTTAAGCTCAAGACAGTGAATGTATGATGGAAGCTCTACAGATTGGATTAACACGTTCAGTTTGTCTCACTTTGAATGAATGAGTGCAGTTTGGTTCAGTAAATAAATAAGTGCAGTTTAATTCATTGAATGTATGATTTAAGTTTGTTTCATTCAATCAAGGAATAACGTTTGATACATCGAATGAACGATTGAAGTTTGTGTCATTAAAGGAATGAATGCAGTTTGACACAATAAATACAAGAGTTTAATTGAATGAACGAATACCGTTTCACTCAATGAAAGAATGAATGCAGTTTGGTTCATTACATTGAATGAATGAGGCAAGCTCTCCATCTTGAATTAACACGTTCAGTTTTGTTTCTTTGAATGAATGAATGCTGTTCGATTCCTTAAATGAATGAGTTTTGTTCGTTTCATTGACTTCAACTTTCGATTGAAGGATTGAAATCAGATTCATTAAATAAATGAATGCAGTTTAATTCATTAAATGCGTGAGTTAAGTTTGTTTCATGGAATCAAAGAACAACGTTTAATTCATTGATTGATTGAAAGACTGGAGTTTTAAGAAAATGAAAGAATGAATGCAGTTTGATTCAAGGAATTGATGCGTTAAGCTTGAGACATTGAATTAATGAGTGTAGGTTGATTCATTGACCAAAAGACGGCAGTAAGATTCATTTAATAAACGAGTGCAGTTTCATTCATTAATTGTGTGATTTAAGTTCGTTTCATTGAATTACTAAATATTGTTGGATTCATTTAATGGACATTTGATTCATGAAATCCGTGAGTTCGTTTGTTTCATTGAATCAATGAACAACATTTAATTCAATAATTTCAATCATTTATTGAATGCAGTTTGATTCATTGAATGAATGCATTATATTCGAGTCATTCAATGAATGAGAGAAGCTAGATTCATTAAATTAACATGTGGAGTTCGTTTCATTGATTGAATGAGTGCAGTATGATTCATTGATTGAATGCGGTTATATTCTTTAAACGATAGAGTTTAGTTTGTTTTATTGACTCAATGTATAACGTTTGGTTCATCTCAAATGCGTTAAGCTCGACACATTGAATGAATGAGAGAAGCTCTACTAATTGAACTAACGCGTGCAATTTGGTTTATTGAATGTGTGAGAGTAGATAGATTCTTAAAAGGAATGAATGATTTTAGTTAGATTAAATAAATGAATGAATTTAGTTTGTTTCATTGACTCAATGAATACCATTTGTTTCATTGAATGTACGATTGAAGTTTGATTCATTGAAAGAATGAATGCAGTTTGATCCTTTGAATGAATGAGTTTAGTTTGTTTCGTTGAATCAATTAAGAACGTTTGATTCATTGAATAAACGACGATGTCATTTTGCTTCATTAAATGCATGAGTCAAGTTTGTTTCATTTAATCAATAAACAACGTTTACGTTATTGAATGAATGGCTTAACTTTCATTCCATGAAAGGATGAATGCAGTTTGGTTCATTGAATGAATGCGTTAAACACTAGACATTGAATGAATGAGTGAAGCTCGATTCATTGAATTAACACCAGCAGTTTGTTTCCTTGAATGAATGAATGCAGCTTGATTTATTGAAAGAAAGAAGGCAGTTAGCTTCATTAAATGAATGAGTTTGGTTTGATTCATTATATCAACGAATAACGTCTGATAGATTGAATGAACGATTGAAGTCAGATTCATTGAATGAATATTTGAAATAACACGTGCAGTTTATTTCATTGAATGAATTAGTATAGTTTGATTCATTAAATGAAGGAGTGCAGTTTGATTTGTTAAATGTATGGTTTAAGTTTGTTTCATTGAATCATTGATTAACGTTTTTTTCATTGAATGAACGATTGATGATAGATTCATTAAATGAATAAAGTCAATGAATGAGTTTGGTTTGTTTCATTGACTCAATGAATAACGTTTGATTCTTGGATTATACGGTTCAATTTCGTTACAGTAAATGAATGAATGCAGTTTCACTCATTAAATGCATGACTCATTAAGATTGTTTCATTGGATCAATGAAAAACGTTTAATTAATTGAATGAATGGCTGAAGTTTCATTCAATGAAAGATTGAATGCAGTTTGTTTCATTAAATGAATGAGTTTTGTTTGATTCATTGTATCAAAGAATAACGTTTGATTCTTTGAATGATCGATTGATGTCAGATTCATGCAATGAATGAATGCAGTTTGATTCATTAAATGCATACGTTCAGATTGGTTCATTGAATCAATGAACAACGTTTAGTTCATTGAATGAATGATTTAAGTTTGATGCAATGACAGAACGAATACAGTTTGATTCATTGAATAAATTTGCCAGGCTCAAGACATTAATGAATGAAAGAAGCTCGAGTCATTAAATCAGCTCGTGTAGTTTGTTTCATTGAATGAATGCTGTTTGCTTAATTAAATGAATGTGTTCAGTTTGTTTAATTGATTCAATGAAAGAAAGAATGCTGTTGAATTCATTGAATGAATGCGTTAAGCTCGAGACATTGAATGAGGGAGTGCAGTTTGGTTCATTGAATGAATGAGTGCTGTTTGATTCATGAAAGTCATGATTTAAGTTCGTTTCAATGAATCAACAAATAATGTTTGTTTCGTTTAATGGACGAATGCAGTTTGATTCACTGAATGAATACTTCAATTTCGAGATAGTGAATGCATGACAGAAGCTCTATTCATTGAATTTACAAGTGATTGAATGAATGAGTGCAGTTTGATTCATTGAATGAAAGAATACAGATAGATTCATTAAATTAATGAGAAGTTTCCTTCATTGACACGTTTGATTCTTGGAATGAACTGTTGAAGTTTGACACATTAAATAAATTAATGCAGTTTGATTCACTAAATGAATGAGTTTAGTTTGTTTCATTGACTGAATGAACGATTGATGTCAGCATCATTAAGTGAATGAATGCCGTTTGATTCATTGAATGAATGAGTGGTTTGATTCATTTAATCATTAAATGAGCAACGTGCAATTCCATGAATGAATGATTGAAGTTTTATTTAATAAATTAATTCATACAGTGTGATTCATTGAAGGAATGAGTGAAGTTTGATTCATTGAATGAAAGAAAGCAGTAAGTTTCAATGAATCAATGAATACCGTAAGATTCATTGAATGAAAGATTGAAGAATAATTCAATGATAGCATGAATGCAGTTTGATTCATCGAATGATTGTGTTAAGCTCAAGACAGTGAATGTATGATAGAAGCTCTACACATTGGATTAACACGTTCAGTTTGTCTCACTTTGAATGAATGAGTGCAGTTTGGTTCAGTAAATAAATAAGTGCAGTTTAATTCATTGAATGTATGATTTAAGTTTGTTTCATTCAATCAAGGAATAACGTTTGATACATCGAATGAACGATTGAAGTTTGTGTCATTAAAGGAATGAATGCAGTTTGACACAATAAATACAAGAGTTTAATTGAATGAACGAATACCGTTTCACTCAATGAAAGAATGAATGCAGTTTGGTTCATTACATTGAATAAATGAGGCAAGCTCTCCATCTTGAATTAACACGTTCAGTTTTGTTTCTTTGAATGAATGAATGCTGTTCGATTCCTTAAATGAATGAGTTTTGTTCGTTTCATTGACTTCAACTTTCGATTGAAGGATTGAAATCAGATTCATTAAATAAATGAATGCAGTTTAATTCATTAAATGCGTGAGTTAAGTTTGTTTCATGGAATCAAAGAACAACGTTTAATTCATTGATTGATTGAAAGACTGGAGTTTTAAGAAAATGAAAGAATGAATGCAGTTTGATTCAAGGAATTGATGCGTTAAGCTTGAGACATTGAATTAATGAGTGTAGGTTGATTCATTGACCAAAAGACGGCAGTAAGATTCATTTAATAAACGAGTGCAGTTTCATTCATTAATTGTGTGATTTAAGTTCGTTTCATTGAATTACTAAATATTGTTGGATTCATTTAATGCACATTTGATTCATGAAATCCGTGAGTTCGTTTGTTTCATTGAATCAATGAACAACATTTAATTCAATAATTTCAATCATTTATTGAATGCAGTTTGATTCATTGAATGAATGCATTATATTCGAGTCATTCAATGAATGAGAGAAGCTAGACTCATTAAATTAACATGTGGAGTTCGTTTCATTGATTGAATGAGTGCAGTATGATTCATTGATTGAATGCGGTTATATTCTTTAAACGATAGAGTTTAGTTTGTTTTATTGACTCAATGTATAACGTTTGGTTCATCTCAAATGCGTTAAGCTCGACACATTGAATGAATGAGAGAAGCTCTACTAATTGAACTAACGCGTGCAATTTGGTTTATTGATTGTGTGAGAGTAGATAGATTCTTAAAAGGAATGAATGATTTTAGTTAGATTAAATAAATGAATGAATTTAGTTTGTTTCATTGACTCAATGAATACCATTTGTTTCATTGAATGTACGATTGAAGTTTGATTCATTGAAAGAATGAATGCAGTTTGATCCTTTCAATGAATGAGTTTAGTTTGTTTCGTTGAATCAATTAAGAACGTTTGATTCATTGAATAAACGACGATGTCAGTTCGCTTCATTAAATGCATGAGTCAAGTTTGTTTCATTTAATCAATAAACAACGTTTAAGTTATTGAATGAATGGCTTAACTTTCATTCCATGAAAGGATGAATGCAGTTTGGTTCATTGAATGAATGCGTTAAACACAAGACATTGAATGAATAAGAGAAGCTCTACTCATTGAAGTTTGTTTCATTGAATGAACGAGTGCAGTTTGATTCATTGAATGAAAGCTGTTAGATTAATTAAATAAATAAGTTTAGTTTTTTTTCATTGAATCGTTGAATAACGTTTGATTCATTGAATGAACATTTAATGTCATATTATTTTAATTAATGAATGCAGTTTAATTCAGTAAATGCATGATGTGAGTTTGTTTCATTGAAGCAATGAATAACGTTTTATTGCTTCAATGAAACAAACTCACATCATGCATTTACTGAATTAAACTGAATGAATGGTTGAGGCATCATTCAACGGAAGAATTAATGCAGTTGGATTCATTAAGCTCAAGACATTGAAAGAATGAGTAAAGCTCGACTGATTGAATTAACACGTGCAGTTTGTTTCATGAATGAATGCAGCTGGATTCATTGAATGAAAAAAGGCAGTTAGAGTCATGATATTAATGAGCGCAGTTTGATTCCTTAAATTTATGATTTAAGTATGTTTCACTGCACCAAGAAATAACGTTTGTTTCATTTAATGAACGAATTCAGTTTGACTCATTAAATTAATGAGACTAGTTTGATTCATTGTATCAAAATTTACATGTGATTCATTGAATGAACGATTGCTGTCATGCAGTGAATGAATGCAGTTAGATTCATTAAATAAACGTGTTTAGTTTTTTCATGCACTCAAAGAATGATTAACGATTGTAGTTCGATTCATTGAATGAATCTATCTGCATTCATTCACTGCATGACAGCAATCGTTCATTCAATGAATCACACGGAAATTTTGATACAATGAATCAAACTAATCATATTAATTTAATGAGTCAAACTGAATTCGTTCATTAAATGAAACAAACGTTATTTCTTGATTCTGTGAAATGCAGTTTGATTCAATGAATGAATGATTTAAGTTTGTTTCACTGACTGTAACGTTTCATACATTGAAGATTGAAGATTGACGCATTAAATAAATGAATGCAGTTTGCTTCATTACATGCAAGAGTTAAGATTGTTTCATCCACTCAATGAGCAAAGGTTAATTCATTGAATGGTTGATTTAGTTTCATTCATTGAAAGAATAAAGGCAGTTTTATTCATTGAATGAATGCGTTAACTCAAGACATTGAATGAATGAGTGAAGCTCGATTCATTGAATTAACACCAGCAGTTTGTTTCCTTGAATGAATGAATGCAGCTTAATTTATTGAATGAAAGAAGGCAGTTAGCTTCATTAAATAAATGAGTTTGGTTTGATTCATTATATCAACGAATAACGTCTGATACATTGAATGAACGATTGAAGTCAGATTCATTGAATGAATATTTGAAATAACACGTGCAATTTATTTCATTGAATGAATTAGTATAGTTTGATTCATTAAATGAAGGAGTGCAGTTTGATTTGTTAAATGTATGGTTTAAGTTTGTTTCATTGAATCATTGATTAACGTTTTTTTCATTGAATGAACGATTGATGATAGATTCATTAAATGAATAAAGTCAATGAATGAGTTTGGTTTGTTTCATTGACTCAATGAATAACGTTTGATTCTTGGATTGAACGGTTCAATTTCGTTACAGTAAATGAATGAATGCAGTTTCACTCATTAAATGCATGACTCATTAAGATTGTTTCATTGGATCAATGAAAAACGTTTAATTAATTGAATGAATGGCTGAAGTTTCATTCAATGAAAGATTGAATGCAGTTTGTTTCATTAAATGAATGAGTTTTGTTTGATTCATTGTATCAAAGAATAACGTTTGATTCATTGAATGATCGATTGATGTCAGATTCATGCAATGAATGAATGCAGTTTGATTCATTAAATGCATACGTTCAGATTGGTTCATTGAATCAATGAACAACGTTTAGTTCATTGAATGAATGATTTAAGTTTGATGCAATGACAGAACGAATACAGTTTGATTCATTGAATAAATTTGCTAAGCTCAAGACATTAATGAATGAAAGAAGCTCGAGTCATTAAATCAGCTCGTGTAGTTTGTTTCATTGAATGAATGCTGTTTGCTTAATTAAATGAATGTGTTCAGTTTGTTTAATTGATTCAATGAAAGAAAGAATGCTGTTGAATTCATTGAATGAATGCGTTAAGCTCGAGACATTGAATGAGGGAGTGCAGTTTGGTTCATTGAATGAATGAGTGCTGTTTGATTCATGAAAGTCATGATTTAAGTTCGTTTCAATGAATCAACAAATAATGTTTGTTTCGTTTAATGGACGAATGCAGTTTGATTCACTAAATGAATACTTCAATTTCGAGATAGTGAATGCATGACAGAAGCTCTATTCATTGAATTTACAAGTGATTGAATGAATGAGTGCAGTTTGATTCATTGAATGAAAGAATACAGATAGATTCATTAAATTAATGAGAAGTTTCCTTCATTGACACGTTTGATTCTTGGAATGAACTGTTGAAGTTTGACACATTAAATAAATTAATGCAGTTTGATTCACTAAATGAATGAGTTTAGTTTGTTTCATTGACTGAATGAACGATTGATGTCAGCATCATTAAGTGAATGAATGCCGTTTGATTCATTGAATGAATGAGTGGTTTGATTCATTTAATCATTAAATGAGCAACGTGCAATTCCATGAATGAATGATTGAAGTTTTATTTAATAAATTAATTCATACAGTGTGATTCATTGAAGGAATGAGTGAAGTTTGATTCATTGAATGAAAGAAAGCAGTAAGTTTCAATGAATCAATGAATACCGTAAGATTCATTGAATGAAAGATTGAAGAATAATTCAATGATAGCATGAATGCAGTTTGATTCATCGAATGATTGTGTTAAGCTCAAGACAGTGAATGTATGATAGAAGCTCTACACATTGGATTAACACGTTCAGTTTGTCTCACTTTGAATGAATGAGTGCAGTTTGGTTCAGTAAATAAATAAGTGCAGTTTAATTCATTGAATGTATGATTTAAGTTTGCTTCATTCAATCAAGGAATAACGTTTGATACATCGAATGAACGATTGAAGTTTGTGTCATTAAAGGAATGAATGCAGTTTGACACAATAAATGCAAGAGTTTAATTGAATGAACGAATACCGTTTCACTCAATGAAAGAATGAATGCAGTTTGGTTCATTACATTGAATAAATGAGGCAAGCTCTCCATCTTGAATTAACACGTTCAGTTTTGTTTCTTTGAATGAATGAATGCTGTTCGATTCCTTAAATGAATGAGTTTTGTTCGTTTCATTGACTTCAACTTTCGATTGAAGGATTGAAATCAGATTCATTAAATAAATGAATGCAGTTTAATTCATTAAATGCGTGAGTTAAGTTTGTTTCATGGAATCAAAGAACAACGTTTAATTCATTGATTGATTGAAAGACTGGAGTTTTAAGAAAATGAAAGAATGAATGCAGTTTGATTCAAGGAATTGATGCGTTAAGCTTGAGACATTGAATTAATGAGTGTAGGTTGATTCATTGACCAAAAGACGGCAGTAAGATTCATTTAATAAACGAGTGCAGTTTCATTCATTAATTGTGTGATTTAAGTTCGTTTCATTGAATTACTAAATATTGTTGGATTCATTTAATGCACATTTGATTCATGAAATCCGTGAGTTCGTTTGTTTCATTGAATCAATGAACAACATTTAATTCAATAATTTCAATCATTTATTGAATGCAGTTTGATTCATTGAATGAATGCATTATATTCGAGTCATTCAATGAATGAGAGAAGCTAGACTCATTAAATTAACATGTGGAGTTCGTTTCATTGATTGAATGAGTGCAGTATGATTCATTGATTGAATGCGGTTATATTCTTTAAACGATAGAGTTTAGTTTGTTTTATTGACTCAATGTATAACGTTTGGTTCATCTCAAATGCGTTAAGCTCGACACATTGAATGAATGAGAGAAGCTCTACTAATTGAACTAACGCGTGCAATTTGGTTTATTGATTGTGTGAGAGTAGATAGATTCTTAAAAGGAATGAATGATTTTAGTTAGATTAAATAAATGAATGAATTTAGTTTGTTTCATTGACTCAATGAATACCATTTGTTTCATTGAATGTACGATTGAAGTTTGATTCATTGAAAGAATGAATGCAGTTTGATCCTTTCAATGAATGAGTTTAGTTTGTTTCGTTGAATCAATTAAGAACGTTTGATTCATTGAATAAACGACGATGTCAGTTCGCTTCATTAAATGCATGAGTCAAGTTTGTTTCATTTAATCAATAAACAACGTTTAAGTTATTGAATGAATGGCTTAACTTTCATTCCATGAAAGGATGAATGCAGTTTGGTTCATTGAATGAATGCGTTAAACACAAGACATTGAATGAATAAGAGAAGCTCTACTCATTGAAGTTTGTTTCATTGAATGAACGAGTGCAGTTTGATTCATTGAATGAAAGCTGTTAGATTAATTAAATAAATAAGTTTAGTTTTTTTTTCGTTGAATAACGTTTGATTCATTGAATGAACATTTAATGTCATATTATTTTAATTAATGAATGCAGTTTAATTCAGGAAATGCATGATGTGAGTTTGTTTCATTGAAGCAATGAATAACGTTTTATTGCTTCAATGAAACAAACTCACATCATGCATTTACTGAATTAAACTGAATGAATGGTTGAGGCATCATTCAACGGAAGAATTAATGCAGTTGGATTTATTAAGCTCAAGACATTGAAAGAATGAGTAAAGCTCGACTGATTGAATTAACACGTGCAGTTTGTTTCATGAATGAATGCAGCTGGATTCATTGAATGAAAAAAGGCAGTTAGAGTCATGATATTAATGAGCGCAGTTTGATTCCTTAAATGTATGATTTAAGTATGTTTCACTGCACCAAGAAATAACGTTTGTTTCATTTAATGAACGAATTCAGTTTGACTCATTAAATTAATGAGACTAGTTTGATTCATTGTATCAAAATTTACATGTGATTCATTGAATGAACGATTGCTGTCATGCAGTGAATGAATGCAGTTAGATTCATTAAATAAACGTGTTTAGTTTTTTCATGCACTCAAAGAATGATAAACGATTGTAGTTCGATTCATTGAATGAATCTATCTGCATTCATTCACTGCATGACAGCAATCGTTCATTCAATGAATCACACGGAAATTTTGATACAATGAATCAAACTAATCATATTAATTTAATGAGTCAAACTGAATTCGTTCATTAAATGAAACAAACGTTATTTCTTGATTTTGTGAAATGCAGTTTGATTCAATGAATGAATGATTTAAGTTTGTTTCACTGACTGTAACGTTTCATACATTGAAGATTGAAGATTGACGCATTAAATAAATGAATGCAGTTTGCTTCATTACATGCAAGAGTTAAGATTGTTTCATCCACTCAATGAGCAAAGGTTAATTCATTGAATGGTTGATTTAGTTTCATTCATTGAAAGAATAAAGGCAGTTTTATTCATTGAATGAATGCGTTAACTCAAGACATTGAATGAATGAGTGAAGCTCGATTCATTGAATTAACACCAGCAGTTTGTTTCCTTGAATGAATGAATGCAGCTTAATTTATTGAATGAAAGAAGGCAGTTAGCTTCATTAAATAAATGAGTTTGGTTTGATTCATTATATCAACGAATAACGTCTGATACATTGAATGAACGATTGAAGTCAGATTCATTGAATGAATATTTGAAATAACACGTGCAATTTATTTCATTGAATGAATTAGTATAGTTTGATTCATTAAATGAAGGAGTGCAGTTTGATTTGTTAAATGTATGGTTTAAGTTTGTTTCATTGAATCATTGATTAACGTTTTTTTCATTGAATGAACGATTGATGATAGATTCATTAAATGAATAAAGTCAATGAATGAGTTTGGTTTGTTTCATTGACTCAATGAATAACGTTTGATTCTTGGATTGAACGGTTCAATTTCGTTACAGTAAATGAATGAATGCAGTTTCACTCATTAAATGCATGACTCATTAAGATTGTTTCATTGGATCAATGAAAAACGTTTAATTAATTGAATGAATGGCTGAAGTTTCATTCAATGAAAGATTGAATGCAGTTTGTTTCATTAAATGAATGAGTTTTGTTTGATTCATTGTATCAAAGAATAACGTTTGATTCTTTGAATGATCGATTGATGTCAGATTCATGCAATGAATGAATGCAGTTTGATTCATTAAATGCATACGTTCAGATTGGTTCATTGAATCAATGAACAACGTTTAGTTCATTGAATGAATGATTTAAGTTTGATGCAATGACAGAACGAATACAGTTTGATTCATTGAATAAATTTGCCAGGCTCAAGACATTAATGAATGAAAGAAGCTCGAGTCATTAAATCAGCTCGTGTAGTTTGTTTCATTGAATGAATGCTGTTTGCTTAATTAAATGAATGTGTTCAGTTTGTTTAATTGATTCAATGAAAGAAAGAATGCTGTTGAATTCATTGAATGAATGCGTTAAGCTCGAGACATTGAATGAGGGAGTGCAGTTTGGTTCATTGAATGAATGAGTGCTGTTTGATTCATGAAAGTCATGATTTAAGTTCGTTTCAATGAATCAACAAATAATGTTTGTTTCGTTTAATGGACGAATGCAGTTTGATTCACTGAATGAATACTTCAATTTCGAGATAGTGAATGCATGACAGAAGCTCTATTCATTGAATTTACAAGTGATTGAATGAATGAGTGCAGTTTGATTCATTGAATGAAAGAATACAGATAGATTCATTAAATTAATGAGAAGTTTCCTTCATTGACACGTTTGATTCTTGGAATGAACTGTTGAAGTTTGACACATTAAATAAATTAATGCAGTTTGATTCACTAAATGAATGAGTTTAGTTTGTTTCATTGACTGAATGAACGATTGATGTCAGCATCATTAAGTGAATGAATGCCGTTTGATTCATTGAATGAATGAGTGGTTTGATTCATTTAATCATTAAATGAGCAACGTGCAATTCCATGAATGAATGATTGAAGTTTTATTTAATAAATTAATTCATACAGTGTGATTCATTGAAGGAATGAGTGAAGTTTGATTCATTGAATGAAAGAAAGCAGTAAGTTTCAATGAATCAATGAATACCGTAAGATTCATTGAATGAAAGATTGAAGAATAATTCAATGATAGCATGAATGCAGTTTGATTCATCGAATGATTGTGTTAAGCTCAAGACAGTGAATGTATGATAGAAGCTCTACACATTGGATTAACACGTTCAGTTTGTCTCACTTTGAATGAATGAGTGCAGTTTGGTTCAGTAAATAAATAAGTGCAGTTTAATTCATTGAATGTATGATTTAAGTTTGTTTCATTCAATCAAGGAATAACGTTTGATACATCGAATGAACGATTGAAGTTTGTGTCATTAAAGGAATGAATGCAGTTTGACACAATAAATACAAGAGTTTAATTGAATGAACGAATACCGTTTCACTCAATGAAAGAATGAATGCAGTTTGGTTCATTACATTGAATAAATGAGGCAAGCTCTCCATCTTGAATTAACACGTTCAGTTTTGTTTCTTTGAATGAATGAATGCTGTTCGATTCCTTAAATGAATGAGTTTTGTTCGTTTCATTGACTTCAACTTTCGATTGAAGGATTGAAATCAGATTCATTAAATAAATGAATGCAGTTTAATTCATTAAATGCGTGAGTTAAGTTTGTTTCATGGAATCAAAGAACAACGTTTAATTCATTGATTGATTGAAAGACTGGAGTTTTAAGAAAATGAAAGAATGAATGCAGTTTGATTCAAGGAATTGATGCGTTAAGCTTGAGACATTGAATTAATGAGTGTAGGTTGATTCATTGACCAAAAGACGGCAGTAAGATTCATTTAATAAACGAGTGCAGTTTCATTCATTAATTGTGTGATTTAAGTTCGTTTCATTGAATTACTAAATATTGTTGGATTCATTTAATGCACAT
This sequence comes from Chiloscyllium plagiosum, assembly GCF_037043375.1. Taxonomy (NCBI): domain Eukaryota; kingdom Metazoa; phylum Chordata; class Chondrichthyes; order Orectolobiformes; family Hemiscylliidae; genus Chiloscyllium; species Chiloscyllium plagiosum. Next base: position 68,211,583 of record NW_028270158.1, on the reverse strand, counting down.
TTGATTCATGAAATCCGTGAGTTCGTTTGTTTCATTGAATCAATGAACAACATTTAATTCAATAATTTCAATCATTTATTGAATGCAGTTTGATTCATTGAATGAATGCATTATATTCGAGTCATTCAATGAATGAGAGAAGCTAGACTCATTAAATTAACATGTGGAGTTCGTTTCATTGATTGAATGAGTGCAGTATGATTCATTGATTGAATGCGGTTATATTCTTTAAACGATAGAGTTTAGTTTGTTTTATTGACTCAATGTATAACGTTTGGTTCATCTCAAATGCGTTAAGCTCGACACATTGAATGAATGAGAGAAGCTCTACTAATTGAACTAACGCGTGCAATTTGGTTTATTGATTGTGTGAGAGTAGATAGATTCTTAAAAGGAATGAATGATTTTAGTTAGATTAAATAAATGAATGAATTTAGTTTGTTTCATTGACTCAATGAATACCATTTGTTTCATTGAATGTACGATTGAAGTTTGATTCATTGAAAGAATGAATGCAGTTTGATCCTTTCAATGAATGAGTTTAGTTTGTTTCGTTGAATCAATTAAGAACGTTTGATTCATTGAATAAACGACGATGTCAGTTCGCTTCATTAAATGCATGAGTCAAGTTTGTTTCATTTAATCAATAAACAACGTTTAAGTTATTGAATGAATGGCTTAACTTTCATTCCATGAAAGGATGAATGCAGTTTGGTTCATTGAATGAATGCGTTAAACACAAGACATTGAATGAATAAGAGAAGCTCTACTCATTGAAGTTTGTTTCATTGAATGAACGAGTGCAGTTTGATTCATTGAATGAAAGCTGTTAGATTAATTAAATAAATAAGTTTAGTTTTTTTTCATTGAATCGTTGAATAACGTTTGATTCATTGAATGAACATTTAATGTCATATTATTTTAATTAATGAATGCAGTTTAATTCAGTAAATGCATGATGTGAGTTTGTTTCATTGAAGCAATGAATAACGTTTTATTGCTTCAATGAAACAAACTCACATCATGCATTTACTGAATTAAACTGAATGAATGGTTGAGGCATCATTCAACGGAAGAATTAATGCAGTTGGATTCATTAAGCTCAAGACATTGAAAGAATGAGTAAAGCTCGACTGATTGAATTAACACGTGCAGTTTGTTTCATGAATGAATGCAGCTGGATTCATTGAATGAAAAAAGGCAGTTAGAGTCATGATATTAATGAGCGCAGTTTGATTCCTTAAATTTATGATTTAAGTATGTTTCACTGCACCAAGAAATAACGTTTGTTTCATTTAATGAACGAATTCAGTTTGACTCATTAAATTAATGAGACTAGTTTGATTCATTGTATCAAAATTTACATGTGATTCATTGAATGAACGATTGCTGTCATGCAGTGAATGAATGCAGTTAGATTCATTAAATAAACGTGTTTAGTTTTTTCATGCACTCAAAGAATGATTAACGATTGTAGTTCGATTCATTGAATGAATCTATCTGCATTCATTCACTGCATGACAGCAATCGTTCATTCAATGAATCACACGGAAATTTTGATACAATGAATCAAACTAATCATATTAATTTAATGAGTCAAACTGAATTCGTTCATTAAATGAAACAAACGTTATTTCTTGATTCTGTGAAATGCAGTTTGATTCAATGAATGAATGATTTAAGTTTGTTTCACTGACTGTAACGTTTCATACATTGAAGATTGAAGATTGACGCATTAAATAAATGAATGCAGTTTGCTTCATTACATGCAAGAGTTAAGATTGTTTCATCCACTCAATGAGCAAAGGTTAATTCATTGAATGGTTGATTTAGTTTCATTCATTGAAAGAATAAAGGCAGTTTTATTCATTGAATGAATGCGTTAACTCAAGACATTGAATGAATGAGTGAAGCTCGATTCATTGAATTAACACCAGCAGTTTGTTTCCTTGAATGAATGAATGCAGCTTAATTTATTGAATGAAAGAAGGCAGTTAGCTTCATTAAATAAATGAGTTTGGTTTGATTCATTATATCAACGAATAACGTCTGATACATTGAATGAACGATTGAAGTCAGATTCATTGAATGAATATTTGAAATAACACGTGCAATTTATTTCATTGAATGAATTAGTATAGTTTGATTCATTAAATGAAGGAGTGCAGTTTGATTTGTTAAATGTATGGTTTAAGTTTGTTTCATTGAATCATTGATTAACGTTTTTTTCATTGAATGAACGATTGATGATAGATTCATTAAATGAATAAAGTCAATGAATGAGTTTGGTTTGTTTCATTGACTCAATGAATAACGTTTGATTCTTGGATTGAACGGTTCAATTTCGTTACAGTAAATGAATGAATGCAGTTTCACTCATTAAATGCATGACTCATTAAGATTGTTTCATTGGATCAATGAAAAACGTTTAATTAATTGAATGAATGGCTGAAGTTTCATTCAATGAAAGATTGAATGCAGTTTGTTTCATTAAATGAATGAGTTTTGTTTGATTCATTGTATCAAAGAATAACGTTTGATTCATTGAATGATCGATTGATGTCAGATTCATGCAATGAATGAATGCAGTTTGATTCATTAAATGCATACGTTCAGATTGGTTCATTGAATCAATGAACAACGTTTAGTTCATTGAATGAATGATTTAAGTTTGATGCAATGACAGAACGAATACAGTTTGATTCATTGAATAAATTTGCTAAGCTCAAGACATTAATGAATGAAAGAAGCTCGAGTCATTAAATCAGCTCGTGTAGTTTGTTTCATTGAATGAATGCTGTTTGCTTAATTAAATGAATGTGTTCAGTTTGTTTAATTGATTCAATGAAAGAAAGAATGCTGTTGAATTCATTGAATGAATGCGTTAAGCTCGAGACATTGAATGAGGGAGTGCAGTTTGGTTCATTGAATGAATGAGTGCTGTTTGATTCATGAAAGTCATGATTTAAGTTCGTTTCAATGAATCAACAAATAATGTTTGTTTCGTTTAATGGACGAATGCAGTTTGATTCACTAAATGAATACTTCAATTTCGAGATAGTGAATGCATGACAGAAGCTCTATTCATTGAATTTACAAGTGATTGAATGAATGAGTGCAGTTTGATTCATTGAATGAAAGAATACAGATAGATTCATTAAATTAATGAGAAGTTTCCTTCATTGACACGTTTGATTCTTGGAATGAACTGTTGAAGTTTGACACATTAAATAAATTAATGCAGTTTGATTCACTAAATGAATGAGTTTAGTTTGTTTCATTGACTGAATGAACGATTGATGTCAGCATCATTAAGTGAATGAATGCCGTTTGATTCATTGAATGAATGAGTGGTTTGATTCATTTAATCATTAAATGAGCAACGTGCAATTCCATGAATGAATGATTGAAGTTTTATTTAATAAATTAATTCATACAGTGTGATTCATTGAAGGAATGAGTGAAGTTTGATTCATTGAATGAAAGAAAGCAGTAAGTTTCAATGAATCAATGAATACCGTAAGATTCATTGAATGAAAGATTGAAGAATAATTCAATGATAGCATGAATGCAGTTTGATTCATCGAATGATTGTGTTAAGCTCAAGACAGTGAATGTATGATAGAAGCTCTACACATTGGATTAACACGTTCAGTTTGTCTCACTTTGAATGAATGAGTGCAGTTTGGTTCAGTAAATAAATAAGTGCAGTTTAATTCATTGAATGTATGATTTAAGTTTGCTTCATTCAATCAAGGAATAACGTTTGATACATCGAATGAACGATTGAAGTTTGTGTCATTAAAGGAATGAATGCAGTTTGACACAATAAATGCAAGAGTTTAATTGAATGAACGAATACCGTTTCACTCAATGAAAGAATGAATGCAGTTTGGTTCATTACATTGAATAAATGAGGCAAGCTCTCCATCTTGAATTAACACGTTCAGTTTTGTTTCTTTGAATGAATGAATGCTGTTCGATTCCTTAAATGAATGAGTTTTGTTCGTTTCATTGACTTCAACTTTCGATTGAAGGATTGAAATCAGATTCATTAAATAAATGAATGCAGTTTAATTCATTAAATGCGTGAGTTAAGTTTGTTTCATGGAATCAAAGAACAACGTTTAATTCATTGATTGATTGAAAGACTGGAGTTTTAAGAAAATGAAAGAATGAATGCAGTTTGATTCAAGGAATTGATGCGTTAAGCTTGAGACATTGAATTAATGAGTGTAGGTTGATTCATTGACCAAAAGACGGCAGTAAGATTCATTTAATAAACGAGTGCAGTTTCATTCATTAATTGTGTGATTTAAGTTCGTTTCATTGAATTACTAAATATTGTTGGATTCATTTAATGCACATTTGATTCATGAAATCCGTGAGTTCGTTTGTTTCATTGAATCAATGAACAACATTTAATTCAATAATTTCAATCATTTATTGAATGCAGTTTGATTCATTGAATGAATGCATTATATTCGAGTCATTCAATGAATGAGAGAAGCTAGACTCATTAAATTAACATGTGGAGTTCGTTTCATTGATTGAATGAGTGCAGTATGATTCATTGATTGAATGCGGTTATATTCTTTAAACGATAGAGTTTAGTTTGTTTTATTGACTCAATGTATAACGTTTGGTTCATCTCAAATGCGTTAAGCTCGACACATTGAATGAATGAGAGAAGCTCTACTAATTGAACTAACGCGTGCAATTTGGTTTATTGATTGTGTGAGAGTAGATAGATTCTTAAAAGGAATGAATGATTTTAGTTAGATTAAATAAATGAATGAATTTAGTTTGTTTCATTGACTCAATGAATACCATTTGTTTCATTGAATGTACGATTGAAGTTTGATTCATTGAAAGAATGAATGCAGTTTGATCCTTTCAATGAATGAGTTTAGTTTGTTTCGTTGAATCAATTAAGAACGTTTGATTCATTGAATAAACGACGATGTCAGTTCGCTTCATTAAATGCATGAGTCAAGTTTGTTTCATTTAATCAATAAACAACGTTTAAGTTATTGAATGAATGGCTTAACTTTCATTCCATGAAAGGATGAATGCAGTTTGGTTCATTGAATGAATGCGTTAAACACAAGACATTGAATGAATAAGAGAAGCTCTACTCATTGAAGTTTGTTTCATTGAATGAACGAGTGCAGTTTGATTCATTGAATGAAAGCTGTTAGATTAATTAAATAAATAAGTTTAGTTTTTTTTTCGTTGAATAACGTTTGATTCATTGAATGAACATTTAATGTCATATTATTTTAATTAATGAATGCAGTTTAATTCAGGAAATGCATGATGTGAGTTTGTTTCATTGAAGCAATGAATAACGTTTTATTGCTTCAATGAAACAAACTCACATCATGCATTTACTGAATTAAACTGAATGAATGGTTGAGGCATCATTCAACGGAAGAATTAATGCAGTTGGATTTATTAAGCTCAAGACATTGAAAGAATGAGTAAAGCTCGACTGATTGAATTAACACGTGCAGTTTGTTTCATGAATGAATGCAGCTGGATTCATTGAATGAAAAAAGGCAGTTAGAGTCATGATATTAATGAGCGCAGTTTGATTCCTTAAATGTATGATTTAAGTATGTTTCACTGCACCAAGAAATAACGTTTGTTTCATTTAATGAACGAATTCAGTTTGACTCATTAAATTAATGAGACTAGTTTGATTCATTGTATCAAAATTTACATGTGATTCATTGAATGAACGATTGCTGTCATGCAGTGAATGAATGCAGTTAGATTCATTAAATAAACGTGTTTAGTTTTTTCATGCACTCAAAGAATGATAAACGATTGTAGTTCGATTCATTGAATGAATCTATCTGCATTCATTCACTGCATGACAGCAATCGTTCATTCAATGAATCACACGGAAATTTTGATACAATGAATCAAACTAATCATATTAATTTAATGAGTCAAACTGAATTCGTTCATTAAATGAAACAAACGTTATTTCTTGATTTTGTGAAATGCAGTTTGATTCAATGAATGAATGATTTAAGTTTGTTTCACTGACTGTAACGTTTCATACATTGAAGATTGAAGATTGACGCATTAAATAAATGAATGCAGTTTGCTTCATTACATGCAAGAGTTAAGATTGTTTCATCCACTCAATGAGCAAAGGTTAATTCATTGAATGGTTGATTTAGTTTCATTCATTGAAAGAATAAAGGCAGTTTTATTCATTGAATGAATGCGTTAACTCAAGACATTGAATGAATGAGTGAAGCTCGATTCATTGAATTAACACCAGCAGTTTGTTTCCTTGAATGAATGAATGCAGCTTAATTTATTGAATGAAAGAAGGCAGTTAGCTTCATTAAATAAATGAGTTTGGTTTGATTCATTATATCAACGAATAACGTCTGATACATTGAATGAACGATTGAAGTCAGATTCATTGAATGAATATTTGAAATAACACGTGCAATTTATTTCATTGAATGAATTAGTATAGTTTGATTCATTAAATGAAGGAGTGCAGTTTGATTTGTTAAATGTATGGTTTAAGTTTGTTTCATTGAATCATTGATTAACGTTTTTTTCATTGAATGAACGATTGATGATAGATTCATTAAATGAATAAAGTCAATGAATGAGTTTGGTTTGTTTCATTGACTCAATGAATAACGTTTGATTCTTGGATTGAACGGTTCAATTTCGTTACAGTAAATGAATGAATGCAGTTTCACTCATTAAATGCATGACTCATTAAGATTGTTTCATTGGATCAATGAAAAACGTTTAATTAATTGAATGAATGGCTGAAGTTTCATTCAATGAAAGATTGAATGCAGTTTGTTTCATTAAATGAATGAGTTTTGTTTGATTCATTGTATCAAAGAATAACGTTTGATTCATTGAATGATCGATTGATGTCAGATTCATGCAATGAATGAATGCAGTTTGATTCATTAAATGCATACGTTCAGATTGGTTCATTGAATCAATGAACAACGTTTAGTTCATTGAATGAATGATTTAAGTTTGATGCAATGACAGAACGAATACAGTTTGATTCATTGAATAAATTTGCTAAGCTCAAGACATTAATGAATGAAAGAAGCTCGAGTCATTAAATCAGCTCGTGTAGTTTGTTTCATTGAATGAATGCTGTTTGCTTAATTAAATGAATGTGTTCAGTTTGTTTAATTGATTCAATGAAAGAAAGAATGCTGTTGAATTCATTGAATGAATGCGTTAAGCTCGAGACATTGAATGAGGGAGTGCAGTTTGGTTCATTGAATGAATGAGTGCTGTTTGATTCATGAAAGTCATGATTTAAGTTCGTTTCAATGAATCAACAAATAATGTTTGTTTCGTTTAATGGACGAATGCAGTTTGATTCACTGAATGAATACTTCAATTTCGAGATAGTGAATGCATGACAGAAGCTCTATTCATTGAATTTACAAGTGATTGAATGAATGAGTGCAGTTTGATTCATTGAATGAAAGAATACAGATAGATTCATTAAATTAATGAGAAGTTTCCTTCATTGACACGTTTGATTCTTGGAATGAACTGTTGAAGTTTGACACATTAAATAAATTAATGCAGTTTGATTCACTAAATGAATGAGTTTAGTTTGTTTCATTGACTGAATGAACGATTGATGCCAGCATCATTAAGTGAATGAATGCCGTTTGATTCATTGACTGAATGAGTGGTTTGATTCATTTAATCATTAAATGAGCAACGTGCAATTCCATGAATGAATGATTGAAGTTTTATTTAATAAATTAATTCATACAGTGTGATTCATTGAAGGAATGAGTGAAGTTTGATTCATTGAATGAAAGAAAGCAGTAAGTTTCAATGAATCAATGAATACCGTAAGATTCATTGAATGAAAGATTGAAGAATAATTCAATGATAGCATGAATGCAGTTTGATTCATCGAATGATTGTGTTAAGCTCAAGACAGTGAATGTATGATAGAAGCTCTACACATTGGATTAACACGTTCAGTTTGTCTCACTTTGAATGAATGAGTGCAGTTTGGTTCAGTAAATAAATAAGTGCAGTTTAATTCATTGAATGTATGATTTAAGTTTGTTTCATTCAATCAAGGAATAACGTTTGATACATCGAATGAACGATTGAAGTTTGTGTCATTAAAGGAATGAATGCAGTTTGACACAATAAATACAAGAGTTTAATTGAATGAACGAATACCGTTTCACTCAATGAAAGAATGAATGCAGTTTGGTTCATTACATTGAATGAATGAGGCAAGCTCTCCATCTTGAATTAACACGTTCAGTTTTGTTTCTTTGAATGAATGAATGCTGTTCGATTCCTTAAATGAATGAGTTTTGTTCGTTTCATTGACTTCAACTTTCGATTGAAGGATTGAAATCAGATTCATTAAATAAATGAATGCAGTTTAATTCATTAAATGCGTGAGTTAAGTTTGTTTCATGGAATCAAAGAACAACGTTTAATTCATTGATTGATTGAAAGACTGGAGTTTTAAGAAAATGAAAGAATGAATGCAGTTTGATTCAAGGAATTGATGCGTTAAGCTTGAGACATTGAATTAATGAGTGTAGGTTGATTCATTGACCAAAAGACGGCAGTAAGTTTCATTTAATAAACGAGTGCAGTTTCATTCATTAATTGTGTGATTTAAGTTCGTTTCATTGAATTACTAAATATTGTTGGATTCATTTAATGCACATTTGATTCATGAAATCCGTGAGTTCGTTTGTTTCATTGAATCAATGAACAACATTTAATTCAATAATTTCAATCATTTATTGAATGCAGTTTGATTCATTGAATGAATGCATTATATTCGAGTCATTCAATGAATGAGAGAAGCTAGACTCATTAAATTAACATGTGGAGTTCGTTTCATTGATTGAATGAGTGCAGTATGATTCATTGATTGAATGCGGTTATATTCTTTAAACGATAGAGTTTAGTTTGTTTTATTGACTCAATGTATAACGTTTGGTTCATCTCAAATGCGTTAAGCTCGACACATTGAATGAATGAGAGAAGCTCTACTAATTGAACTAACGCGTGCAATTTGGTTTATTGATTGTGTGAGAGTAGATAGATTCTTAAAAGGAATGAATGATTTTAGTTAGATTAAATAAATGAATGAATTTAGTTTGTTTCATTGACTCAATGAATACCATTTGTTTCATTGAATGTACGATTGAAGTTTGATTCATTGAAAGAATGAATGCAGTTTGATCCTTTCAATGAATGAGTTTAGTTTGTTTCGTTGAATCAATTAAGAACGTTTGATTCATTGAATAAACGACGATGTCAGTTTGCTTCATTAAATGCATGAGTCAAGTTTGTTTCATTTAATCAATAAACAACGTTTAAGTTATTGAATGAATGGCTTAACTTTCATTCCATGAAAGGATGAATGCAGTTTGGTTCATTGAATGAATGCGTTAAACACAAGACATTGAATGAATAAGAGAAGCTCTACTCATTGAAGTTTGTTTCATTGAATGAACGAGTGCAGTTTGATTCATTGAATGAAAGCTGTTAGATTAATTAAATAAATAAGTTTAGTTTTTTTTTCATTGAATCGTTGAATAACGTTTGATTCATTGAATGAACATTTAATGTCATATTATTTTAATTAATGAATGCAGTTTAATTCAGTAAATGCATGATGTGAGTTTGTTTCATTCAAGCAATGAATAACGTTTTATTGCTTCAATGAAACAAACTCACATCATGCATTTACTGAATTAAACTGAATGAATGGTTGAGGCATCATTCAATGGAAGGATTAATGCAGTTGGATTCATTAAGCTCAAGACATTGAAAGAATGAGTAAAGCTCGACTGATTGAATTAACACGTGCAGTTTGTTTCATGAATGAATGCAGCTGGATTCATTGAATGAAAAAAGGCAGTTCGAGTCATGATATTAATGAGCGCAGTTTGATTCCTTAAATGTATGATTTAAGTATGTTTCACTGCATCAAGAAATAACGTTTGTTTCATTTAATGAACGAATTCAGTTTGACTCATTAAATTAATGAGACTAGTTTGATTCATTGTATCAAAATTTACATGTGATTCATTGAATGAACGATTGCTGTCACGCAGTGAATGAATGCAGTTAGATTAATTAAATAAACGTGTTTAGTTTTTTCATGCACTCAAAGAATGATAAACGATTGTAGTTCGATTCATTGAATGAATCTATCTGCATTCATTCACTGCATGACAGCAATCGTTCATTCAATGAATCACACGGAAATTTTGATACAATGAATCAAACTAATCATATTAATTTAATGAGTCAAACTGAATTCGTTCATTAAATGAAACAAACGTTATTTCTTGATTCTGTGAAATGCAGTTTGATTCAATGAATGAATGATTTAAGTTTGTTTCACTGACTGTATGAATAACGTTTCATACATTGAAGATTGAAGATTGACGCATTAAATAAATGAATGCAGTTTGCTTCATTACATGCAAGAGTTAAGATTGTTTCATCCACTCAATGAGCAAAGGTTAATTCATTGAATGGTTGATTTAGTTTCATTCATTGAAAGAATAAAGGCAGTTTTATTCAATGAATGAATGCGTTAACTCAAGACATTGAATGAATGAGTGAAGCTCGATTCATTGAATTAACACCAGCAGTTTGTTTCCTTGAATGAATGAATGCAGCTTAATTTATTGAATGAAAGAAGGCAGTTAGCTTCATTAAATAAATGAGTTTGGTTTGATTCATTATATCAACGAATAACGTCTGATACATTGAATGAACGATTGAAGTCAGATTCATTGAATGAATATTTGAAATAACACGCGCAGTTTATTTCATTGAATGAATTAGTATAGTTTGATTCATTAAATGAAGGAGTGCAGTTTGATTTGTTAAATGTATGGTTTAAGTTTGTTTCATTGAATCATTGATTAACGTTTTTTTCATTGAATGAACGATTGATGATAGATTCATTAAATGAATAAAGTCAATGAATGAGTTTGGTTTGTTTCATTGACTCAATGAATAACGTTTGATTCTTGGATTGAACGGTTCAATTTCGTTACAGTAAATGAATGAATGCAGTTTCACTCATTAAATGCATGACTCATTAAGATTGTTTCATTGGATCAATGAAAAACGTTTAATTAATTGAATGAATGGCTGAAGTTTCATTCAATGAAAGATTGAATGCAGTTTGTTTCATTAAATGAATGAGTTTTGTTTGATTCATTGTATCAAAGAATAACGTTTGATTCATTGAATGATCGATTGATGTCAGATTCATGCAATGAATGAATGCAGTTTGATTCATTAAATGCATACGTTCAGATTGGTTCATTGAATCAATGAACAACGTTTAGTTCATTGAATGAATGATTTAAGTTTGATGCAATGACAGAGCGAATACAGTTTGATTCATTGAATAAATTTGCTAAGCTCAAGACATTAATGAATGAAAGAAGCTCGAGTCATTAAATCAGCTCGTGTAGTTTGTTTCATTGAATGAATGCTGTTTGCTTAATTAAATGAATGTGTTCAGTTTGTTTAATTGATTCAATGAAAGAAAGAATGCTGTTGAATTCATTGAATGAATGCGTTAAGCTCGAGACATTGAATGAGGGAGTGCAGTTTGGTTCATTGAATGAATGAGTGCTGTTTGATTCATGAAAGTCATGATTTAAGTTCGTTTCAATGAATCAACAAATAATGTTTGTTTCGTTTAATGGACGAATGCAGTTTGATTCACTGAATGAATACTTCAATTTCGAGATAGTGAATGCATGACAGAAGCTCTATTCATTGAATTTACAAGTGATTGAATGAATGAGTGCAGTTTGATTCATTGAATGAAAGAATACAGATAGATTCATTAAATTAATGAGAAGTTTCCTTCATTGACTCGTTTGATTCTTGGAATGAACTGTTGAAGTTTGACACATTAAATAAATTAATGCAGTTTGATTCACTAAATGAATGAGTTTAGTTTGTTTCATTGACTGAATGAACGATTGATGTCAGCATCATTAAGTGAATGAATGCCGTTTGATTCATTGACTGAATGAGTGGTTTGATTCATTTAATCATTAAATGAGCAACGTGCAATTCCATGAATGAATGATTGAAGTTTTATTTAATAAATTAATTCATACAGTGTGATTCATTGAAGGAATGAGTGAAGTTTGATTCATTGAATGAAAGAAAGCAGTAAGTTTCAATGAATCAATGAATACCGTAAGATTCATTGAATGAAAGATTGAAGAATAATTCAATGATAGCATGAATGCAGTTTGATTCATCGAATGATTGTGTTAATCTCAAGACAGTGAATGTATGATAGAAGCTCTACACATTGGATTAACACGTTCAGTTTGTCTCACTTTGAATGAATGAGTGCAGTTTGGTTCAGTAAATAAATAAGTGCAGTTTAATTCATTGAATGTCTGATTTAAGTTTGTTTCATTCAATCAAGGAATAACGTTTGATACATCGAATGAACGATTGAAGTTTGTGTCATTAAAGGAATGAATGCAGTTTGACACAATAAATACAAGAGTTTAATTGAATGAACGAATACCGTTTCACTCAATGAAAGAATGAATGCAGTTTGGTTCATTACATTGAATGAATGAGGCAAGCTCTCCATCTTGAATTAACACGTTCAGTTTTGTTTCTTTGAATGAATGAATGCTGTTCGATTCCTTAAATGAATGAGTTTTGTTCGTTTCATTGACTTCAACTTTCGATTGAAGGATTGAAATCAGATTCATTAAATAAATGAATGCAGTTTAATTCATTAAATGCGTGAGTTAAGTTTGTTTCATGGAATCAAAGAACAACGTTTAATTCATTGATTGATTGAAAGACTGGAGTTTTAAGAAAATGAAAGAATGAATGCAGTTTGATTCAAGGAATTGATGCGTTAAGCTTGAGACATTGAATTAATGAGTGTAGGTTGATTCATTGACCAAAAGACGGCAGTAAGATTCATTTAATAAACGAGTGCAGTTTCATTCATTAATTGTGTGATTTAAGTTCGTTTCATTGAATTACTAAATATTGTTGGATTCATTTAATGCACATTTGATTCATGAAATCCGTGAGTTCGTTTGTTTCATTGAATCAATGAACAACATTTAATTCAATAATTTCAATCATTTATTGAATGCAGTTTGATTCATTGAATGAATGCATTATATTCGAGTCATTCAATGAATGAGAGAAGCTAGACTCATTAAATTAACATGTGGAGTTCGTTTCATTGATTGAATGAGTGCAGTATGATTCATTGATTGAATGCGGTTATATTCTTTAAACGATAGAGTTTAGTTTGTTTTATTGACTCAATGTATAACGTTTGGTTCATCTCAAATGCGTTAAGCTCGACACATTGAATGAATGAGAGAAGCTCTACTAATTGAACTAACGCGTGCAATTTGGTTTATTGATTGTGTGAGAGTAGATAGATTCTTAAAAGGAATGAATGATTTTAGTTAGATTAAATAAATGAATGAATTTAGTTTGTTTCATTGACTCAATGAATACCATTTGTTTCATTGAATGTACGATTGAAGTTTGATTCATTGAAAGAATGAATGCAGTTTGATCCTTTCAATGAATGAGTTTAGTTTGTTTCGTTGAATCAATTAAGAACGTTTGATTCATTGAATAAACGACGATGTCAGTTTGCTTCATTAAATGCATGAGTCAAGTTTGTTTCATTTAATCAATAAACAATGTTTAAGTTATTGAATGAATGGCTTAACTTTCATTCCATGAAAGGATGAATGCAGTTTGGTTCATTGAATGAATGCGTTAAACACAAGACATTGAATGAATAAGAGAAGCTCTACTCATTGAAGTTTGTTTCATTGAATGAACGAGTGCAGTTTGATTCATTGAATGAAAGCTGTTAGATTAATTAAATAAATAAGTTTAGTTTTTTTTTCATTGAATCGTTGAATAACGTTTGATTCATTGAATGAACATTTAATGTCATATTATTTTAATTAATGAATGCAGTTTAATTCAGGAAATGCATGATGTGAGTTTGTTTCATTGAAGCAATGAATAACGTTTTATTGCTTCAATGAAACAAACTCACATCATGCATTTACTGAATTAAACTGAATGAATGGTTGAGGCATCATTCAACGGAAGAATTAATGCAGTTGGATTTATTAAGCTCAAGACATTGAAAGAATGAGTAAAGCTCGACTGATTGAATTAACACGTGCAGTTTGTTTCATGAATGAATGCAGCTGGATTCATTGAATGAAAAAAGGCAGTTAGAGTCATGATATTAATGAGCGCAGTTTGATTCCTTAAATGTATGATTTAAGTATGTTTCACTGCATCAAGAAATAACGTTTGTTTCATTTAATGAACGAATTCAGTTTGACTCATTAAATTAATGAGACTAGTTTGATTCATTGTATCAAAATTTACATGTGATTCATTGAATGAACGATTGCTGTCATGCAGTGAATGAATGCAGTTAGATTCATTAAATAAACGTGTTTAGTTTTTTCATGCACTCAAAGAATGATAAACGATTGTAGTTCGATTCATTGAATGAATCTATCTGCATTCATTCACTGCATGACAGCAATCGTTCATTCAATGAATCACACGGAAAGTTTGATACAATGAATCAAACTAATCATATTAATTTAATGAGTCAAACTGAATTCGTTCATTAAATGAAACAAACGTTATTTCTTGATTCTGTGAAATGCAGTTTGATTCAATGAATGAATGATTTAAGTTTGTTTCACTGACTGTAACGTTTCATACATTGAAGATTGAAGATTGACGCATTAAATAAATGAATGCTTCATTACATGCAAGAGTTAAGATTGTATCATCCACTCAATGAGCAAAGGTTAATTCATTGAATGGTTGATTTGGTTTCATTCATTGAAAGAATAAAGGCAGTTTTATTCATTGAATGAATGCGTTTACTCAAGACATTGAATGAATGAGTGAAGCTCGATTCATTGAATTAACACCAGCAGTTTGTTTCCTTGAATGAATGAATGCAGCTTAATTTATTGAATGAAAGAAGGCAGTTAGCTTCATTAAATAAATGAGTTTGGTTTGATTCATTATATCAACGAATAACGTCTGATACATTGAATGAACGATTGAAGTCAGATTCATTGAATGAATATTTGAAATAACACGTGCAATTTATTTCATTGAATGAATTAGTATAGTTTGATTCATTAAATGAAGGAGTGCAGTTTGATTTGTTAAATGTATGGTTTAAGTTTGTTTCATTGAATCATTGATTAACGTTTTTTTCATTGAATGAACGATTGATGATAGATTCATTAAATGAATAAAGTCAATGAATGAGTTTGGTTTGTTTCATTGACTCAATGAATAACGTTTGATTCTTGGATTGAACGGTTCAATTTCGTTACAGTAAATGAATGAATGCAGTTTCACTCATTAAATGCATGACTCATTAAGATTGTTTCATTGGATCAATGAAAAACGTTTAATTAATTGAATGAATGGCTGAAGTTTCATTCAATGAAAGATTGAATGCAGTTTGTTTCATTAAATGAATGAATTTTGTTTGATTCATTGTATCAAAGAATAACGTTTGATTCATTGAATGATCGATTGATGTCAGATTCATGCAATGAATGAATGCAGTTTGATTCATTAAATGCATACGTTCAGATTGGTTCATTGAATCAATGAACAACGTTTAGTTCATTGAATGAATGATTTAAGTTTGATGCAATGACAGAACGAATACAGTTTGATTCATTGAATAAATTTGCTAAGCTCAAGACATTAATGAATGAAAGAAGCTCGAGTCATTAAATCAGCTCGTGTAGTTTGTTTCATTGAATGAATGCTGTTTGCTTAATTAAATGAATGTGTTCAGTTTGTTTAATTGATTCAATGAAAGAAAGAATGCTGTTGAATTCATTGAATGAATGCGTTAAGCTCGAGACATTGAATGAGGGAGTGCAGTTTGGTTCATTGAATGAATGAGTGCTGTTTGATTCATGAAAGTCATGATTTAAGTTCGTTTCAATGAATCAACAAATAATGTTTGTTTCGTTTAATGGACGAATGCAGTTTGATTCACTGAATGAATACTTCAATTTCGAGATAGTGAATGCATGACAGAAGCTCTATTCATTGAATTTACAAGTGATTGAATGAATGAGTGCAGTTTGATTCATTCAATGAAAGAATACAGATAGATTCATTAAATTAATGAGAAGTTTCCTTCATTGACACGTTTGATTCTTGGAATGAACTGTTGAAGTTTGACACATTAAATAAATTAATGCAGTTTGATTCACTAAATGAATGAGTTTAGTTTGTTTCATTGACTGAATGAACGATTGATGTCAGCATCATTAAGTGAATGAATGCCGTTTGATTCATTGACTGAATGAGTGGTTTGATTCATTTAATCATTAAATGAGCAACGTGCAATTCCATGAATGAATGATTGAAGTTTTATTTAATAAATTAATTCATACAGTGTGATTCATTGAAGGAATGAGTGAAGTTTGATTCATTGAATGAAAGAAAGCAGTAAGTTTCAATGAATCAATGAATACCGTAAGATTCATTGAATGAAAGATTGAAGAATAATTCAATGATAGCATGAATGCAGTTTGATTCATCGAATGATTGTGTTAAGCTCAAGACAGTGAATGTATGATAGAAGCTCTACACATTGGATTAACACGTTCAGTTTGTCTCACTTTGAATGAATTTGGTTTGGTTCAGTAAATAAATAAGTGCAGTTTAATTCATTGAATGTCTGATTTAAGTTTGTTTCATTCAATCAAGGAATAACGTTTGATACATCGAATGAACGATTGAAGTTTGTGTCATTAAAGGAATGAATGCAGTTTGACACAATAAATACAAGAGTTTAATTGAATGAACGAATACCGTTTCACTCAATGAAAGAATGAATGCAGTTTGGTTCATTACATTGAATGAATGAGGCAAGCTCTCCATCTTGAATTAACACGTTCAGTTTTGTTTCTTTGAATGAATGAATGCTGTTCGATTCCTTAAATGAATGAGTTTTGTTCGTTTCATTGACTTCAACTTTCGATTGAAGGATTGAAATCAGATTCATTAAATAAATGAATGCAGTTTAATTCATTAAATGCGTGAGTTAAGTTTGTTTCATGGAATCAAAGAACAACGTTTAATTCATTGATTGATTGAAAGACTGGAGTTTTAAGAAAATGAAAGAATGAATGCAGTTTGATTCAAGGAATTGATGCGTTAAGCTTGAGACATTGAATTAATGAGTGTAGGTTGATTCATTGACCAAAAGACGGCAGTAAGATTCATTTAATAAACGAGTGCAGTTTCATTCATTAATTGTGTGATTTAAGTTCGTTTCATTGAATTACTAAATATTGTTGGATTCATTTAATGCACATTTGATTCATGAAATCCGTGAGTTCGTTTGTTTCATTGAATCAATGAACAACATTTAATTCAATAATTTCAATCATTTATTGAATGCAGTTTGATTCATTGAATGAATGCATTATATTCGAGTCATTCAATGAATGAGAGAAGCTAGACTCATTAAATTAACATGTGGAGTTCGTTTCATTGATTGAATGAGTGCAGTATGATTCATTGATTGAATGCGGTTATATTCTTTAAACGATAGAGTTTAGTTTGTTTTATTGACTCAATGTATAACGTTTGGTTCATCTCAAATGCGTTAAGCTCGACACATTGAATGAATGAGAGAAGCTCTACTAATTGAACTAACGCGTGCAATTTGGTTTATTGATTGTGTGAGAGTAGATAGATTCTTAAAAGGAATGAATGATTTTAGTTAGATTAAATAAATGAATGAATTTAGTTTGTTTCATTGACTCAATGAATACCATTTGTTTCATTGAATGTACGATTGAAGTTTGATTCATTGAAAGAATGAATGCAGTTTGATCCTTTCAATGAATGAGTTTAGTTTGTTTCGTTGAATCAATTAAGAACGTTTGATTCATTGAATAAACGACGATGTCAGTTTGCTTCATTAAATGCATGAGTCAAGTTTGTTTCATTTAATCAATAAACAATGTTTAAGTTATTGAATGAATGGCTTAACTTTCATTCCATGAAAGGATGAATGCAGTTTGGTTCATTGAATGAATGCGTTAAACACAAGACATTGAATGAATAAGAGAAGCTCTACTCATTGAAGTTTGTTTCATTGAATGAACGAGTGCAGTTTGATTCATTGAATGAAAGCTGTTAGATTAATTAAATAAATAAGTTTAGTTTTTTTTTCATTGAATCGTTGAATAACGTTTGATTCATTGAATGAACATTTAATGTCATATTATTTTAATTAATGAATGCAGTTTAATTCAGGAAATGCATGATGTGAGTTTGTTTCATTGAAGCAATGAATAACGTTTTATTGCTTCAATGAAACAAACTCACATCATGCATTTACTGAATTAAACTGAATGAATGGTTGAGGCATCATTCAACGGAAGAATTAATGCAGTTGGATTTATTAAGCTCAAGACATTGAAAGAATGAGTAAAGCTCGACTGATTGAATTAACACGTGCAGTTTGTTTCATGAATGAATGCAGCTGGATTCATTGAATGAAAAAAGGCAGTTAGAGTCATGATATTAATGAGCGCAGTTTGATTCCTTAAATGTATGATTTAAGTATGTTTCACTGCATCAAGAAATAACGTTTGTTTCATTTAATGAACGAATTCAGTTTGACTCATTAAATTAATGAGACTAGTTTGATTCATTGTATCAAAATTTACATGTGATTCATTGAATGAACGATTGCTGTCATGCAGTGAATGAATGCAGTTAGATTCATTAAATAAACGTGTTTAGTTTTTTCATGCACTCAAAGAATGATAAACGATTGTAGTTCGATTCATTGAATGAATCTATCTGCATTCATTCACTGCATGACAGCAATCGTTCATTCAATGAATCACACGGAAATTTTGATACAATGAATCAAACTAATCATATTAATTTAATGAGTCAAACTGAATTCGTTCATTAAATGAAACAAACGTTATTTCTTGATTCTGTGAAATGCAGTTTGATTCAATGAATGAATGATTTAAGTTTGTTTCACTGACTGTAACGTTTCATACATTGAAGATTGAAGATTGACGCATTAAATAAATGAATGCTTCATTACATGCAAGAGTTAAGATTGTTTCATCCACTCAATGAGCAAAGGTTAATTCATTGAATGGTTGATTTAGTTTCATTCATTGAAAGAATAAAGGCAGTTTTATTCATTGAATGAATGCGTTTACTCAAGACATTGAATGAATGAGTGAAGCTCGATTCATTGAATTAACACCAGCAGTTTGTTTCCTTGAATGAATGAATGCAGCTTAATTTATTGAATGAAAGAAGGCAGTTAGCTTCATTAAATAAATGAGTTTGGTTTGATTCATTATATCAACGAATAACGTCTGATACATTGAATGAACGATTGAAGTCAGATTCATTGAATGAATATTTGAAATAACACGTGCAATTTATTTCATTGAATGAATTAGTATAGTTTGATTCATTAAATGAAGGAGTGCAGTTTGATTTGTTAAATGTATGGTTTAAGTTTGTTTCATTGAATCATTGATTAACGTTTTTTTCATTGAATGAACGATTGATGATAGATTCATTAAATGAATAAAGTCAATGAATGAGTTTGGTTTGTTTCATTGACTCCATGAATAACGTTTGATTCTTGGATTGAACGGTTCAATTTCGTTACAGTAAATGAATGAATGCAGTTTCACTCATTAAATGCATGACTCATTAAGATTGTTTCATTGGATCAATGAAAAACGTTTAATTAATTGAATGAATGGCTGAAGTTTCATTCAATGAAAGATTGAATGCAGTTTGTTTCATTAAATGAATGAATTTTGTTTGATTCATTGTATCAAAGAATAACGTTTGATTCATTGAATGATCGATTGATGTCAGATTCATGCAATGAATGAATGCAGTTTGATTCATTAAATGCATACGTTCAGATTGGTTCATTGAATCAATGAACAACGTTTAGTTCATTGAATGAATGATTTAAGTTTGATGCAATGACAGAACGAATACAGTTTGATTCATTGAATAAATTTGCTAAGCTCAAGACATTAATGAATGAAAGAAGCTCGAGTCATTAAATCAGCTCGTGTAGTTTGTTTCATTGAATGAATGCTGTTTGCTTAATTAAATGAATGTGTTCAGTTTGTTTAATTGATTCAATGAAAGAAAGAATGCTGTTGAATTCATTGAATGAATGCGTTAAGCTCGAGACATTGAATGAGGGAGTGCAGTTTGGTTCATTGAATGAATGAGTGCTGTTTGATTCATGAAAGTCATGATTTAAGTTCGTTTCAATGAATCAACAAATAATGTTTGTTTCGTTTAATGGACGAATGCAGTTTGATTCACTGAATGAATACTTCAATTTCGAGATAGTGAATGCATGACAGAAGCTCTATTCATTGAATTTACAAGTGATTGAATGAATGAGTGCAGTTTGATTCATTCAATGAAAGAATACAGATAGATTCATTAAATTAATGAGAAGTTTCCTTCATTGACACGTTTGATTCTTGGAATGAACTGTTGAAGTTTGACACATTAAATAAATTAATGCAGTTTGATTCACTAAATGAATGAGTTTAGTTTGTTTCATTGACTGAATGAACGATTGATGTCAGCATCATTAAGTGAATGAATGCCGTTTGATTCATTGACTGAATGAGTGGTTTGATTCATTTAATCATTAAATGAGCAACGTGCAATTCCATGAATGAATGATTGAAGTTTTATTTAATAAATTAATTCATACAGTGTGATTCATTGAAGGAATGAGTGAAGTTTGATTAATTGAATGAAAGAAAGCAGTAAGTTTCAATGAATCAATGAATACCGTAAGATTCATTGAATGAAAGATTGAAGAATAATTCAATGATAGCATGAATGCAGTTTGATTCATCGAATGATTGTGTTAAGCTCAAGACAGTGAATGTATGATAGAAGCTCTACACATTGGATTAACACGTTCAGTTTGTCTCACTTTGAATGAATGAGTGCAGTTTGGTTCAGTAAATAAATAAGTGCAGTTTAATTCATTGAATGTATGATTTAAGTTTGTTTCATTCAATCAAGGAATAACGTTTGATACATCGAATGAACGATTGAAGTTTGTGTCATTAAAGGAATGAATGCAGTTTGACACAATAAATGCAAGAGTTTAATTGAATGAACGAATATCGTTTCACTCAATGAAAGAATGAATGCAGTTTGGTTCATTACATTGAATGAATGAGGCAAGCTCTCCATCTTGAATTAACACGTTCAGTTTTGTTTCTTTGAATGAATGAATGCTGTTCGATTCCTTAAATGAATGAGTTTTGTTCGTTTCATTGACTTCAACTTTCGATTGAAGGATTGAAATCAGATTCATTAAATAAATGAATGCAGTTTAATTCATTAAATGCGTGAGTTAAGTTTGTTTCATGGAATCAAAGAACAACGTTTAATTCATTGATTGATTGAAAGACTGGAGTTTTAAGAAAATGAAAGAATGAATGCAGTTTGATTCAAGGAATTGATGCGTTAAGCTTGAGACATTGAATTAATGAGTGTAGGTTGATTCATTGACCAAAAGACGGCAGTAAGATTCATTTAATAAACGAGTGCAGTTTCATTCATTAATTGTGTGATTTAAGTTCGTTTCATTGAATTACTAAATATTGTTGGATTCATTTAATGCACATTTGATTCATGAAATCCGTGAGTTCGTTTGTTTCATTGAATCAATGAACAACATTTAATTCAATAATTTCAATCATTTATTGAATGCAGTTTGATTCATTGAATGAATGCATTATATTCGAGTCATTCAATGAATGAGAGAAGCTAGACTCATTAAATTAACATGTGGAGTTCGTTTCATTGATTGAATGAGTGCAGTATGATTCATTGATTGAATGCGGTTATATTCTTTAAACGATAGAGTTTAGTTTGTTTTATTGACTCAATGTATAACGTTTGGTTCATCTCAAATGCGTTAAGCTCGACACATTGAATGAATGAGAGAAGCTCTACTAATTGAACTAACGCGTGCAATTTGGTTTATTGATTGTGTGAGAGTAGATAGATTCTTAAAAGGAATGAATGATTTTAGTTAGATTAAATAAATGAATGAATTTAGTTTGTTTCATTGAATGTACGATTGAAGTTTGATTCATTGAAAGAATGAATGCAGTTTGATCCTTTCAATGAATGAGTTTAGTTTGTTTCGTTGAATCAATTAAGAACGTTTGATTCATTGAATAAACGACGATGTCAGTTTGCTTCATTAAATGCATGAGTCAAGTTTGTTTCATTTAATCAATAAACAATGTTTAAGTTATTGAATGAATGGCTTAACTTTCATTCCATGAAAGGATGAATGCAGTTTGGTTCATTGAATGAATGCGTTAAACACAAGACATTGAATGAATAAGAGAAGCTCTACTCATTGAAGTTTGTTTCATTGAATGAACGAGTGCAGTTTGATTCATTGAATGAAAGCTGTTAGATTAATTAAATAAATAAGTTTAGTTTTTTTTTCATTGAATCGTTGAATAACGTTTGATTCATTGAATGAACATTTAATGTCATATTATTTTAATTAAGGAATGCAGTTTAATTCAGGAAATGCATGATGTGAGTTTGTTTCATTGAAGCAATGAATAACGTTTTATTGCTTCAATGAAACAAACTCACATCATGCATTTACTGAATTAAACTGAATGAATGGTTGAGGCATCATTCAATGGAAGAATTAATGCAGTTGGATTCATTAAGCTCAAGACATTGAAAGAATGAGTAAAGCTCGACTGATTGAATTAACACGTGCAGTTTGTTTCATGAATGAATGCAGCTGGATTCATTGAATGAAAAAAGGCAGTTCGAGTCATGATATTAATGAGCGCAGTTTGATTCCTTAAATGTATGATTTAAGTATGTTTCACTGCATCAAGAAATAACGTTTGTTTCATTTAATGAACGAATTCAGTTTGACTCATTAAATTAATGAGACTAGTTTGATTCATTGTATCAAAATTTACATGTGATTCATTGAATGAACGATTGCTGTCACGCAGTGAATGAATGCAGTTAGATTAATTAAATAAACGTGTTTAGTTTTTTCATGCACTCAAAGAATGATAAACGATTGTAGTTCGATTCATTGAATGAATCTATCTGCATTCATTCACTGCATGACAGCAATCGTTCATTCAATGAATCACACGGAAATTTTGATACAATGAATCAAACTAATCATATTAATTTAATGAGTCAAACTGAATTCGTTCATTAAATGAAACAAACGTTATTTCTTGATTCTGTGAAATGCAGTTTGATTCAATGAATGAATGATTTAAGTTTGTTTCACTGACTGTATGAATAACGTTTCATACATTGAAGATTGAAGATTGACGCATTAAATAAATGAATGCAGTTTGCTTCATTACATGCAAGAGTTAAGATTGTTTCATCCACTCAATGAGCAAAGGTTAATTCATTGAATGGTTGATTTAGTTTCATTCATTGAAAGAATAAAGGCAGTTTTATTCATTGAATGAATGCGTTAACTCAAGACATTGAATGAATGAGTGAAGCTCGATTCATTGAATTAACACCAGCAGTTTGTTTCCTTGAATGAATGAATGCAGCTTAATTTATTGAATGAAAGAAGGCAGTTAGCTTCATTAAATAAATGAGTTTGGTTTGATTCATTATATCAACGAATAACGTCTGATAGATTGAATGAACGATTGAAGTCAGATTCATTGAATGAATATTTGAAATAACACGTGCAATTTATTTCATTGAATGAATTAGTATAGTTTGATTCATTAAATGAAGGAGTGCAGTTTGATTTGTTAAATGTATGGTTTAAGTTTGTTTCATTGAATCATTGATTAACGTTTTTTTCATTGAATGAACGATTGATGATAGATTCATTAAATGAATAAAGTCAATGAATGAGTTTGGTTTGTTTCATTGACTCAATGAATAACGTTTGATTCTTGGATTGAACGGTTCAATTTCGTTACAGTAAATGAATGAATGCAGTTTCACTCATTAAATGCATGACTCATTAAGATTGTTTCATTGGATCAATGAAAAACGTTTAATTAATTGAATGAATGGCTGAAGTTTCATTCAATGAAAGATTGAATGCAGTTTGTTTCATTAAATGAATGAGTTTTGTTTGATTCATTGTATCAAAGAATAACGTTTGATTCATTGAATGATCGATTGATGTCAGATTCATGCAATGAATGAATGCAGTTTGATTCATTAAATGCATACGTTCAGATTGGTTCATTGAATCAATGAACAACGTTTAGTTCATTGAATGAATGATTTAAGTTTGATGCAATGACAGAACGAATACAGTTTGATTCATTGAATAAATTTGCTAAGCTCAAGACATTAATGAATGAAAGAAGCTCGAGTCATTAAATCAGCTCGTGTAGTTTGTTTCATTGAATGAATGCTGTTTGCTTAATTAAATGAATGTGTTCAGTTTGTTTAATTGATTCAATGAAAGAAAGAATGCTGTTGAATTCATTGAATGAATGCGTTAAGCTCGAGACATTGAATGAGGGAGTGCAGTTTGGTTCATTGAATGAATGAGTGCTGTTTGATTCATGAAAGTCATGATTTAAGTTCGTTTCAATGAATCAACAAATAATGTTTGTTTCGTTTAATGGACGAATGCAGTTTGATTCACTGAATGAATACTTCAATTTCGAGATAGTGAATGCATGACAGAAGCTCTATTCATTGAATTTACAAGTGATTGAATGAATGAGTGCAGTTTGATTCATTGAATGAAAGAATACAGATAGATTCATTAAATTAATGAGAAGTTTCCTTCATTGACTCGTTTGATTCTTGGAATGAACTGTTGAAGTTTGACACATTAAATAAATTAATGCAGTTTGATTCACTAAATGAATGAGTTTAGTTTGTTTCATTGACTGAATGAACGATTGATGTCAGCATCATTAAGTGAATGAATGCCGTTTGATTCATTGACTGAATGAGTGGTTTGATTCATTTAATCATTAAATGAGCAACGTGCAATTCCATGAATGAATGATTGAAGTTTTATTTAATAAATTAATTCATACAGTGTGATTCATTGAAGGAATGAGTGAAGTTTGATTCATTGAATGAAAGAAAGCAGTAAGTTTCAATGAATCAATGAATACCGTAAGATTCATTGAATGAAAGATTGAAGAATAATTCAATGATAGCATGAATGCAGTTTGATTCATCGAATGATTGTGTTAATCTCAAGACAGTGAATGTATGATAGAAGCTCTACACATTGGATTAACACGTTCAGTTTGTCTCACTTTGAATGAATGAGTGCAGTTTGGTTCAGTAAATAAATAAGTGCAGTTTAATTCATTGAATGTATGATTTAAGTTTGTTTCATTCAATCAAGGAATAACGTTTGATACATCGAATGAACGATTGAAGTTTGTGTCATTAAAGGAATGAATGCAGTTTGACACAATAAATACAAGAGTTTAATTGAATGAACGAATACCGTTTCACTCAATGAAAGAATGAATGCAGTTTGGTTCATTACATTGAATGAATGAGGCAAGCTCTCCATCTTGAATTAACACGTTCAGTTTTGTTTCTTTGAATGAATGAATGCTGTTCGATTCCTTAAATGAATGAGTTTTGTTCGTTTCATTGACTTCAACTTTCGATTGAAGGATTGAAATCAGATTCATTAAATAAATGAATGCAGTTTAATTCATTAAATGCGTGAGTTAAGTTTGTTTCATGGAATCAAAGAACAACGTTTAATTCATTGATTGATTGAAAGACTGGAGTTTTAAGAAAATGAAAGAATGAATGCAGTTTGATTCAAGGAATTGATGCGTTAAGCTTGAGACATTGAATTAATGAGTGTAGGTTGATTCATTGACCAAAAGACGGCAGTAAGATTCATTTAATAAACGAGTGCAGTTTCATTCATTAATTGTGTGATTTAAGTTCGTTTCATTGAATTACTAAATATTGTTGGATTCATTTAATGCACATTTGATTCATGAAATCCGTGAGTTCGTTTGTTTCATTGAATCAATGAACAACATTTAATTCAATAATTTCAATCATTTATTGAATGCAGTTTGATTCATTGAATGAATGCATTATATTCGAGTCATTCAATGAATGAGAGAAGCTAGACTCATTAAATTAACATGTGGAGTTCGTTTCATTGATTGAATGAGTGCAGTATGATTCATTGATTGAATGCGGTTATATTCTTTAAACGATAGAGTTTAGTTTGTTTTATTGACTCAATGTATAACGTTTGGTTCATCTCAAATGCGTTAAGCTCGACACATTGAATGAATGAGAGAAGCTCTACTAATTGAACTAACGCGTGCAATTTGGTTTATTGATTGTGTGAGAGTAGATAGATTCTTAAAAGGAATGAATGATTTTAGTTAGATTAAATAAATGAATGAATTTAGTTTGTTTCATTGACTCAATGAATACCATTTGTTTCATTGAATGTACGATTGAAGTTTGATTCATTGAAAGAATGAATGCAGTTTGATCCTTTCAATGAATGAGTTTAGTTTGTTTCGTTGAATCAATTAAGAACGTTTGATTCATTGAATAAACGACGATGTCAGTTTGCTTCATTAAATGCATGAGTCAAGTTTGTTTCATTTAATCAATAAACAATGTTTAAGTTATTGAATGAATGGCTTAACTTTCATTCCATGAAAGGATGAATGCAGTTTGGTTCATTGAATGAATGCGTTAAACACAAGACATTGAATGAATAAGAGAAGCTCTACTCATTGAAGTTTGTTTCATTGAATGAACGAGTGCAGTTTGATTCATTGAATGAAAGCTGTTAGATTAATTAAATAAATAAGTTTAGTTTTTTTTTCATTGAATCGTTGAATAACGTTTGATTCATTGAATGAACATTTAATGTCATATTATTTTAATTAATGAATGCAGTTTAATTCAGGAAATGCATGATGTGAGTTTGTTTCATTGAAGCAATGAATAACGTTTTATTGCTTCAATGAAACAAACTCACATCATGCATTTACTGAATTAAACTGAATGAATGGTTGAGGCATCATTCAACGGAAGAATTAATGCAGTTGGATTCATTAAGCTCAAGACATTGAAAGAATGAGTAAAGCTCGACTGATTGAATTAACACGTGCAGTTTGTTTCATGAATGAATGCAGCTGGATTCATTGAATGAAAAAAGGCAGTTAGAGTCATGATATTAATGAGCGCAGTTTGATTCCTTAAATGTATGATTTAAGTATGTTTCACTGCATCAAGAAATAACGTTTGTTTCATTTAATGAACGAATTCAGTTTGACTCATTAAATTAATGAGACTAGTTTGATTCATTGTATCAAAATTTACATGTGATTCATTGAATGAACGATTGCTGTCATGCAGTGAATGAATGCAGTTAGATTCATTAAATAAACGTGTTTAGTTTTTTCATGCACTCAAAGAATGATAAACGATTGTAGTTCGATTCATTGAATGAATCTATCTGCATTCATTCACTGCATGACAGCAATCGTTCATTCAATGAATCACACGGAAATTTTGATACAATGAATCAAACTAATCATATTAATTTAATGAGTCAAACTGAATTCGTTCATTAAATGAAACAAACGTTATTTCTTGATTCTGTGAAATGCAGTTTGATTCAATGAATGAATGATTTAAGTTTGTTTCACTGACTGTATGAATAACGTTTCATACATTGAAGATTGAAGATTGACGCATTAAATAAATGAATGCAGTTTGCTTCATTACATGCAAGAGTTAAGATTGTTTCATCCACTCAATGAGCAAAGGTTAATTCATTGAATGGTTGATTTAGTTTCATTCATTGAAAGAATAAAGGCAGTTTTATTCAATGAATGAATGCGTTAACTCAAGACATTGAATGAATGAGTGAAGCTCGATTCATTGAATTAACACCAGCAGTTTGTTTCCTTGAATGAATGAATGCAGCTTAATTTATTGAATGAAAGAAGGCAGTTAGCTTCATTAAATAAATGAGTTTGGTTTGATTCATTATATCAACGAATAACGTCTGATACATTGAATGAACGATTGAAGTCAGATTCATTGAATGAATATTTGAAATAACACGCGCAGTTTATTTCATTGAATGAATTAGTATAGTTTGATTCATTAAATGAAGGAGTGCAGTTTGATTTGTTAAATGTATGGTTTAAGTTTGTTTCATTGAATCATTGATTAACGTTTTTTTCATTGAATGAACGATTGATGATAGATTCATTAAATGAATAAAGTCAATGAATGAGTTTGGTTTGTTTCATTGACTCAATGAATAACGTTTGATTCTTGGATTGAACGGTTCAATTTCGTTACAGTAAATGAATGAATGCAGTTTCACTCATTAAATGCATGACTCATTAAGATTGTTTCATTGGATCAATGAAAAACGTTTAATTAATTGAATGAATGGCTGAAGTTTCATTCAATGAAAGATTGAATGCAGTTTGTTTCATTAAATGAATGAGTTTTGTTTGATTCATTGTATCAAAGAATAACGTTTGATTCATTGAATGATCGATTGATGTCAGATTCATGCAATGAATGAATGCAGTTTGATTCATTAAATGCATACGTTCAGATTGGTTCATTGAATCAATGAACAACGTTTAGTTCATTGAATGAATGATTTAAGTTTGATGCAATGACAGAACGAATACAGTTTGATTCATTGAATAAATTTGCTAAGCTCAAGACATTAATGAATGAAAGAAGCTCGAGTCATTAAATCAGCTCGTGTAGTTTGTTTCATTGAATGAATGCTGTTTGCTTAATTAAATGAATGTGTTCAGTTTGTTTAATTGATTCAATGAAAGAAAGAATGCTGTTGAATTCATTGAATGAATGCGTTAAGCTCGAGACATTGAATGAGGGAGTGCAGTTTGGTTCATTGAATGAATGAGTGCTGTTTGATTCATGAAAGTCATGATTTAAGTTCGTTTCAATGAATCAACAAATAATGTTTGTTTCGTTTAATGGACGAATGCAGTTTGATTCACTGAATGAATACTTCAATTTCGAGATAGTGAATGCATGACAGAAGCTCTATTCATTGAATTTACAAGTGATTGAATGAATGAGTGCAGTTTGATTCATTCAATGAAAGAATACAGATAGATTCATTAAATTAATGAGAAGTTTCCTTCATTGACACGTTTGATTCTTGGAATGAACTGTTGAAGTTTGACACATTAAATAAATTAATGCAGTTTGATTCACTAAATGAATGAGTTTAGTTTGTTTCATTGACTGAATGAACGATTGATGTCAGCATCATTAAGTGAATGAATGCCGTTTGATTCATTGACTGAATGAGTGGTTTGATTCATTTAATCATTAAATGAGCAACGTGCAATTCCATGAATGAATGATTGAAGTTTTATTTAATAAATTAATTCATACAGTGTGATTCATTGAAGGAATGAGTGAAGTTTGATTCATTGAATGAAAGAAAGCAGTAAGTTTCAATGAATCAATGAATACCGTAAGATTCATTGAATGAAAGATTGAAGAATAATTCAATGATAGCATGAATGCAGTTTGATTCATCGAATGATTGTGTTAAGCTCAAGACAGTGAATGTATGATAGAAGCTCTACACATTGGATTAACACGTTCAGTTTGTCTCACTTTGAATGAATGAGTGCAGTTTGGTTCAGTAAATAAATAAGTGCAGTTTAATTCATTGAATGTATGATTTAAGTTTGTTTCATTCAATCAAGGAATAACGTTTGATACATCGAATGAACGATTGAAGTTTGTGTCATTAAAGGAATGAATGCAGTTTGACACAATAAATGCAAGAGTTTAATTGAATGAACGAATATCGTTTCACTCAATGAAAGAATGAATGCAGTTTGGTTCATTACATTGAATGAATGAGGCAAGCTCTCCATCTTGAATTAACACGTTCAGTTTTGTTTCTTTGAATGAATGAATGCTGTTCGATTCCTTAAATGAATGAGTTTTGTTCGTTTCATTGACTTCAACTTTCGATTGAAGGATTGAAATCAGATTCATTAAATAAATGAATGCAGTTTAATTCATTAAATGCGTGAGTTAAGTTTGTTTCATGGAATCAAAGAACAACGTTTAATTCATTGATTGATTGAAAGACTGGAGTTTTAAGAAAATGAAAGAATGAATGCAGTTTGATTCAAGGAATTGATGCGTTAAGCTTGAGACATTGAATTAATGAGTGTAGGTTGATTCATTGACCAAAAGACGGCAGTAAGATTCATTTAATAAACGAGTGCAGTTTCATTCATTAATTGTGTGATTTAAGTTCGTTTCATTGAATTACTAAATATTGTTGGATTCATTTAATGCACATTTGATTCATGAAATCCGTGAGTTCGTTTGTTTCATTGAATCAATGAACAACATTTAATTCAATAATTTCAATCATTTATTGAATGCAGTTTGATTCATTGAATGAATGCATTATATTCGAGTCATTCAATGAATGAGAGAAGCTAGACTCATTAAATTAACATGTGGAGTTCGTTTCATTGATTGAATGAGTGCAGTATGATTCATTGATTGAATGCGGTTATATTCTTTAAACGATAGAGTTTAGTTTGTTTTATTGACTCAATGTATAACGTTTGGTTCATCTCAAATGCGTTAAGCTCGACACATTGAATGAATGAGAGAAGCTCTACTAATTGAACTAACGCGTGCAATTTGGTTTATTGATTGTGTGAGAGTAGATAGATTCTTAAAAGGAATGAATGATTTTAGTTAGATTAAATAAATGAATGAATTTAGTTTGTTTCATTGACTCAATGAATACCATTTGTTTCATTGAATGTACGATTGAAGTTTGATTCATTGAAAGAATGAATGCAGTTTGATCCTTTCAATGAATGAGTTTAGTTTGTTTCGTTGAATCAATTAAGAACGTTTGATTCATTGAATAAACGACGATGTCAGTTTGCTTCATTAAATGCATGAGTCAAGTTTGTTTCATTTAATCAATAAACAATGTTTAAGTTATTGAATGAATGGCTTAACTTTCATTCCATGAAAGGATGAATGCAGTTTGGTTCATTGAATGAATGCGTTAAACACAAGACATTGAATGAATAAGAGAAGCTCTACTCATTGAAGTTTGTTTCATTGAATGAACGAGTGCAGTTTGATTCATTGAATGAAAGCTGTTAGATTAATTAAATAAATAAGTTTAGTTTTTTTTTCATTGAATCGTTGAATAACGTTTGATTCATTGAATGAACATTTAATGTCATATTATTTTAATTAATGAATGCAGTTTAATTCAGGAAATGCATGATGTGAGTTTGTTTCATTGAAGCAATGAATAACGTTTTATTGCTTCAATGAAACAAACTCACATCATGCATTTACTGAATTAAACTGAATGAATGGTTGAGGCATCATTCAACGGAAGAATTAATGCAGTTGGATTCATTAAGCTCAAGACATTGAAAGAATGAGTAAAGCTCGACTGATTGAATTAACACGTGCAGTTTGTTTCATGAATGAATGCAGCTGGATTCATTGAATGAAAAAAGGCAGTTAGAGTCATGATATTAATGAGCGCAGTTTGATTCCTTAAATGTATGATTTAAGTATGTTTCACTGCATCAAGAAATAACGTTTGTTTCATTTAATGAACGAATTCAGTTTGACTCATTAAATTAATGAGACTAGTTTGATTCATTGTATCAAAATTTACATGTGATTCATTGAATGAACGATTGCTGTCATGCAGTGAATGAATGCAGTTAGATTCATTAAATAAACGTGTTTAGTTTTTTCATGCACTCAAAGAATGATAAACGATTGTAGTTCGATTCATTGAATGAATCTATCTGCATTCATTCACTGCATGACAGCAATCGTTCATTCAATGAATCACACGGAAATTTTGATACAATGAATCAAACTAATCATATTAATTTAATGAGTCAAACTGAATTCGTTCATTAAATGAAACAAACGTTATTTCTTGATTCTGTGAAATGCAGTTTGATTCAATGAATGAATGATTTAAGTTTGTTTCACTGACTGTAACGTTTCATACATTGAAGATTGAAGATTGACGCATTAAATAAATGAATGCTTCATTACATGCAAGAGTTAAGATTGTTTCATCCACTCAATGAGCAAAGGTTAATTCATTGAATGGTTGATTTAGTTTCATTCATTGAAAGAATAAAGGCAGTTTTATTCATTGAATGAATGCGTTAACTCAAGACATTGAATGAATGAGTGAAGCTCGATTCATTGAATTAACACCAGCAGTTTGTTTCCTTGAATGAATGAATGCAGCTTAATTTATTGAATGAAAGAAGGCAGTTAGCTTCATTAAATAAATGAGTTTGGTTTGATTCATTATATCAACGAATAACGTCTGATACATTGAATGAACGATTGAAGTCAGATTCATTGAATGAATATTTGAAATAACACGTGCAATTTATTTCATTGAATGAATTAGTATAGTTTGATTCATTAAATGAAGGAGTGCAGTTTGATTTGTTAAATGTATGGTTTAAGTTTGTTTCATTGAATCATTGATTAACGTTTTTTTCATTGAATGAACGATTGATGATAGATTCATTAAATGAATAAAGTCAATGAATGAGTTTGGTTTGTTTCATTGACTCAATGAATAACGTTTGATTCTTGGATTGAACGGTTCAATTTCGTTACAGTAAATGAATGAATGCAGTTTCACTCATTAAATGCATGACTCATTAAGATTGTTTCATTGGATCAATGAAAAACGTTTAATTAATTGAATGAATGGCTGAAGTTTCATTCAATGAAAGATTGAATGCAGTTTGTTTCATTAAATGAATGAGTTTTGTTTGATTCATTGTATCAAAGAATAACGTTTGATTCATTGAATGATCGATTGATGTCAGATTCATGCAATGAATGAATGCAGTTTGATTCATTAAATGCATACGTTCAGATTGGTTCATTGAATCAATGAACAACGTTTAGTTCATTGAATGAATGATTTAAGTTTGATGCAATGACAGAACGAATACAGTTTGATTCATTGAATAAATTTGCTAAGCTCAAGACATTAATGAATGAAAGAAGCTCGAGTCATTAAATCAGCTCGTGTAGTTTGTTTCATTGAATGAATGCTGTTTGCTTAATTAAATGAATGTGTTCAGTTTGTTTAATTGATTCAATGAAAGAATGAATGCTGTTGAATTCATTGAATGAATGCGTTAAGCTCGAGACATTGAATGAGGGAGTGCAGTTTGGTTCATTGAATGAATGAGTGCTGTTTGATTCATGAAAGTCATGATTTAAGTTCGTTTCAATGAATCAACAAATAATGTTTGTTTCGTTTAATGGACGAATGCAGTTTGATTCACTGAATGAATACTTCAATTTCGAGATAGTGAATGCATGACAGAAGCTCTATTCATTGAATTTACAAGTGATTGAATGAATGAGTGCAGTTTGATTCATTCAATGAAAGAATACAGATAGATTCATTAAATTAATGAGAAGTTTCCTTCATTGACACGTTTGATTCTTGGAATGAACTGTTGAAGTTTGACACATTAAATAAATTAATGCAGTTTGATTCACTAAATGAATGAGTTTAGTTTGTTTCATTGACTGAATGAACGATTGATGTCAGCATCATTAAGTGAATGAATGCCGTTTGATTCATTGACTGAATGAGTGGTTTGATTCATTTAATCATTAAATGAGCAACGTGCAATTCCATGAATGAATGATTGAAGTTTTATTTAATAAATTAATTCATACAGTGTGATTCATTGAAGGAATGAGTGAAGTTTGATTAATTGAATGAAAGAAAGCAGTAAGTTTCAATGAATCAATGAATACCGTAAGATTCATTGAATGAAAGATTGAAGAATAATTCAATGATAGCATGAATGCAGTTTGATTCATCGAATGATTGTGTTAAGCTCAAGACAGTGAATGTATGATAGAAGCTCTACACATTGGATTAACACGTTCAGTTTGTCTCACTTTGAATGAATGAGTGCAGTTTGGTTCAGTAAATAAATAAGTGCAGTTTAATTCATTGAATGTATGATTTAAGTTTGTTTCATTCAATCAAGGAATAACGTTTGATACATCGAATGAACGATTGAAGTTTGTGTCATTAAAGGAATGAATGCAGTTTGACACAATAAATGCAAGAGTTTAATTGAATGAACGAATATCGTTTCACTCAATGAAAGAATGAATGC
Organism: Chiloscyllium plagiosum; assembly: GCF_037043375.1. Taxonomy (NCBI): domain Eukaryota; kingdom Metazoa; phylum Chordata; class Chondrichthyes; order Orectolobiformes; family Hemiscylliidae; genus Chiloscyllium; species Chiloscyllium plagiosum. The sequence goes on along the minus strand of NW_028270158.1, from coordinate 68,177,153 downwards.
AGTTTGGTTCATTACATTGAATGAATGAGGCAAGCTCTCCATCTTGAATTAACACGTTCAGTTTTGTTTCTTTGAATGAATGAATGCTGTTCGATTCCTTAAATGAATGAGTTTTGTTCGTTTCATTGACTTCAACTTTCGATTGAAGGATTGAAATCAGATTCATTAAATAAATGAATGCAGTTTAATTCATTAAATGCGTGAGTTAAGTTTGTTTCATGGAATCAAAGAACAACGTTTAATTCATTGATTGATTGAAAGACTGGAGTTTTAAGAAAATGAAAGAATGAATGCAGTTTGATTCAAGGAATTGATGCGTTAAGCTTGAGACATTGAATTAATGAGTGTAGGTTGATTCATTGACCAAAAGACGGCAGTAAGATTCATTTAATAAACGAGTGCAGTTTCATTCATTAATTGTGTGATTTAAGTTCGTTTCATTGAATTACTAAATATTGTTGGATTCATTTAATGCACATTTGATTCATGAAATCCGTGAGTTCGTTTGTTTCATTGAATCAATGAACAACATTTAATTCAATAATTTCAATCATTTATTGAATGCAGTTTGATTCATTGAATGAATGCATTATATTCGAGTCATTCAATGAATGAGAGAAGCTAGACTCATTAAATTAACGTGGAGTTCGTTTCATTGATTGAATGAGTGCAGTATGATTCATTGATTGAATGCGGTTATATTCTTTAAACGATAGAGTTTAGTTTGTTTTATTGACTCAATGTATAACGTTTGGTTCATCTCAAATGCGTTAAGCTCGACACATTGAATGAATGAGAGAAGCTCTACTAATTGAACTAACGCGTGCAATTTGGTTTATTGATTGTTTGAGAGTAGATAGATTCTTAAAAGGATTGAATGATTTTAGTTAGATTAAATAAATGAATGAATTTAGTTTGTTTCATTGACTCAATGAATACCATTTGTTTCATTGAATGTACGATTGAAGTTTGATTCATTGAAAGAATGAATGCAGTTTGATCCTTTCAATGAATGAGTTTAGTTTGTTTCGTTGAATCAATTAAGAACGTTTGATTCATTGAATAAACGACGATGTCAGTTTGCTTCATTAAATGCATGAGTCAAGTTTGTTTCATTTAATCAATAAACAATGTTTAAGTTATTGAATGAATGGCTTAACTTTCATTCCATGAAAGGATGAATGCAGTTTGGTTCATTGAATGAATGCGTTAAACACAAGACATTGAATGAATAAGAGAAGCTCTACTCATTGAAGTTTGTTTCATTGAATGAACGAGTGCAGTTTGATTCATTGAATGAAAGCTGTTAGATTAATTAAATAAATAAGTTTAGTTTTTTTTTCATTGAATCGTTGAATAACGTTTGATTCATTGAATGAACATTTAATGTCATATTATTTTAATTAATGAATGCAGTTTAATTCAGTAAATGCATGATGTGAGTTTGTTTCATTGAAGCAATGAATAACGTTTTATTGCTTCAATGAAACAAACTCACATCATGCATTTACTGAATTAAACTGAATGAATGGTTGAGGCATCATTCAACGGAAGAATTAATGCAGTTGGATTCATTAAGCTCAAGACATTGAAAGAATGAGTAAAGCTCGACTGATTGAATTAACACGTGCAGTTTGTTTCATGAATGAATGCAGCTGGATTCATTGAATGAAAAAAGGCAGTTCGAGTCATGATATTAATGAGCGCAGTTTGATTCCTTAAATGTATGATTTAAGTATGTTTCACTGCATCAAGAAATAACGTTTGTTTCATTTAATGAACGAATTCAGTTTGACTCATTAAATTAATGAGACTAGTTTGATTCATTGTATCAAAATTTACATGTGATTCATTGAATGAACGATTGCTGTCATGCAGTGAATGAATGCAGTTAGATTCATTAAATAAACGTGTTTAGTTTTTTCATGCACTCAAAGAATGATAAACGATTGTAGTTCGATTCATTGAATGAATCTATCTGCATTCATTCACTGCATGACAGCAATCGTTCATTCAATGAATCACACGGAAATTTTGATACAATGAATCAAACTAATCATATTAATTTAATGAGTCAAACTGAATTCGTTCATTAAATGAAACAAACGTTATTTCTTGATTCTGTGAAATGCAGTTTGATTCAATGAATGAATGATTTAAGTTTGTTTCACTGACTGTAACGTTTCATACATTGAAGATTGAAGATTGACGCATTAAATAAATGAATGCTTCATTACATTCAAGAGTTAAGATTGTTTCATCCACTCAATGAGCAAAGGTTAATTCATTGAATGATTGATTTAGTTTCATTCATTGAAAGAATAAAGGCAGTTTTATTCATTGAATGAATGCGTTAACTCAAGACATTGACTGAATGAGTGAAGCTCGATTCATTGAATTAACACCAGCAGTTTGTTTCCTTGAATGAATGAATGCAGCTTAATTTATTGAATGAAAGAAGGCAGTTAGCTTCATTAAATAAATGAGTTTGGTTTGATTCATTATATCAACGAATAACGTCTGATACATTGAATGAACGATTGAAGTCAGATTCATTGAATGAATATTTGAAATAACACGTGCAATTTATTTCATTGAATGAATTAGTATAGTTTGATTCATTAAATGAAGGAGTGCAGTTTGATTTGTTAAATGTATGGTTTAAGTTTGTTTCATTGAATCATTGATTAACGTTTTTTTCATTGAATGAACGATTGATGATAGATTCATTAAATGAATAAAGTCAATGAATGAGTTTGGTTTGTTTCATTGACTCAATGAATAACGTTTGATTCTTGGATTGAACGGTTCAATTTCGTTACAGTAAATGAATGAATGCAGTTTCACTCATTAAATGCATGACTCATTAAGATTGTTTCATTGGAACAATGAAAAACGTTTAATTAATTGAATGAATGGCTGAAGTTTCATTCAATGAAAGATTGAATGCAGTTTGTTTCATTAAATGAATGAGTTTTGTTTGATTCATTGTATCAAAGAATAACGTTTGATTCATTGAATGATCGATTGATGTCAGATTCATGCAATGAATGAATGCAGTTTGATTCATTAAATGCATACGTTCAGATTGGTTCATTGAATCAATGAACAACGTTTAGTTCATTGAATGAATGATTTAAGTTTGATGCAATGACAGAACGAATACAGTTTGATTCATTGAATAAATTTGCTAAGCTCAAGACATTAATGAATGAAAGAAGCTCGAGTCATTAAATCAGCTCGTGTAGTTTGTTTCATTGAATGAATGTTGTTTGCTTAATTAAATGAATGTGTTCAGTTTGTTTAATTGATTCAATGAAAGAAAGAATGCTGTTGAATTCATTGAATGAATGCGTTAAGCTCGAGACATTGAATGAGGGAGTGCAGTTTGGTTCATTGAATGAATGAGTGCTGTTTGATTCATGAAAGTCATGATTTAAGTTCGTTTCAATGAATCAACAAATAATGTTTGTTTCGTTTAATGGACGAATGCAGTTTGATTCACTGAATGAATACTTCAATTTCGAGATAGTGAATGCATGACAGAAGCTCTATTCATTGAATTTACAAGTGATTGAATGAATGAGTGCAGTTTGATTCATTGAATGAAAGAATACAGATAGATTCATTAAATTAATGAGAAGTTTCCTTCATTGACACGTTTGATTCTTGGAATGAACTGTTGAAGTTTGACACATTAAATAAATTAATGCAGTTTGATTCACTAAATGAATGAGTTTAGTTTGTTTCATTGACTGAATGAACGATTGATGTCAGCATCATTAAGTGAATGAATGCCGTTTGATTCATTGACTGAATGAGTGGTTTGATTCATTTAATCATTAAATGAGCAACGTGCAATTCCATGAATGAATGATTGAAGTTTTATTTAATAAATTAATTCATACAGTGTGATTCATTGAAGGAATGAGTGAAGTTTGATTCATTGAATGAAAGAAAGCAGTAAGTTTCAATGAATCAATGAATACCGTAAGATTCATTGATTGAAAGATTGAAGAATAATTCAATGATAGCATGAATGCAGTTTGATTCATCGAATGATTGTGTTAAGCTCAAGACAGTGAATGTATGATAGAAGCTCTACACATTGGATTAACACGTTCAGTTTGTCTCACTTTGAATGAATTTGGTTTGGTTCAGTAAATAAATAAGTGCAGTTTAATTCATTGAATGTATGATTTAAGTTTGTTTCATTCAATCAAGGAATAACGTTTGATACATCGAATGAACGATTGAAGTTTGTGTCATTAAAGGAATGAATGCAGTTTGACACAATAAATGCAAGAGTTTAATTGAATGAACGAATATCGTTTCACTCAATGAAAGAATGAATGCAGTTTGGTTCATTACATTGAATGAATGAGGCAAGCTCTCCATCTTGAATTAACACGTTCAGTTTTGTTTCTTTGAATGAATGAATGCTGTTCGATTCCTTAAATGAATGAGTTTTGTTCGTTTCATTGACTTCAACTTTCGATTGAAGGATTGAAATCAGATTCATTAAATAAATGAATGCAGTTTAATTCATTAAATGCGTGAGTTAAGTTTGTTTCATGGAATCAAAGAACAACGTTTAATTCATTGATTGATTGAAAGACTGGAGTTTTAAGAAAATGAAAGAATGAATGCAGTTTGATTCAAGGAATTGATGCGTTAAGCTTGAGACATTGAATTAATGAGTGTAGGTTGATTCATTGACCAAAAGACGGCAGTAAGATTCATTTAATAAACGAGTGCAGTTTCATTCATTAATTGTGTGATTTAAGTTCGTTTCATTGAATTACTAAATATTGTTGGATTCATTTAATGCACATTTGATTCATGAAATCCGTGAGTTCGTTTGTTTCATTGAATCAATGAACAACATTTAATTCAATAATTTCAATCATTTATTGAATGCAGTTTGATTCATTGAATGAATGCATTATATTCGAGTCATTCAATGAATGAGAGAAGCTAGACTCATTAAATTAACATGTGGAGTTCGTTTCATTGATTGAATGAGTGCAGTATGATTCATTGATTGAATGCGGTTATATTCTTTAAACGATAGAGTTTAGTTTGTTTTATTGACTCAATGTATAACGTTTGGTTCATCTCAAATGCGTTAAGCTCGACACATTGAATGAATGAGAGAAGCTCTACTAATTGAACTAACGCGTGCAATTTGGTTTATTGATTGTGTGAGAGTAGATAGATTCTTAAAAGGAATGAATGATTTTAGTTAGATTAAATAAATGAATGAATTTAGTTTGTTTCATTGACTCAATGAATACCATTTGTTTCATTGAATGTACGATTGAAGTTTGATTCATTGAAAGAATGAATGCAGTTTGATCCTTTCAATGAATGAGTTTAGTTTGTTTCGTTGAATCAATTAAGAACGTTTGATTCATTGAATAAACGACGATGTCAGTTTGCTTCATTAAATGCATGAGTCAAGTTTGTTTCATTTAATCAATAAACAATGTTTAAGTTATTGAATGAATGGCTTAACTTTCATTCCATGAAAGGATGAATGCAGTTTGGTTCATTGAATGAATGCGTTAAACACAAGACATTGAATGAATAAGAGAAGCTCTACTCATTGAAGTTTGTTTCATTGAATGAACGAGTGCAGTTTGATTCATTGAATGAAAGCTGTTAGATTAATTAAATAAATAAGTTTAGTTTTTTTTTCATTGAATCGTTGAATAACGTTTGATTCATTGAATGAACATTTAATGTCATATTATTTTAATTAATGAATGCAGTTTAATTCAGTAAATGCATGATGTGAGTTTGTTTCATTGAAGCAATGAATAACGTTTTATTGCTTCAATGAAACAAACTCACATCATGCATTTACTGAATTAAACTGAATGAATGGTTGAGGCATCATTCAACGGAAGAATTAATGCAGTTGGATTCATTAAGCTCAAGACATTGAAAGAATGAGTAAAGCTCGACTGATTGAATTAACACGTGCAGTTTGTTTCATGAATGAATGCAGCTGGATTCATTGAATGAAAAAAGGCAGTTCGAGTCATGATATTAATGAGCGCAGTTTGATTCCTTAAATGTATGATTTAAGTATGTTTCACTGCATCAAGAAATAACGTTTGTTTCATTTAATGAACGAATTCAGTTTGACTCATAAAATTAATGAGACTAGTTTGATTCATTGTATCAAAATTTACATGTGATTCATTGAATGAACGATTGCTGTCATGCAGTGAATGAATGCAGTTAGATTCATTAAATAAACGTGTTTAGTTTTTTCATGCACTCAAAGAATGATAAACGATTGTAGTTCGATTCATTGAATGAATCTATCTGCATTCATTCACTGCATGACAGCAATCGTTCATTCAATGAATCACACGGAAATTTTGATACAATGAATCAAACTAATCATATTAATTTAATGAGTCAAACTGAATTCGTTCATTAAATGAAACAAACGTTATTTCTTGATTCTGTGAAATGCAGTTTGATTCAATGAATGAATGATTTAAGTTTGTTTCACTGACTGTAACGTTTCATACATTGAAGATTGAAGATTGACGCATTAAATAAATGAATGCTTCATTACATTCAAGAGTTAAGATTGTTTCATCCACTCAATGAGCAAAGGTTAATTCATTGAATGATTGATTTAGTTTCATTCATTGAAAGAATAAAGGCAGTTTTATTCATTGAATGAATGCGTTAACTCAAGACATTGAATGAATGAGTGAAGCTCGATTCATTGAATTAACACCAGCAGTTTGTTTCCTTGAATGAATGAATGCAGCTTAATTTATTGAATGAAAGAAGGCAGTTAGCTTCATTAAATAAATGAGTTTGGTTTGATTCATTATATCAACGAATAACGTCTGATACATTGAATGAACGATTGAAGTCAGATTCATTGAATGAATATTTGAAATAACACGTGCAATTTATTTCATTGAATGAATTAGTATAGTTTGATTCATTAAATGAAGGAGTGCAGTTTGATTTGTTAAATGTATGGTTTAAGTTTGTTTCATTGAATCATTGATTAACGTTTTTTTCATTGAATGAACGATTGATGATAGATTCATTAAATGAATAAAGTCAATGAATGAGTTTGGTTTGTTTCATTGACTCAATGAATAACGTTTGATTCTTGGATTGAACGGTTCAATTTCGTTACAGTAAATGAATGAATGCAGTTTCACTCATTAAATGCATGACTCATTAAGATTGTTTCATTGGAACAATGAAAAACGTTTAATTAATTGAATGAATGGCTGAAGTTTCATTCAATGAAAGATTGAATGCAGTTTGTTTCATTAAATGAATGAGTTTTGTTTGATTCATTGTATCAAAGAATAACGTTTGATTCATTGAATGATCGATTGATGTCAGATTCATGCAATGAATGAATGCAGTTTGATTCATTAAATGCATACGTTCAGATTGGTTCATTGAATCAATGAACAACGTTTAGTTCATTGAATGAATGATTTAAGTTTGATGCAATGACAGAACGAATACAGTTTGATTCATTGAATAAATTTGCTAAGCTCAAGACATTAATGAATGAAAGAAGCTCGAGTCATTAAATCAGCTCGTGTAGTTTGTTTCATTGAATGAATGTTGTTTGCTTAATTAAATGAATGTGTTCAGTTTGTTTAATTGATTCAATGAAAGAAAGAATGCTGTTGAATTCATTGAATGAATGCGTTAAGCTCGAGACATTGAATGAGGGAGTGCAGTTTGGTTCATTGAATGAATGAGTGCTGTTTGATTCATGAAAGTCATGATTTAAGTTCGTTTCAATGAATCAACAAATAATGTTTGTTTCGTTTAATGGACGAATGCAGTTTGATTCACTGAATGAATACTTCAATTTCGAGATAGTGAATGCATGACAGAAGCTCTATTCATTGAATTTACAAGTGATTGAATGAATGAGTGCAGTTTGATTCATTGAATGAAAGAATACAGATAGATTCATTAAATTAATGAGAAGTTTCCTTCATTGACACGTTTGATTCTTGGAATGAACTGTTGAAGTTTGACACATTAAATAAATTAATGCAGTTTGATTCACTAAATGAATGAGTTTAGTTTGTTTCATTGACTGAATGAACGATTGATGTCAGCATCATTAAGTGAATGAATGCCGTTTGATTCATTGACTGAATGAGTGGTTTGATTCATTTAATCATTAAATGAGCAACGTGCAATTCCATGAATGAATGATTGAAGTTTTATTTAATAAATTAATTCATACAGTGTGATTCATTGAAGGAATGAGTGAAGTTTGATTCATTGAATGAAAGAAAGCAGTAAGTTTCAATGAATCAATGAATACCGTAAGATTCATTGAATGAAAGATTGAAGAATAATTCAATGATAGCATGAATGCAGTTTGATTCATCGAATGATTGTGTTAAGCTCAAGACAGTGAATGTATGATAAAAGCTCTACACATTGGATTAACACGTTCAGTTTGTCTCACTTTGAATGAATTTGGTTTGGTTCAGTAAATAAATAAGTGCAGTTTAATTCATTGAATGTATGATTTAAGTTTGTTTCATTCAATCAAGGAATAACGTTTGATACATCGAATGAACGATTGAAGTTTGTGTCATTAAAGGAATGAATGCAGTTTGACACAATAAATGCAAGAGTTTAATTGAATGAACGAATATCGTTTCACTCAATGAAAGAATGAATGCAGTTTGGTTCATTACATTGAATGAATGAGGCAAGCTCTCCATCTTGAATTAACACGTTCAGTTTTGTTTCTTTGAATGAATGAATGCTGTTCGATTCCTTAAATGAATGAGTTTTGTTCGTTTCATTGACTTCAACTTTCGATTGAAGGATTGAAATCAGATTCATTAAATAAATGAATGCAGTTTAATTCATTAAATACGTGAGTTAAGTTTGTTTCATGGAATCAAAGAACAACGTTTAATTCATTGATTGATTGAAAGACTGGAGTTTTAAGAAAATGAAAGAATGAATGCAGTTTGATTCAAGGAATTGATGCGTTAAGCTTGAGACATTGAATTAATGAGTGTAGGTTGATTCATTGACCAAAAGACGGCAGTAAGATTCATTTAATAAACGAGTGCAGTTTCATTCATTAATTGTGTGATTTAAGTTCGTTTCATTGAATTACTAAATATTGTTGGATTCATTTAATGCACATTTGATTCATGAAATCCGTGAGTTCGTTTGTTTCATTGAATCAATGAACAACATTTAATTCAATAATTTCAATCATTTATTGAATGCAGTTTGATTCATTGAATGAATGCATTATATTCGAGTCATTCAATGAATGAGAGAAGCTAGACTCATTAAATTAACATGTGGAGTTCGTTTCATTGATTGAATGAGTGCAGTATGATTCATTGATTGAATGCGGTTATATTCTTTAAACGATAGAGTTTAGTTTGTTTTATTGACTCAATGTATAACGTTTGGTTCATCTCAAATGCGTTAAGCTCGACACATTGAATGAATGAGAGAAGCTCTACTAATTGAACTAACGCGTGCAATTTGGTTTATTGATTGTGTGAGAGTAGATAGATTCTTAAAAGGAATGAATGATTTTAGTTAGATTAAATAAATGAATGAATTTAGTTTGTTTCATTGACTCAATGAATACCATTTGTTTCATTGAATGTACGATTGAAGTTTGATTCATTGAAAGAATGAATGCAGTTTGATCCTTTCAATGAATGAGTTTAGTTTGTTTCGTTGAATCAATTAAGAACGTTTGATTCATTGAATAAACGACGATGTCAGTTTGCTTCATTAAATGCATGAGTCAAGTTTGTTTCATTTAATCAATAAACAATGTTTAAGTTATTGAATGAATGGCTTAACTTTCATTCCATGAAAGGATGAATGCAGTTTGGTTCATTGAATGAATGCGTTAAACACAAGACATTGAATGAATAAGAGAAGCTCTACTCATTGAAGTTTGTTTCATTGAATGAACGAGTGCAGTTTGATTCATTGAATGAAAGCTGTTAGATTAATTAAATAAATAAGTTTAGTTTTTTTTTCATTGAATCGTTGAATAACGTTTGATTCATTGAATGAACATTTAATGTCATATTATTTTAATTAATGAATGCAGTTTAATTCAGGAAATGCATGATGTGAGTTTGTTTCATTGAAGCAATGAATAACGTTTTATTGCTTCAATGAAACAAACTCACATCATGCATTTACTGAATTAAACTGAATGAATGGTTGAGGCATCATTCAACGGAAGAATTAATGCAGTTGGATTCATTAAGCTCAAGACATTGAAAGAATGAGTAAAGCTCGACTGATTGAATTAACACGTGCAGTTTGTTTCATGAATGAATGCAGCTGGATTCATTGAATGAAAAAAGGCAGTTCGAGTCATGATATTAATGAGCGCAGTTTGATTCCTTAAATGTATGATTTAAGTATGTTTCACTGCATCAAGAAATAACGTTTGTTTCATTTAATGAACGAATTCAGTTTGACTCATTAAATTAATGAGACTAGTTTGATTCATTGTATCAAAATTTACATGTGATTCATTGAATGAACGATTGCTGTCATGCAGTGAATGAATGCAGTTAGATTCATTAAATAAACGTGTTTAGTTTTTTCATGCACTCAAAGAATGATAAACGATTGTAGTTCGATTCATTGAATGAATCTATCTGCATTCATTCACTGCATGACAGCAATCGTTCATTCAATGAATCACACGGAAATTTTGATACAATGAATCAAACTAATCATATTAATTTAATGAGTCAAACTGAATTCGTTCATTAAATGAAACAAACGTTATTTCTTGATTCTGTGAAATGCAGTTTGATTCAATGAATGAATGATTTAAGTTTGTTTCACTGACTGTAACGTTTCATACATTGAAGATTGAAGATTGACGCATTAAATAAATGAATGCTTCATTACATTCAAGAGTTAAGATTGTTTCATCCACTCAATGAGCAAAGGTTAATTCATTGAATGATTGATTTAGTTTCATTCATTGAAAGAATAAAGGCAGTTTTATTCATTGAATGAATGCGTTAACTCAAGACATTGAATGAATGAGTGAAGCTCGATTCATTGAATTAACACCAGCAGTTTGTTTCCTTGAATGAATGAATGCAGCTTAATTTATTGAATGAAAGAAGGCAGTTAGCTTCATTAAATAAATGAGTTTGGTTTGATTCATTATATCAACGAATAACGTCTGATACATTGAATGAACGATTGAAGTCAGATTCATTGAATGAATATTTGAAATAACACGTGCAATTTATTTCATTGAATGAATTAGTATAGTTTGATTCATTAAATGAAGGAGTGCAGTTTGATTTGTTAAATGTATGGTTTAAGTTTGTTTCATTGAATCATTGATTAACGTTTTTTTCATTGAATGAACGATTGATGATAGATTCATTAAATGAATAAAGTCAATGAATGAGTTTGGTTTGTTTCATTGACTCAATGAATAACGTTTGATTCTTGGATTTAACGGTTCAATTTCGTTACAGTAAATGAATGAATGCAGTTTCACTCATTAAATGCATGACTCATTAAGATTGTTTCATTGGAACAATGAAAAACGTTTAATTAATTGAATGAATGGCTGAAGTTTCATTCAATGAAAGATTGAATGCAGTTTGTTTCATTAAATGAATGAGTTTTGTTTGATTCATTGTATCAAAGAATAACGTTTGATTCATTGAATGATCGATTGATGTCAGATTCATGCAATGAATGAATGCAGTTTGATTCATTAAATGCATACGTTCAGATTGGTTCATTGAATCAATGAACAACGTTTAGTTCATTGAATGAATGATTTAAGTTTGATGCAATGACAGAACGAATACAGTTTGATTCATTGAATAAATTTGCTAAGCTCAAGACATTAATGAATGAAAGAAGCTCGAGTCATTAAATCAGCTCGTGTAGTTTGTTTCATTGAATGAATGCTGTTTGCTTAATTAAATGAATGTGTTCAGTTTGTTTAATTGATTCAATGAAAGAAAGAATGCTGTTGAATTCATTGAATGAATGCGTTAAGCTCGAGACATTGAATGAGGGAGTGCAGTTTGGTTCATTGAATGAATGAGTGCTGTTTGATTCATGAAAGTCATGATTTAAGTTCGTTTCAATGAATCAACAAATAATGTTTGTTTCGTTTAATGGACGAATGCAGTTTGATTCACTGAATGAATACTTCAATTTCGAGATAGTGAATGCATGACAGAAGCTCTATTCATTGAATTTACAAGTGATTGAATGAATGAGTGCAGTTTGATTCATTCAATGAAAGAATACAGATAGATTCATTAAATTAATGAGAAGTTTCCTTCATTGACACGTTTGATTCTTGGAATGAACTGTTGAAGTTTGACACATTAAATAAATTAATGCAGTTTGATTCACTAAATGAATGAGTTTAGTTTGTTTCATTGACTGAATGAACGATTGATGTCAGCATCATTAAGTGAATGAATGCCGTTTGATTCATTGACTGAATGAGTGGTTTGATTCATTTAATCATTAAATGAGCAACGTGCAATTCCATGAATGAATGATTGAAGTTTTATTTAATAAATTAATTCATACAGTGTGATTCATTGAAGGAATGAGTGAAGTTTGATTCATTGAATGAAAGAAAGCAGTAAGTTTCAATGAATCAATGAATACCGTAAGATTCATTGAATGAAAGATTGAAGAATAATTCAATGATAGCATGAATGCAGTTTGATTCATCGAATGATTGTGTTAAGCTCAAGACAGTGAATGTATGATAGAAGCTCTACACATTGGATTAACACGTTCAGTTTGTCTCACTTTGAATGAATTTGGTTTGGTTCAGTAAATAAATAAGTGCAGTTTAATTCATTGAATGTATGATTTAAGTTTGTTTCATTCAATCAAGGAATAACGTTTGATACATCGAATGAACGATTGAAGTTTGTGTCATTAAAGGAATGAATGCAGTTTGACACAATAAATACAAGAGTTTAATTGAATGAACGAATACCGTTTCACTCAATGAAAGAATGAATGCAGTTTGGTTCATTACATTGAATGAATGAGGCAAGCTCTCCATCTTGAATTAACACGTTCAGTTTTGTTTCTTTGAATGAATGAATGCTGTTCGATTCCTTAAATGAATGAGTTTTGTTCGTTTCATTGACTTCAACTTTCGATTGAAGGATTGAAATCAGATTCATTAAATAAATGAATGCAGTTTAATTCATTAAATGCGTGACTAAAGTTTGTTTCATGGAATCAAAGAACAACGTTTAATTCATTGATTGATTGAAAGACTGGAGTTTTAAGAAAATGAAAGAATGAATGCAGTTTGATTCAAGGAATTGATGCGTTAAGCTTGAGACATTGAATTAATGAGTGTAGGTTGATTCATTGACCAAAAGACGGCAGTAAGATTCATTTAATAAACGAGTGCAGTTTCATTCATTAATTGTGTGATTTAAGTTCGTTTCATTGAATTACTAAATATTGTTGGATTCATTTAATGCACATTTGATTCATGAAATCCGTGAGTTCGTTTGTTTCATTGAATCAATGAACAACATTTAATTCAATAATTTCAATCATTTATTGAATGCAGTTTGATTCATTGAATGAATGCATTATATTCGAGTCATTCAATGAATGAGAGAAGCTAGATTCATTAAATTAACATGTGGAGTTCGTTTCATTGATTGAATGAGTGCAGTATGATTCATTGATTGAATGCGGTTATATTCTTTAAACGATAGAGTTTAGTTTGTTTTATTGACTCAATGTATAACGTTTGGTTCATCTCAAATGCGTTAAGCTCGACACATTGAATGAATGAGAGAAGCTCTACTAATTGAACTAACGCGTGCAATTTGGTTTATTGATTGTGTGAGAGTAGATAGATTCTTAAAAGGAATGAATGATTTTAGTTAGATTAAATAAATGAATGAATTTAGTTTGTTTCATTGACTCAATGAATACCATTTGTTTCATTGAATGTACGATTGAAGTTTGATTCATTGAAAGAATGAATGCAGTTTGATCCTTTCAATGAATGAGTTTAGTTTGTTTCGTTGAATCAATTAAGAACGTTTGATTCATTGAATAAACGACGATGTCAGTTCGCTTCATTAAATGCATGAGTCAAGTTTGTTTCATTTAATCAATAAACAATGTTTAAGTTATTGAATGAATGACTTAACTTTCATTCCATGAAAGGATGAATGCAGTTTGGTTCATTGAATGAATGCGTTAAACACAAGACATTGAATGAATAAGAGAAGCTCTACTCATTGAAGTTTGTTTCATTGAATGAACGAGTGCAGTTTGATTCATTGAATGAAAGCTGTTAGATTAATTAAATAAATAAGTTTAGTTTCTTTTTCATTGAATCGTTGAATAACGTTTGATTCATTGAATGAACATTTAATGTCATATTATTTTAATTAATGAATGCGGTTTAATTCAGTAAATGCATGATGTGAGTTTGTTTCATTGAAGCAATGAATAACGTTTTATTGCTTCAATGAAACAAACTCACATCATGCATTTACTGAATTAAACTGAATGAATGGTTGAGGCATCATTCAATGGAAGAATTAATGCAGTTGGATTTATTAAGCTCAAGACATTGAAAGAATGAGTAAAGCTCGACTGATTGAATTAACACGTGCAGTTTGTTTCATGAATGAATGCAGCTGGATTCATTGAATGAAAAAAGGCAGTTCGAGTCATGATATTAATGAGCGCAGTTTGATTCCTTAAATGTATGATTTAAGTATGTTTCACTGCATCAAGAAATAACGTTTGTTTCATTTAATGAACGAATTCAGTTTGACTCATTAAATTAATGAGACTAGTTTGATTCATTGTATCAAAATTTACATGTGATTCATTGAATGAACGATTGCTGTCACGCAGTGAATGAATGCAGTTAGATCAATTAAATAAACGTGTTTAGTTTTTTCATGCACTCAAAGAATGATAAACGATTGTAGTTCGATTCATTGAATGAATCTATCTGCATTCATTCACTGCATGACAGCAATCGTTCATTCAATGAATCACACGGAAATTTTGATACAATGAATCAAACTAATCATATTAATTTAATGAGTCAAACTGAATTCGTTCATTAAATGAAACAAACGTTATTTCTTGATTCTGTGAAATGCAGTTTGATTCAATGAATGAATGATTTAAGTTTGTTTCACTGACTGTATGAATAACGTTTCATACATTGAAGATTGAAGATTGACGCATTAAATAAATGAATGCAGTTTGCTTCATTACATGCAAGAGTTAAGATTGTTTCATCCACTCAATGAGCAAAGGTTAATTCATTGAATGGTTGATTTAGTTTCATTCATTGAAAGAATAAAGGCAGTTTTATTCATTGAATGAATGCGTTAACTCAAGACATTGAATGAATGAGTGAAGCTCGATTCATTGAATTAACACCAGCAGTTTGTTTCCTTGAATGAATGAATGCAGCTTAATTTATTGAATGAAAGAAGGCAGTTAGCTTCATTAAATAAATGAGTTTGGTTTGATTCATTATATCAACGAATAACGTCTGATACATTGAATGAACGATTGAAGTCAGATTCATTGAATGAATATTTGAAATAACACGTGCAATTTATTTCATTGAATGAATTAGTATAATTGAAGTTTGTGTCATTAAAGGAATGAATGCAGTTTGACACAATAAATACAAGAGTTTAATTGAATGAACGAATACCGTTTCACTCAATGAAAGAATGAATGCAGTTTGGTTCATTACATTGAATAAATGAGGCAAGCTCTCCATCTTGAATTAACACGTTCAGTTTTGTTTCTTTGAATGAATGAATGCTGTTCGATTCCTTAAATGAATGAGTTTTGTTCGTTTCATTGACTTCAACTTTCGATTGAAGGATTGAAATCAGATTCATTAAATAAATGAATGCAGTTTAATTCATTAAATGCGTGAGTTAAGTGTGTTTCATGGAATCAAAGAACAACGTTTAATTCATTAATTGATTGAAAGACTGGAGTTTTAAGAAAATGAAAGAATGAATGCAGTTTGATTCAAGGAATTGATGCGTTAAGCTTGAGACATTGAATTAATGAGTCTAGGTTGATTCATTGACCAAAAGACGGCAGTAAGATTCATTTAATAAACGAGTGCAGTTTCATTCATTAATTGTGTGATTTAGGTTCGTTTCATTGAATTACTAAATATTGTTGGATTCATTTAATGCACATTTGATTCATGAAATCCGTGAGTTCGTTTGTTTCATTGAATCAATGAACAACATTTATTTCAATAATTTCAATCATTTATTGAATGCAGTTTCATTGCCGTCTTTTGTTTCAAGAAATCAAAGAACAACGTTTAATTCATTGATTGATTGAAAGACTGGAGTTTTAAGAAAATGAAAGAATGATTGCAGTTTGATTCAAGGAATTGATGCGTTAAGCTTGAGACATTGAATTAATGAGTGTAGGTTGATTCATTGACCAAAAGACGGCAGTAAGATTCATTTAATAAACGAGTGCAGTTTCATTCATTAATTGTGTGATTTAGGTTCGTTTCATTGAATTACTAAATATTGTTGGATTCATTTAATGCACATTTGATTCATGAAATCCGTGAGTTCGTTTGTTTCATTGAATCAATGAACAACATTTAATTCAATAATTTCAATCATTTATTGAATGCAGTTTGATTCATTGAATGAATGCATTATATTCGGGTCATTCAATGAATGCGAGAAGCTAGACTCATTAAATTAACATGTGGAGTTCGTTTCATTGATTGAATGAGTGCAGTATGATTCATTGATTGAATGCGGTTATATTCTTTAAGCGATAGAGTTTAGTTTGTTTTATTGACTCAATGTATAACGTTTGGTTCATCTCAAATGCGTTAAGCTCGACACATTGAATGAATGAGAGAAGCTCTACTAATTGAACTAACGCGCGCAATTTGGTTTATTGATTGTGTGAGAGTAGATAGATTCTTAAAAGGAATGAATGATTTTAGTTAGATTAAATAAATGAATGAATTTAGTTTGTTTCATTGACTCAATGAATACCATTTGTTTCATTGAATGTACGATTGAAGTTTGATTCATTGAAAGAATGAATGCAGTTTGATCCTTTCAATGAAAGAGTTTAGTTTGTTTCGTTGAATCAATTAAGAACGTTTGATTCATTGAATAAACGACGATGTCAGTTTGCTTCATTAAATGCATGAGTCAAGTTTGTTTCATTTAATCAATAAACAACGTTTAAGTTATTGAATGAATGGCTTAACTTTCATTCCATGAAAGGATGAATGCAGTTTGGTTCATTGAATGAATGCGTTAACTCAAGACATTGAATGAATGAGTGAAGCTCGATTCATTGAATTAACACCAGCAGTTTGTTTCCTTGAATGAATGAATGCAGCTTGATTTATTGAATGAAAGAAGGCAGTTAGCTTCATTAAATGAATGAGTTTGGTTTGATTCATTATATCAACGAATAACGTCTGATACATTGAATGAACGATTGAAGTCAGATTCATTGAATGAATATTTGAAATAACACGCGCAGTTTATTTCATTGAATGAATTAGTATAGTTTGATTCATTAAATGAAGGAGTGCAGTTTGATTTGTTAAATGTATGGTTTAAGTTTGTTTCATTGAATCATTGATTAACGTTTTTTTCATTGAATGAACGATTGATGATAGATTCATTAAATGAATAAAGTCAATGAATGAGTTTGGTTTGTTTCATTGACTCAATGAATAACGTTTGATTCTTGGATTGAACGGTTCAATTTCGTTACAGTAAATGAATGAATGCAGTTTCACTCATTAAATGCATGACTCATTAAGATTGTTTCATTGGATCAATGAAAAACGTTTAATTACTTGAATGAATGGCTGAAGTTTCATTCAATGAAAGATTGAATGCAGTTTGTTTCATTAAATGAATGAGTTTTGTTTGATTCATTGTATCAAAGAATAACGTTTGATTCATTGAATGATCGATTGATGTCAGATTCATGCAATGAATGAATGCAGTTTGATTCATTAAATGCATACGTTCAGATTGGTTCATTGAATCAATGAACAACGTTTAGTTCATTGAATGAATGATTTAAGTTTGATGCAATGACAGAACGAATACAGTTTGATTCATTGAATAAATTTGCTAAGCTCAAGACATTAATGAATGAAAGAAGCTCGAGTCATTAAATCAGCGCGTGTAGTTTGTTCATTGAATGAATGCTGTTTGCTTAATTAAATGAATGTGTTCAGTTTGTTTAATTGATTCAATGAAAGAATGAATGCTGTTGAATTCATTGAATGAATGCGTTAAGCTCGAGACATTGAATGAGGGAGTGCAGTTTGGTTCATTGAATGAATGAGTGCTGTTTGATTCATGAAAGTCATGATTTAAGTTCGTTTCAATGAATCAACAAATAATGTTTGTTTCGTTTAATGGACGAATGCAGTTTGATTCACTGAATGAATACTTTAATTTCGAGATAGTGAATGCATGACAGAAGCTACAAGTGATTGAATGAATGAGTGCAGTTTGATTCATTCAATGAAAGAATACAGATAGATTCATTAAATTAATGAGAAGTTTCCTTCATTGACACGTTTGATTCTTGGAATGAACTGTTGAAGTTTGACACATTAAATAAATTAATGCAGTTTGATTCACTAAATGAATGAGTTTAGTTTGTTTCATTGACTGAATGAACGATTGATGTCAGCATCATTAAGTGAATGAATGCCGTTTGATTCATTGACTGAATGAGTGGTTTGATTCATTTAATCATTAAATGAGCAACGTGCAATTCCATGAATGAATGATTGAAGTTTTATTTAATAAATTAATTCATACAGTGTGATTCATTGAATGAATGAGTGAAGTTTGATTCATTGAATGAAAGAAAGCAGTAAGTTTCAATGAATCAATGAATACCGTAAGATTCATTGAATGAAAGATTGAAGAGTAATTCAATGATAGCATGAATGCAGGTTGATTCATCGAATGATTGCGTTAAGCTCAAGACAGTGAATGTATGATGGAAGCTCTACAGATTGGATTAACACGTTCAGTTTGTCTGACTTTGAATGAATGAGTGCAGTTTGGTTCAGTAAATAAATAAGTGCAGTTTAATTCATTGAATGTATGATTTAAGTTTGTTTCATTCAATCAAGGAATAACGTTTGATACATCGAATGAACGATTGAAGTTTGTGTCATTAAAGGAATGAATGCAGTTTGACACAATAAATACAAAAGTTTAATTGAATGAACGAATACCGTTTCACTCAATGAAAGAATGAATGCAGTTTGGTTCATTACATTGAATGAATGAGGCAAGCTCTCCATCTTGAATTAACACGTTCAGTTTTGTTTCTTTGAATGAATGAATGCTGTTCGATTCCTTAAATGAATGAGTTTTGTTCGTTTCATTGACTTCAACTTTCGATTGAAGGATTGAAATCAGATTCATTAAATAAATGAATGCAGTTTAATTCATTAAATGCGTGAGTTAAGTTTGTTTCATGGAATCAAAGAACAACGTTTAATTCATTGATTGATTGAAAGACTGGAGTTTTAAGAAAATGAAAGAATGAATGCAGTTTGATTCAAGGAATTGATGCGTTAAGCTTGAGACATTGAATTAATGAGTGTAGGTTGATTCATTGACCAAAAGACGGCAGTAAGATTCATTTAATAAACGAGTGCAGTTTCATTCATTAATTGTGTGATTTACGTTCGTTTCATTGAATTACTAAATATTGTTGGATTCATTTAATGGACATTTGATTCATGAAATCCGTGAGTTCGTTTGTTTCATTGAATCAATGAACAACATTTAATTCAATAATTTCAATCATTTATTGAATGCAGTTTGATTCATTGAATGAATGCATTATATTCGAGTCATTCAATGAATGAGAGAAGCTAGACTCATTAAATTAACATGTGGAGTTCGTTTCATTGATTGAATGAGTGCAGTATGATTCATTGATTGAATGCGGTTATATTCTTTAAACGATAGAGTTTAGTTTGTTTTATTGACTCAATGTATAACGTTTGGTTCATCTCAAATGCGTTAAGCTCGACACATTGAATGAATGAGAGAAGCTCTACTAATTGAACTAACGCGTGCAATTTGGTTTATTGAATGTGTGAGAGTAGATAGATTCTTAAAAGGAATGAATGATTTTAGTTAGATTAAATAAATGAATGAATTTAGTTTGTTTCATTGACTCAATGAATACCATTTGTTTCATTGAATGTACGATTGAAGTTTGATTCATTGAAAGAATGAATGCGGTTTGATCCTTTCAATGAATGAGTTTAGTTTGTTTCGTTGAATCATTTAAGAACGTTTGATTCATTGAATAAACGACGATGTCAGTTTGCTTCATTAAATGCATGAGTCAAGTTTGTTTCATTTAATCAATAAACAACGTTTAAGTTATTGAATGAATGGCTTAACTTTCATTCCATGAAAGGATGAATGCAGTTTGGTTCATTGAATGAATGCGTTAAACACAAGACATTGAATGAATAAGAGAAGCTCTACTCATTGAAGTTTGTTTCATTGAATGAACGAGTGCAGTTTGATTCATTGAATGAAAGCTGTTAGATTAATTAAATAAATAAGTTTAGTTTTTTTTTTCATTGAATCGTTGAATAACGTTTGATTCATTGAATGAACATTTAATGTCATATTATTTTAATTAATGAATGCAGTTTAATTCAGTAAATGCATGATGTGAGTTTGTTTCATTGAAGCAATGAATAACGTTTTATTGCTTCAATGAAACAAACTCACATCATGCATTTACTGAATTAAACTGAATGAATGGTTGAGGCATCATTCAACGGAAGAATTAATGCAGTTGGATTCATTAAGCTCAAGACATTGAAAGAATGAGTAAAGCTCGACTGATTGAATTAACACGTGCAGTTTGTTTCATGAATGAATGCAGCTGGATTCATTGAATGAAAAAAGGCAGTTCGAGTCATGATATTAATGAGCGCAGTTTGATTCCTTAAATGTATGATTTAAGTATGTTTCACTGCATCAAGAAATAACGTTTGTTTCATTTAATGAACGAATTCAGTTTGACTCATTAAATTAATGAGACTAGTTTGATTCATTGTATCAAAATTTACATGTGATTCATTGAATGAACGATTGCTGTCATGCAGTGAATGAATGCAGTTAGATTCATTAAATAAACGTGTTTAGTTTTTTCATGCACTCAAAGAATGATAAACGATTGTAGTTCGATTCATTGAATGAATCTATCTGCATTCATTCACTGCATGACAGCAATCGTTCATTCAATGAATCACACGGAAATTTTGATACAATGAATCAAACTAATCATATTAATTTAATGAGTCAAACTGAATTCGTTCATTAAATGAAACAAACGTTATTTCTTGATTCTGTGAAATGCAGTTTGATTCAATGAATGAATGATTTGTTTGTTTCACTGACTGTATGAATAACCTTTCATACATTGAAGATTGAAGATTGACGCATTAAATAAATGAATGCAGTTTGCTTCATTACATGCAAGAGTTAAGATTGTTTCATCCACTCAATGAGCAAAGGTTAATTCATTGAATGATTGATTTAGTTTCATTCATTGAAAGAATAAAGGCAGTTTTATTCATTGAATGAATGCGTTAACTCAAGACATTGAATGAATGAGTGAAGCTCGATTCATTGAATTAACACCAGCAGTTTGTTTCCTTGAATGAAAGAATGCAGCTTAATTTATTGAATGAAAGAAGGCAGTTAGCTTCATTAAATAAATGAGTTTGGTTTGATTCATTATATCAACGAATAACGTCTGATACATTGAATGAACGATTGAAGTCAGATTCATTGAATGAATATTTGAAATAACACGTGCAATTTATTTCATTGAATGAATTAGTATAGTTTGATTCATTAAATGAAGGAGTGCAGTTTGATTTGTTAAATGTATGGTTTAAGTTTGTTTCATTGAATCATTGATTAACGTTTTTTCATTGAATGAACGATTGATGATAGATTCATTAAATGAATAAAGTCAATGAATGAGTTTGGTTTGTTTCATTGACTCAATGAATAACGTTTGATTCTTGGATTGAACGGTTCAATTTCGTTACAGTAAATGAATGAATGCAGTTTCACTCATTAAATGCATGACTCATTAAGATTGTTTCATTGGATCAATGAAAAACGTTTAATTACTTGAATGAATGGCTGAAGTTTCATTCAATGAAAGATTGAATGCAGTTTGTTTCATTAAATGAATGAGTTTTGTTTGATTCATTGTATCAAAGAATAACGTTTGATTCATTGAATGATCGATTGATGTCAGATTCATGCAATGAATGAATGCAGTTTGATTCATTAAATGCATACGTTCAGATTGGTTCATTGAATCAATGAACAACGTTTAGTTCATTGAATGAATGATTTAAGTTTGATGCAATGACAGAACGAATACAGTTTGATTCATTGAATAAATTTGCTAAGCTCAAGACATTAATGAATGAAAGAAGCTCGAGTCATTAAATCAGCGCGTGTAGTTTGTTCATTGAATGAATGCTGTTTGCTTAATTAAATGAATGTGTTCAGTTTGTTTAATTGATTCAATGAAAGAATGAATGCTGTTGAATTCATTGAATGAATGCGTTAAGCTCGAGACATTGAATGAGGGAGTGCAGTTTGGTTCATTGAATGAATGAGTGCTGTTTGATTCATGAAAGTCATGATTTAAGTTCGTTTCAATGAATCAACAAATAATGTTTGTTTCGTTTAATGGACGAATGCAGTTTGATTCACTGAATGAATACTTTAATTTCGAGATAGTGAATGCATGACAGAAGCTACAAGTGATTGAATGAATGAGTGCAGTTTGATTCATTCAATGAAAGAATACAGATAGATTCATTAAATTAATGAGAAGTTTCCTTCATTGACACGTTTGATTCTTGGAATGAACTGTTGAAGTTTGACACATTAAATAAATTAATGCAGTTTGATTCACTAAATGAATGAGTTTAGTTTGTTTCATTGACTGAATGAACGATTGATGTCAGCATCATTAAGTGAATGAATGCCGTTTGATTCATTGACTGAATGAGTGGTTTGATTCATTTAATCATTAAATGAGCAACGTGCAATTCCATGAATGAATGATTGAAGTTTTATTTAATAAATTAATTCATACAGTGTGATTCATTGAATGAATGAGTGAAGTTTGATTCATTGAATGAAAGAAAGCAGTAAGTTTCAATGAATCAATGAATACCGTAAGATTCATTGAATGAAAGATTGAAGAGTAATTCAATGATAGCATGAATGCAGGTTGATTCATCGAATGATTGCGTTAAGCTCAAGACAGTGAATGTATGATGGAAGCTCTACAGATTGGATTAACACGTTCAGTTTGTCTGACTTTGAATGAATGAGTGCAGTTTGGTTCAGTAAATAAATAAGTGCAGTTTAATTCATTGAATGTATGATTTAAGTTTGTTTCATTCAATCAAGGAATAACGTTTGATACATCGAATGAACGATTGAAGTTTGTGTCATTAAAGGAATGAATGCAGTTTGACACAATAAATACAAAAGTTTAATTGAATGAACGAATACCGTTTCACTCAATGAAAGAATGAATGCAGTTTGGTTCATTACATTGAATGAATGAGGCAAGCTCTCCATCTTGAATTAACACGTTCAGTTTTGTTTCTTTGAATGAATGAATGCTGTTCGATTCCTTAAATGAATGAGTTTTGTTCGTTTCATTGACTTCAACTTTCGATTGAAGGATTGAAATCAGATTCATTAAATAAATGAATGCAGTTTAATTCATTAAATGCGTGAGTTAAGTTTGTTTCATGGAATCAAAGAACAACGTTTAATTCATTGATTGATTGAAAGACTGGAGTTTTAAGAAAATGAAAGAATGAATGCAGTTTGATTCAAGGAATTGATGCGTTAAGCTTGAGACATTGAATTAATGAGTGTAGGTTGATTCATTGACCAAAAGACGGCAGTAAGATTCATTTAATAAACGAGTGCAGTTTCATTCATTAATTGTGTGATTTACGTTCGTTTCATTGAATTACTAAATATTGTTGGATTCATTTAATGGACATTTGATTCATGAAATCCGTGAGTTCGTTTGTTTCATTGAATCAATGAACAACATTTAATTCAATAATTTCAATCATTTATTGAATGCAGTTTGATTCATTGAATGAATGCATTATATTCGAGTCATTCAATGAATGAGAGAAGCTAGACTCATTAAATTAACATGTGGAGTTCGTTTCATTGATTGAATGAGTGCAGTATGATTCATTGATTGAATGCGGTTATATTCTTTAAACGATAGAGTTTAGTTTGTTTTATTGACTCAATGTATAACGTTTGGTTCATCTCAAATGCGTTAAGCTCGACACATTGAATGAATGAGAGAAGCTCTACTAATTGAACTAACGCGTGCAATTTGGTTTATTGAATGTGTGAGAGTAGATAGATTCTTAAAAGGAATGAATGATTTTAGTTAGATTAAATAAATGAATGAATTTAGTTTGTTTCATTGACTCAATGAATACCATTTGTTTCATTGAATGTACGATTGAAGTTTGATTCATTGAAAGAATGAATGCGGTTTGATCCTTTCAATGAATGAGTTTAGTTTGTTTCGTTGAATCATTTAAGAACGTTTGATTCATTGAATAAACGACGATGTCAGTTTGCTTCATTAAATGCATGAGTCAAGTTTGTTTCATTTAATCAATAAACAACGTTTAAGTTATTGAATGAATGGCTTAACTTTCATTCAATGAAAGGATGAATGCAGTTTGGTTCATTGAATGAATGCGTTAAACACAAGACATTGAATGAATAAGAGAAGCTCTACTCATTGAAGTTTGTTTCATTGAATGAACGAGTGCAGTTTGATTCATTGAATGAAAGCTGTTAGATTAATTAAATAAATAAGTTTAGTTTTTTTTTCATTGAATCGTTGAATAACGTTTGATTCATTGAATGAACATTTAATGTCATATTATTTTAATTAATGAATGCAGTTTAATTCAGTAAATGCATGATGTGAGTTTGTTTCATTGAAGCAATGAATAACGTTTTATTGCTTCAATGAAACAAACTCACATCATGCATTTACTGAATTAAACTGAATGAATGGTTGAGGCATCATTCAACGGAAGAATTAATGCAGTTGGATTCATTAAGCTCAAGACATTGAAAGAATGAGTAAAGCTCGACTGATTGAATTAACACGTGCAGTTTGTTTCATGAATGAATGCAGCTGGATTCATTGAATGAAAAAAGGCAGTTCGAGTCATGATATTAATGAGCGCAGTTTGATTCCTTAAATGTATGATTTAAGTATGTTTCACTGCATCAAGAAATAACGTTTGTTTCATTTAATGAACGAATTCAGTTTGACTCATTAAATTAATGAGACTAGTTTGATTCATTGTATCAAAATTTACATGTGATTCATTGAATGAACGATTGCTGTCATGCAGTGAATGAATGCAGTTAGATTCATTAAATAAACGTGTTTAGTTTTTTCATGCACTCAAAGAATGATAAACGATTGTAGTTCGATTCATTGAATGAATCTATCTGCATTCATTCACTGCATGACAGCAATCGTTCATTCAATGAATCACACGGAAATTTTGATACAATGAATCAAACTAATCATATTAATTTAATGAGTCAAACTGAATTCGTTCATTAAATGAAACAAACGTTATTTCTTGATTCTGTGAAATGCAGTTTGATTCAATGAATGAATGATTTGTTTGTTTCACTGACTGTATGAATAACCTTTCATACATTGAAGATTGAAGATTGACGCATTAAATAAATGAATGCAGTTTGCTTCATTACATGCAAGAGTTAAGATTGTTTCATCCACTCAATGAGCAAAGGTTAATTCATTGAATGATTGATTTAGTTTCATTCATTGAAAGAATAAAGGCAGTTTTATTCATTGAATGAATGCGTTAACTCAAGACATTGAATGAATGAGTGAAGCTCGATTCATTGAATTAACACCAGCAGTTTGTTTCCTTGAATGAAAGAATGCAGCTTAATTTATTGAATGAAAGAAGGCAGTTAGCTTCATTAAATAAATGAGTTTGGTTTGATTCATTATATCAACGAATAACGTCTGATACATTGAATGAACGATTGAAGTCAGATTCATTGAATGAATATTTGAAATAACACGTGCAATTTATTTCATTGAATGAATTAGTATAGTTTGATTCATTAAATGAAGGAGTGCAGTTTGATTTGTTAAATGTATGGTTTAAGTTTGTTTCATTGAATCATTGATTAACGTTTTTTCATTGAATGAACGATTGATGATAGATTCATTAAATGAATAAAGTCAATGAATGAGTTTGGTTTGTTTCATTGACTCAATGAATAACGTTTGATTCTTGGATTGAACGGTTCAATTTCGTTACAGTAAATGAATGAATGCAGTTTCACTCATTAAATGCATGACTCATTAAGATTGTTTCATTGGATCAATGAAAAACGTTTAATTAATTGAATGAATGGCTGAAGTTTCATTCAATGAAAGATTGAATGCAGTTTGTTTCATTAAATGAATGAGTTTTGTTTGATTCATTGTATCAAAGAATAACGTTTGATTCATTGAATGATCGATTGATGTCAGATTCATGCAATGAATGAATGCAGTTTGATTCATTAAATGCATACGTTCAGATTGGTTCATTGAATCAATGAACAACGTTTAGTTCATTGAATGAATGATTTAAGTTTGATGCAATGACAGAACGAATACAGTTTGATTCATTGAATAAATTTGCTAAGCTCAAGACATTAATGAATGAAAGAAGCTCGAGTCATTAAATCAGCGCGTGTAGTTTGTTCATTGAATGAATGCTGTTTGCTTAATTAAATGAATGTGTTCAGTTTGTTTAATTGATTCAATGAAAGAATGAATGCTGTTGAATTCATTGAATGAATGCGTTAAGCTCGAGACATTGAATGAGGGAGTGCAGTTTGGTTCATTGAATGAATGAGTGCTGTTTGATTCATGAAAGTCATGATTTAAGTTCGTTTCAATGAATCAACAAATAATGTTTGTTTCGTTTAATGGACGAATGCAGTTTGATTCACTGAATGAATACTTTAATTTCGAGATAGTGAATGCATGACAGAAGCTACAAGTGATTGAATGAATGAGTGCAGTTTGATTCATTCAATGAAAGAATACAGATAGATTCATTAAATTAATGAGAAGTTTCCTTCATTGACACGTTTGATTCTTGGAATGAACTGTTGAAGTTTGACACATTAAATAAATTAATGCAGTTTGATTCACTAAATGAATGAGTTTAGTTTGTTTCATTGACTGAATGAACGATTGATGTCAGCATCATTAAGTGAATGAATGCCGTTTGATTCATTGACTGAATGAGTGGTTTGATTCATTTAATCATTAAATGAGCAACGTGCAATTCCATGAATGAATGATTGAAGTTTTATTTAATAAATTAATTCATACAGTGTGATTCATTGAATGAATGAGTGAAGTTTGATTCATTGAATGAAAGAAAGCAGTAAGTTTCAATGAATCAATGAATACCGTAAGATTCATTGAATGAAAGATTGAAGAGTAATTCAATGATAGCATGAACGCAGGTTGATTCATCGAATGATTGTGTTAAGCTCAAGACAGTGAATGTATGATGGAAGCTCTACAGATTGGATTAACACGTTCAGTTTGTCTGACTTTGAATGAATGAGTGCAGTTTGGTTCAGTAAATAAATAAGTGCAGTTTAATTCATTGAATGTCTGATTTAAGTTTGTTTCATTCAATCAAGGAATAACGTTTGATACATCGAATGAACGATTGAAGTTTGTGTCATTAAAGGAATGAATGCAGTTTGACACAATAAATACAAGAGTTTAATTGAATGAACGAATACCGTTTCACTCAATGAAAGAATGAATGCAGTTTGGTTCATTACATTGAATACATGAGGCAAGCTCTCCATCTTGAATTAACACGTTCAGTTTTGTTTCTTTGAATGAATGAATGCTGTTCGATTCCTTAAATGAATGAGTTTTGTTCGTTTCATTGACTTCAACTTTCGATTGAAGGATTGAAATCAGATTCATTAAATAAATGAATGCAGTTTAATTCATTAAATGCGTGAGTTAAGTTTGTTTCATGGAATCAAAGAACAACGTTTAATTCATTGATTGATTGAAAGACTGGAGTTTTAAGAAAATGAAAGAATGAATGCAGTTTGATTCAAGGAATTGATGCGTTAAGCTTGAGACATTGAATTAATGAGTGTAGGTTGATTCATTGACCAAAAGACGGCAGTAAGATTCATTTAATAAACGAGTGCAGTTTCATTCATTAATTGTGTGATTTAGGTTCGTTTCATTGAATTACGAAATATTGTTGGATTCATTTAATGCACATTTGATTCATGAAATCCGTGAGTTCGTTTGTTTCATTGAATCAATGAACAACATTTAATTCAATAATTTCAATCATTTATTGAATGCAGTTTGATTCATTGAATGAATGCATTATATTCGGGTCATTCAATGAATGCGAGAAGCTAGACTCATTAAATTAACATGTGGAGTTCGTTTCATTGATTGAATGAGTGCAGTATGATTCATTGATTGAATGCGGTTATATTCTTTAAACGATAGAGTTTAGTTTGTTTTATTGACTCAATGTATAACGTTTGGTTCATCTCAAATGCGTTAAGCTCGACACATTGAATGAATGAGAGAAGCTCTACTAATTGAACTAACGCGTGCAATTTGGTTTATTGATTGTGTGAGAGTAGATAGATTCTTAAAAGGAATGAATGATTTTAGTTAGATTAAATAAATGAATGAATTTAGTTTGTTTCATTGACTCAATGAATACCATTTGTTTCATTGAATGTACGATTGAAGTTTGATTCATTGAAAGAATGAATGCAGTTTGATCCTTTCAATGAAAGAGTTTAGTTTGTTTCGTTGAATCAATTAAGAACGTTTGATTTATTAAATAAACGACGGTGTCAGTTTGCTTCATTAAATGCATGAGTCAAGTTTGTTTCATTTAATCAATAAACAACGTTTAAGTTATTGAATGAATGGCTTAACTTTCATTCCATGAAAGGATGAATGCAGTTTGGTTCATTGAATGAATGCGTTAAACACAAGACATTGAATGAATGAGTGAAGCTCGATTCATTGAATTAACACCAGCAGTTTGTTTCCTTGAATGAATGAATGCAGCTTGATTTATTGAATGAAAGAAGGCAGTTAGCTTCATTAAATGAATGAGTTTGGTTTGATTCATTATATCAACGAATAACGTCTAATAGATTGAATGAACGATTGAAGTCAGATTCATTGAATGAATATTTGAAATAACACGTGCAGTTTATTTCATTGAATGAATTAGTATAGTTTGATTCATTAAATGAAGGAGTGCAGTTTGATTTGTTAAATGTATGGTTTAAGTTTGTTTCATTGAATCATTGATTTTTTTCATTGAATGAACGATTGATGATAGATTCATTAAATGAATAAAGTTTGGTTTGTTTCATTGACTCAATGAATAACGTTTGATTCTTGGATTGAACGGTTCAATTTCGTTACAGTAAATGAATGAATGCAGTTTCACTCATTAAATGCATGACTCATTAAGATTGTTTCATTGGATCAATGAAAAACGTTTAATTAATTGAATGAATGGCTGAAGTTTCATTCAATGAAAGATTGAATGCAGTTTGTTTCATTAAATGAATGAGTTTTGTTTGATTCATTGTATCAAAGAATAACGTTTGATTCATTGAATGATCGATTGATGTCAGATTCATGCAATGAATGAATGCAGTTTGATTCATTAAATGCATACGTTCAGATTGGTTCATTGAATCAATGAACAACGTTTAGTTCATTGAATGAATGATTTAAGTTTGATGCAATGACAGAACGAATACAGTTTGATTCATTGAATAAATTTGCTAAGCTCAAGACATTAATGAATGAAAGAAGCTCGAGTCATTAAATCAGCTCGTGTAGTTTGTTTCATTGAATGAATGCTGTTTGCTTAATTAAATGATTGTGTTCAGTTTGTTTAATTGATTCAATGAAAGAATGAATGCTGTTGAATTCATTGAATGAATGCGTTAAGCTCGAGGCATTGAATGAGGGAGTGCAGTTTGGTTCATTGAATGAATGAGTGCTGTTTGATTCATGAAAGTCATGATTTAAGTTCGTTTCAATGAATCAACAAATAATGTTTGTTTCGTTTAATGGACGAATGCAGTTTGATTCACTGAATGAATACTTTAATTTCGAGATAGTGAATGCATGACAGAAGCTACAAGTGATTGAATGAATGAGTGCAGTTTGATTCATTGAATGAAAGAATACAGATAGATTCATTAAATTACTGAGAAGTTTCCTTCATTGACACGTTTGATTCTTGGAATGAACTGTTGAAGTTTGACACATTAAATAAATTAATGCAGTTTGATTCACTAAATGAATGAGTTTAGTTTGTTTCATTGACTGAATGAACGATTGATGTCAGCATCATTAAGTGAATGAATGCCGTTTGATTCATTGACTGAATGAGTGGTTTGATTCATTTAATCATTAAATGAGCAACGTGCAATTCCATGAATGAATGATTGAAGTTTTAGTTAATAAATTAATTCATACAGTGTGATTCATTGAAGGAATGAGTGAAGTTTGATTCATTGAATGAAAGAAAGCAGTAAGTTTCAATGAATCAATGAATACCGTAAGATTCATTGAATGAAAGATTGAAGAATAATTCAATGATAGCATGAATGCAGTTTGATTCATCGAATGATTGTGTTAAGCTCAAGACAGTGAATGTATGATAGAAGCTCTACACATTGGATTAACACGTTCAGTTTGTCTCACTTTGAATGAATGAGTGCAGTTTGGTTCAGTAAATAAATAAGTGCAGTTTAATTCATTGAATGTATGATTTAAGTTTGTTTCATTCAATCAAGGAATAACGTTTGATACATCGAATGAACGATTGAAGTTTGTGTCATTAAAGGAATGAATGCAGTTTGACACAATAAATACAAGAGTTTAATTGAATGAACGAATACCGTTTCACTCAATGAAAGAATGAATGCAGTTTGGTTCATTACATTGAATAAATGAGGCAAGCTCTCCATCTTGAATTAACACGTTCAGTTTTGTTTCTTTGAATGAATGAATGCTGTTCGATTCCTTAAATGAATGAGTTTTGTTCGTTTCATTGACTTCAACTTTCGATTGAAGGATTGAAATCAGATTCATTAAATAAATGAATGCAGTTTAATTCATTAAATGCGTGAGTTAAGTTTGTTTCATGGAATCAAAGAACAACGTTTAATTCATTGATTGATTGAAAGACTGGAGTTTTAAGAAAATGAAAGAATGAATGCAGTTTGATTCAAGGAATTGATGCGTTAAGCTTGAGACATTGAATTAATGAGTGTAGGTTGATTCATTGACCAAAAGACGGCAGTAAGATTCATTTAATAAACGAGTGCAGTTTCATTCATTAATTGTGTGATTTAGGTTCGTTTCATTGAATTACGAAATATTGTTGGATTCATTTAATGCACATTTGATTCATGAAATCCGTGAGTTCGTTTGTTTCATTGAATCAATGAACAACATTTAATTCAATAATTTCAATCATTTATTGAATGCAGTTTGATTCATTGAATGAATGCATTATATTCGGGTCATTCAATGAATGCGAGAAGCTAGACTCATTAAATTAACATGTGGAGTTCGTTTCATTGATTGAATGAGTGCAGTATGATTCATTGATTGAATGCGGTTATATTCTTTAAACGATAGAGTTTAGTTTGTTTTATTGACTCAATGTATAACGTTTGGTTCATCTCAAATGCGTTAAGCTCGACACATTGAATGAATGAGAGAAGCTCTACTAATTGAACTAACGCGTGCAATTTGGTTTATTGATTGTGTGAGAGTAGATAGATTCTTAAAAGGAATGAATGATTTTAGTTAGATTAAATAAATGAATGAATTTAGTTTGTTTCATTGACTCAATGAATACCATTTGTTTCATTGAATGTACGATTGAAGTTTGATTCATTGAAAGAATGAATGCAGTTTGATTCTTTCAATGAAAGAGTTTAGTTTGTTTCGTTGAATCAATTAAGAACGTTTGATTTATTAAATAAACGACGGTGTCAGTTTGCTTCATTAAATGCATGAGTCAAGTTTGTTTCATTTAATCAATAAACAACGTTTAAGTTATTGAATGAATGGCTTAACTTTCATTCCATGAAAGGATGAATGCAGTTTGGTTCATTGAATGAATGCGTTAAACACAAGACATTGAATGAATGAGTGAAGCTCGATTCATTGAATTAACACCAGCAGTTTGTTTCCTTGAATGAATGAATGCAGCTTGATTTATTGAATGAAAGAAGGCAGTTAGCTTCATTAAATGAATGAGTTTGGTTTGATTCATTATATCAACGAATAACGTCTAATAGATTGAATGAACGATTGAAGTCAGATTCATTGAATGAATATTTGAAATAACACGTGCAGTTTATTTCATTGAATGAATTAGTATAGTTTGATTCATTAAATGAAGGAGTGCAGTTTGATTTGTTAAATGTATGGTTTAAGTTTGTTTCATTGAATCATTGATTTTTTTCATTGAATGAACGATTGATGATAGATTCATTAAATGAATAAAGTTTGGTTTGTTTCATTGACTCAATGAATAACGTTTGATTCTTGGATTGAACGGTTCAATTTCGTTACAGTAAATGAATGAATGCAGTTTCACTCATTAAATGCATGACTCATTAAGATTGTTTCATTGGATCAATGAAAAACGTTTAATTAATTGAATGAATGGCTGAAGTTTCATTCAATGAAAGATTGAATGCAGTTTGTTTCATTAAATGAATGAGTTTTGTTTGATTCATTGTATCAAAGAATAACGTTTGATTCATTGAATGATCGATTGATGTCAGATTCATGCAATGAATGAATGCAGTTTGATTCATTAAATGCATACGTTCAGATTGGTTCATTGAATCAATGAACAACGTTTAGTTCATTGAATGAATGATTTAAGTTTGATGCAATGACAGAACGAATACAGTTTGATTCATTGAATAAATTTGCTAAGCTCAAGACATTAATGAATGAAAGAAGCTCGAGTCATTAAATCAGCTCGTGTAGTTTGTTTCATTGAATGAATGCTGTTTGCTTAATTAAATGATTGTGTTCAGTTTGTTTAATTGATTCAATGAAAGAATGAATGCTGTTGAATTCATTGAATGAATGCGTTAAGCTCGAGGCATTGAATGAGGGAGTGCAGTTTGGTTCATTGAATGAATGAGTGCTGTTTGATTCATGAAAGTCATGATTTAAGTTCGTTTCAATGAATCAACAAATAATGTTTGTTTCGTTTAATGGACGAATGCAGTTTGATTCACTGAATGAATACTTTAATTTCGAGATAGTGAATGCATGACAGAAGCTACAAGTGATTGAATGAATGAGTGCAGTTTGATTCATTGAATGAAAGAATACAGATAGATTCATTAAATTACTGAGAAGTTTCCTTCATTGACACGTTTGATTCTTGGAATGAACTGTTGAAGTTTGACACATTAAATAAATTAATGCAGTTTGATTCACTAAATGAATGAGTTTAGTTTGTTTCATTGACTGAATGAACGATTGATGTCAGCATCATTAAGTGAATGAATGCCGTTTGATTCATTGACTGAATGAGTGGTTTGATTCATTTAATCATTAAATGAGCAACGTGCAATTCCATGAATGAATGATTGAAGTTTTAGTTAATAAATTAATTCATACAGTGTGATTCATTGAAGGAATGAGTGAAGTTTGATTCATTGAATGAAAGAAAGCAGTAAGTTTCAATGAATCAATGAATACCGTAAGATTCATTGAATGAAAGATTGAAGAATAATTCAATGATAGCATGAATGCAGTTTGATTCATCGAATGATTGTGTTAAGCTCAAGACAGTGAATGTATGATAGAAGCTCTACACATTGGATTAACACGTTCAGTTTGTCTCACTTTGAATGAATGAGTGCAGTTTGGTTCAGTAAATAAATAAGTGCAGTTTAATTCATTGAATATATGATTTAAGTTTGTTTCATTCAATCAAGGAATAACGTTTGATACATCGAATGAACGATTGAAGTTTGTGTCATTAAAGGAATGAATGCAGTTTGACACAATAAATACAAGAGTTTAATTGAATGAACGAATACCGTTTCACTCAATGAAAGAATGAATGCAGTTTGGTTCATTACATTGAATGAATGAGGCAAGCTCTCCATCTTGAATTAACACGTTCAGTTTTGTTTCTTTGAATGAATGAATGCTGTTCGATTCCTTAAATGAATGAGTTTTGTTCGTTTCATTGACTTCAACTTTCGATTGAAGGATTGAAATCAGATTCATTAAATAAATGAATGCAGTTTAATTCATTAAATGCGTGAGTTAAGTTTGTTTCATGGAATCAAAGAACAACGTTTAATTCATTGATTGATTGAAAGACTGGAGTTTTAAGAAAATGAAAGAATGAATGCAGTTTGATTCAAGGAATTGATGCGTTAAGCTTGAGACATTGAATTAATGAGTGTAGGTTGATTCATTGACCAAAAGACGGCAGTAAGATTCATTTAATAAACGAGTGCAGTTTCATTCATTAATTGTGTGATTTAAGTTCGTTTCATTGAATTACTAAATATTGTTGGATTCATTTAATGCACATTTGATTCATGAAATCCGTGAGTTCGTTTGTTTCATTGAATCAATGAACAACATTTAATTCAATAATTTCAATCATTTATTGAATGCAGTTTGATTCATTGAATGAATGCATTATATTCGAGTCATTCAATGAATGAGAGAAGCTAGACTCATTAAATTAACATGTGGAGTTCGTTTCATTGATTGAATGAGTGCAGTATGATTCATTGATTGAATGCGGTTATATTCTTTAAACGATAGAGTTTAGTTTGTTTTATTGACTCAATGTATAACGTTTGGTTCATCTCAAATGCGTTAAGCTCGACACATTGAATGAATGAGAGAAGCTCTACTAATTGAACTAACGCGTGCAATTTGGTTTATTGAATGTGTGAGAGTAGATAGATTCTTAAAAGGAATGAATGATTTTAGTTAGATTAAATAAATGAATGAATTTAGTTTGTTTCATTGACTCAATGAATACCATTTGTTTCATTGAATGTACGATTGAAGTTTGATTCATTGAAAGAATGAATGCAGTTTGATCCTTTCAATGAATGAGTTTAGTTTGTTTCGTTGAATCAATTAAGAACGTTTGATTCATTGAATAAACGACGATGTCAGTTTGCTTCATTAAATGCATGAGTTAAGTTTGTTTCATTTAATCAATAAACAACGTTTAAGTTATTGAATGAATGGCTTAACTTTCATTCCATGAAAGGATGAATGCAGTTTGGTTCATTGAATGAATGCGTTAAACACAAGACATTGAATGAATAAGAGAAGCGCTACTCATTGAAGTTTGTTTCATTGAATGAACGAGTGCAGTTTGATTCATTGAATGAAAGCTGTTAGATTAATTAAATAAATAAGTTTAGTTTTTTTTCATTGAATCGTTGAATAACGTTTGATTCATTGAATGAACATTTAATGTCATATTATTTTAATTAATGAATGCAGTTTAATTCAGTAAATGCATGATGTGAGTTTGTTTCATTGAAGCAATGAATAACGTTTTATTGCTTCAATGAAACAAACTCACATCATGCATTTACTGAATTAAACTGAATGAATGGTTGAGGCATCATTCAACGGAAGAATTAATGCAGTTGGATTCATTAAGCTCAAGACATTGAAAGAATGAGTAAAGCTCGACTGATTGAATTAACACGTGCAGTTTGTTTCATGAATGAATGCAGCTGGATTCATTGAATGAAAAAAGGCAGTTCGAGTCATGATATTAATGAGCGCAGTTTGATTCCTTAAATGTATGATTTAAGTATGTTTCACTGCATCAAGAAATAACGTTTGTTTCATTTAATGAACGAATTCAGTTTGACTCATTAAATTAATGA
The DNA here is from genome assembly GCF_037043375.1 of Chiloscyllium plagiosum. Classification (NCBI taxonomy): domain Eukaryota; kingdom Metazoa; phylum Chordata; class Chondrichthyes; order Orectolobiformes; family Hemiscylliidae; genus Chiloscyllium; species Chiloscyllium plagiosum. The sequence goes on along the minus strand of NW_028270158.1, from coordinate 68,140,881 downwards.
GACTAGTTTGATTCATTGTATCAAAATTTACATGTGATTCATTGAATGAACGATTGCTGTCATGCAGTGAATGAATGCAGTTAGATTCATTAAATAAACGTGTTTAGTTTTTTCATGCACTCAAAGAATGATAAACGATTGTAGTTCGATTCATTGAATGAATCTATCTGCATTCATTCACTGCATGACAGCAATCGTTCATTCAATGAATCACACGGAAATTTTGATACAATGAATCAAACTAATCATATTAATTTAATGAGTCAAACTGAATTCGTTCATTAAATGAAACAAACGTTATTTCTTGATTCTGTGAAATGCAGTTTGATTCAATGAATGAATGATTTAAGTTTGTTTCACTGACTGTATGAATAACGTTTCATACATTGAAGATTGAAGATTGACGCATTAAATAAATGAATGCAGTTTGCTTCATTACATGCAAGAGTTAAGATTGTTTCATCCACTCAATGAGCAAAGGTTAATTCATTGAATGATTGATTTAGTTTCATTCATTGAAAGAATAAAGGCAGTTTTATTCATTGAATGAATGCGTTAACTCAAGACATTGAATGAATGAGTGAAGCTCGATTCATTGAATTAACACCAGCAGTTTGTTTCCTTGAATGAATGAATGCAGCTTAATTTATTGAATGAAAGAAGGCAGTTAGCTTCATTAAATAAATGAGTTTGGTTTGATTCATTATATCAACGAATAACGTCTGATACATTGAATGAACGATTGAAGTCAGATTCATTGAATGAATATTTGAAATAACACGTGCAATTTATTTCATTGAATGAATTAGTATAGTTTGATTCATTAAATGAAGGAGTGCAGTTTGATTTGTTAAATGTATGGTTTAAGTTTGTTTCATTGAATCATTGATTAACGTTTTTTCATTGAATGAACGATTGATGATAGATTCATTAAATGAATAAAGTCAATGAATGAGTTTGGTTTGTTTCATTGACTCAATGAATAACGTTTGATTCTTGGATTGAACGGTTCAATTTCGTTACAGTAAATGAATGAATGCAGTTTCACTCATTAAATGCATGACTCATTAAGATTGTTTCATTGGATCAATGAAAAACGTTTAATTAATTGAATGAATGGCTGAAGTTTCATTCAATGAAAGATTGAATGCAGTTTGTTTCATTAAATGAATGAGTTTTGTTTGATTCATTGTATCAAAGAATAACGTTTGATTCATTGAATGATCGATTGATGTCAGATTCATGCAATGAATGAATGCAGTTTGATTCATTAAATGCATACGTTCAGATTGGTTCATTGAATCAATGAACAACGTTTAGTTCATTGAATGAATGATTTAAGTTTGATGCAATGACAGAACGAATACAGTTTGATTCATTGAATAAATTTGCTAAGCTCAAGACATTAATGAATGAAAGAAGCTCGAGTCATTAAATCAGCGCGTGTAGTTTGTTCATTGAATGAATGCTGTTTGCTTAATTAAATGAATGTGTTCAGTTTGTTTAATTGATTCAATGAAAGAATGAATGCTGTTGAATTCATTGAATTAATGCGTTAAGCTCGAGGCATTGAATGAGGGAGTGCAGTTTGGTTCATTGAATGAATGAGTGCTGTTTGATTCATGAAAGTCATGATTTAAGTTCGTTTCAATGAATCAACAAATAATGTTTGTTTCGTTTAATGGACGAATGCAGTTTGATTCACTGAACGAATACTTTAATTTCGAGATAGTGAATGCATGACAGAAGCTACAAGTGATTGAATGAATGAGTGCAGTTTGATTCATTGAATGAAAGAATACAGATAGATTCATTAAATTAATGAGAAGTTTCCTTCATTGACACGTTTGATTCTTGGAATGAACTGTTGAAGTTTGACACATTAAATAAATTAATGCAGTTTGATTCACTAAATGAATGAGTTTAGTTTGTTTCATTGACTGAATGAACGATTGATGTCAGCATCATTAAGTGAATGAATGCCGTTTGATTCATTGACTGAATGAGTGGTTTGATTCATTTAATCATTAAATGAGCAACGTGCAATTCCATGAATGAATGATTGAAGTTTTAGTTAATAAATTAATTCATACAGTGTGATTCATTGAAGGAATGAGTGAAGTTTGATTCATTGAATGAAAGAAAGCAGTAAGTTTCAATGAATCAATGAATACCGTAAGATTCATTGAATGAAAGATTGAAGAATAATTCAATGATAGCATGAATGCAGTTTGATTCATCGAATGATTGTGTTAAGCTCAAGACAGTGAATGTATGATAGAAGCTCTACACATTGGATTAACACGTTCAGTTTGTCTCACTTTGAATGAATGAGTGCAGTTTGGTTCAGTAAATAAATAAGTGCAGTTTAATTCATTGAATGTATGATTTAAGTTTGTTTCATTCAATCAAGGAATAACGTTTGATACATCGAATGAACGATTGAAGTTTGTGTCATTAAAGGAATGAATGCAGTTTGACACAATAAATACAAGAGTTTAATTGAATGAACGAATACCGTTTCACTCAATGAAAGAATGAATGCAGTTTGGTTCATTACATTGAATGAATGAGGCAAGCTCTCCATCTTGAATTAACACGTTCAGTTTTGTTTCTTTGAATGAATGAATGCTGTTCGATTCCTTAAATGAATGAGTTTTGTTCGTTTCATTGACTTCAACTTTCGATTGAAGGATTGAAATCAGATTCATTAAATAAATGAATGCAGTTTAATTCATTAAATGCGTGAGTTAAGTTTGTTTCATGGAATCAAAGAACAACGTTTAATTCATTGATTGATTGAAAGACTGGAGTTTTAAGAAAATGAAAGAATGAATGCAGTTTGATTCAAGGAATTGATGCGTTAAGCTTGAGACATTGAATTAATGAGTGTAGGTTGATTCATTGACCAAAAGACGGCAGTAAGATTCATTTAATAAACGAGTGCAGTTTCATTCATTAATTGTGTGATTTAAGTTCGTTTCATTGAATTACTAAATATTGTTGGATTCATTTAATGCACATTTGATTCATGAAATCCGTGAGTTCGTTTGTTTCATTGAATCAATGAACAACATTTAATTCAATAATTTCAATCATTTATTGAATGCAGTTTGATTCATTGAATGAATGCATTATATTCGAGTCATTCAATGAATGAGAGAAGCTAGACTCATTAAATTAACATGTGGAGTTCGTTTCATTGATTGAATGAGTGCAGTATGATTCATTGATTGAATGCGGTTATATTCTTTAAACGATAGAGTTTAGTTTGTTTTATTGACTCAATGTATAACGTTTGGTTCATCTCAAATGCGTTAAGCTCGACACATTGAATGAATGAGAGAAGCTCTACTAATTGAACTAACGCGTGCAATTTGGTTTATTGAATGTGTGAGAGTAGATAGATTCTTAAAAGGAATGAATGATTTTAGTTAGATTAAATAAATGAATGAATTTAGTTTGTTTCATTGACTCAATGAATACCATTTGTTTCATTGAATGTACGATTGAAGTTTGATTCATTGAAAGAATGAATGCAGTTTGATCCTTTCAATGAATGAGTTTAGTTTGTTTCGTTGAAACAATTAAGAACGTTTGATTCATTGAATAAACGACGATGTCAGTTTGCTTCATTAAATGCATGAGTCAAGTTTGTTTCATTTAATCAATAAACAACGTTTAAGTTATTGAATGAATGGCTTAACTTTCATTCCATGAAAGGATGAATGCAGTTTGGTTCATTGAATGAATGCGTTAAACACAAGACATTGAATGAATAAGAGAAGCTCTACTCATTGAAGTTTGTTTCATTGAATGAACGAGTGCAGTTTGATTCATTGAATGAAAGCTGTTAGATTAATTAAATAAATAAGTTTAGTTTTTTTTTCATTGAATCGTTGAATAACGTTTGATTCATTGAATGATCATTTAATGTCATATTATTTTAATTAATGAATGCAGTTTAATTCAGTAAATGCATGATGTGAGTTTGTTTCATTGAAGCAATGAATAACGTTTTATTGCTTCAATGAAACAAACTCACATCATGCATTTACTGAATTAAACTGAATGAATGGTTGAGGCATCATTCAACGGAAGAATTAATGCATTTGGATTCATTAAGCTCAAGACATTGAAAGAATGAGTAAAGCTCGACTGATTGAATTAACACGTGCAGTTTGTTTCATGAATGAATGCAGCTGGATTCATTGAATGAAAAAAGGCAGTTCGAGTCATGATATTAATGAGCGCAGTTTGATTCCTTAAATGTATGATTTAAGTATGTTTCACTGCATCAAGAAATAACGTTTGTTTCATTTAATGAACGAATTCAGTTTGACTCATTAAATTAATGAGACTAGTTTGATTCATTGTATCAAAATTTACATGTGATTCATTGAATGAACGATTGCTGTCATGCAGTGAATGAATGCAGTTAGATTCATTAAATAAACGTGTTTAGTTTTTTCATGCACTCAAAGAATGATAAACGATTGTAGTTCGATTCATTGAATGAATCTATCTGCATTCATTCACTGCATGACAGCAATCGTTCATTCAATGAATCACACGGAAATTTTGATACAATGAATCAAACTAATCATATTAATTTAATGAGTCAAACTGAATTCGTTCATTAAATGAAACAAACGTTATTTCTTGATTCTGTGAAATGCAGTTTGATTCAATGAATGAATGATTTAAGTTTGTTTCACTGACTGTATGAATAACGTTTCATACATTGAAGATTGAAGATTGACGCATTAAATAAATGAATGCAGTTTGCTTCATTACATGCAAGAGTTAAGATTGTTTCATCCACTCAATGAGCAAAGGTTAATTCATTGAATGATTGATTTAGTTTCATTCATTGAAAGAATAAAGGCAGTTTTATTCATTGAATGAATGCGTTAACTCAAGACATTGAATGAATGAGTGAAGCTCGATTCATTGAATTAACACCAGCAGTTTGTTTCCTTGAATGAATGAATGCAGCTTAATTTATTGAATGAAAGAAGGCAGTTAGCTTCATTAAATAAATGAGTTTGGTTTGATTCATTATATCAACGAATAACGTCTGATACATTGAATGAACGATTGAAGTCAGATTCATTGAATGAATATTTGAAATAACACGTGCAATTTATTTCATTGAATGAATTAGTATAGTTTGATTCATTAAATGAAGGAGTGCAGTTTGATTTGTTAAATGTATGGTTTAAGTTTGTTTCATTGAATCATTGATTAACGTTTTTTCATTGAATGAACGATTGATGATAGATTCATTAAATGAATAAAGTCAATGAATGAGTTTGGTTTGTTTCATTGACTCAATGAATAACGTTTGATTCTTGGATTGAACGGTTCAATTTCGTTACAGTAAATGAATGAATGCAGTTTCACTCATTAAATGCATGACTCATTAAGATTGTTTCATTGGATCAATGAAAAACGTTTAATTAATTGAATGAATGGCTGAAGTTTCATTCAATGAAAGATTGAATGCAGTTTGTTTCATTAAATGAATGAGTTTTGTTTGATTCATTGTATCAAAGAATAACGTTTGATTCATTGAATGATCGATTGATGTCAGATTCATGAAATGAATGAATGCAGTTTGATTCATTAAATGCATACGTTCAGATTGGTTCATTGAATCAATGAACAACGTTTAGTTCATTGAATGAATGATTTAAGTTTGATGCAATGACAGAACGAATACAGTTTGATTCATTGAATAAATTTGCTAAGCTCAAGACATTAATGAATGAAAGAAGCTCGAGTCATTAAATCAGCGCGTGTAGTTTGTTCATTGAATGAATGCTGTTTGCTTAATTAAATGAATGTGTTCAGTTTGTTTAATTGATTCAATGAAAGAATGAATGCTGTTGAATTCATTGAATGAATGCGTTAAGCTCGAGGCATTGAATGAGGGAGTGCAGCTTGGTTCATTGAATGAATGAGTGCTGTTTGATTCATGAAAGTCATGATTTAAGTTCGTTTCAATGAATCAACAAATAATGTTTGTTTCGTTTAATGGACGAATGCAGTTTGATTCACTGAACGAATACTTTAATTTCGAGATAGTGAATGCATGACAGAAGCTACAAGTGATTGAATGAATGAGTGCAGTTTGATTCATTGAATGAAAGAATACAGATAGATTCATTAAATTAATGAGAAGTTTCCTTCATTGACACGTTTGATTCTTGGAATGAACTGTTGAAGTTTGACACATTAAATAAATTAATGCAGTTTGATTCACTAAATGAATGAGTTTAGTTTGTTTCATTGACTGAATGAACGATTGATGTCAGCATCATTAAGTGAATGAATGCCGTTTGATTCATTGACTGAATGAGTGGTTTGATTCATTTAATCATTAAATGAGCAACGTGCAATTCCATGAATGAATGATTGAAGTTTTATTTAATAAATTAATTCATACAGTGTGATTCATTGAAGGAATGAGTGAAGTTTGATTCATTGAATGAAAGAAAGCAGTAAGTTTCAATGAATCAATGAATACCGTAAGATTCATTGAATGAAAGATTGAAGAATAATTCAATGATAGCATGAATGCAGTTTGATTCATCGAATGATTGTGTTAAGCTCAAGACAGTGAATGTATGATAGAAGCTCTACACATTGGATTAACACGTTCAGTTTGTCTCACTTTGAATGAATGAGTGCAGTTTGGTTCAGTAAATAAATAAGTGCAGTTTAATTCATTGAATGTATGATTTAAGTTTGTTTCATTCAATCAAGGAATAACGTTTGATACATCGAATGAACGATTGAAGTTTGTGTCATTAAAGGAATGAATGCAGTTTGACACAATAAATACAAGAGTTTAATTGAATGAACGAATACCGTTTCACTCAATGAAAGAATGAATGCAGTTTGGTTCATTACATTGAATGAATGAGGCAAGCTCTCCATCTTGAATTAACACGTTCAGTTTTGTTTCTTTGAATGAATGAATGCTGTTCGATTCCTTAAATGAATGAGTTTTGTTCGTTTCATTGACTTCAACTTTCGATTGAAGGATTGAAATCAGATTCATTAAATAAATGAATGCAGTTTAATTCATTAAATGCGTGAGTTAAGTTTGTTTCATGGAATCAAAGAACAACGTTTAATTCATTGATTGATTGAAAGACTGGAGTTTTAAGAAAATGAAAGAATGAATGCAGTTTGATTCAAGGAATTGATGCGTTAAGCTTGAGACATTGAATTAATGAGTGTAGGTTGATTCATTGACCAAAAGACGGCAGTAAGATTCATTTAATAAACGAGTGCAGTTTCATTCATTAATTGTGTGATTTAAGTTCGTTTCATTGAATTACTAAATATTGTTGGATTCATTTAATGCACATTTGATTCATGAAATCCGTGAGTTCGTTTGTTTCATTGAATCAATGAACAACATTTAATTCAATAATTTCAATCATTTATTGAATGCAGTTTGATTCATTGAATGAATGCATTATATTCGAGTCATTCAATGAATGAGAGAAGCTAGACTCATTAAATTAACATGTGGAGTTCGTTTCATTGATTGAATGAGTGCAGTATGATTCATTGATTGAATGCGGTTATATTCTTTAAACGATAGAGTTTAGTTTGTTTTATTGACTCAATGTATAACGTTTGGTTCATCTCAAATGCGTTAAGCTCGACACATTGAATGAATGAGAGAAGCTCTACTAATTGAACTAACGCGTGCAATTTGGTTTATTGAATGTGTGAGAGTAGATAGATTCTTAAAAGGAATGAATGATTTTAGTTAGATTAAATAAATGAATGAATTTAGTTTGTTTCATTGACTCAATGAATACCATTTGTTTCATTGAATGTACGATTGAAGTTTGATTCATTGAAAGAATGAATGCAGTTTGATCCTTTCAATGAATGAGTTTAGTTTGTTTCGTTGAAACAATTAAGAACGTTTGATTCATTGAATAAACGACGATGTCAGTTTGCTTCATTAAATGCATGAGTCAAGTTTGTTTCATTTAATCAATAAACAACGTTTAAGTTATTGAATGAATGGCTTAACTTTCATTCCATGAAAGGATGAATGCAGTTTGGTTCATTGAATGAATGCGTTAAACACAAGACATTGAATGAATAAGAGAAGCTCTACTCATTGAAGTTTGTTTCATTGAATGAACGAGTGCAGTTTGATTCATTGAATGAAAGCTGTTAGATTAATTAAATAAATAAGTTTAGTTTTTTTTTCATTGAATCGTTGAATAACGTTTGATTCATTGAATGAACATTTAATGTCATATTATTTTAATTAATGAATGCAGTTTAATTCAGTAAATGCATGATGTGAGTTTGTTTCATTGAAGCAATGAATAACGTTTTATTGCTTCAATGAAACAAACTCACATCATGCATTTACTGAATTAAACTGAATGAATGGTTGAGGCATCATTCAACGGAAGAATTAATGCAGTTGGATTCATTAAGCTCAAGACATTGAAAGAATGAGTAAAGCTCGACTGATTGAATTAACACGTGCAGTTTGTTTCATGAATGAATGCAGCTGGATTCATTGAATGAAAAAAGGCAGTTCGAGTCATGATATTAATGAGCGCAGTTTGATTCCTTAAATGTATGATTTAAGTATGTTTCACTGCATCAAGAAATAACGTTTGTTTCATTTAATGAACGAATTCAGTTTGACTCATTAAATTAATGAGACTAGTTTGATTCATTGTATCAAAATTTACATGTGATTCATTGAATGAACGATTGCTGTCATGCAGTGAATGAATGCAGTTAGATTCATTAAATAAACGTGTTTAGTTTTTTCATGCACTCAAAGAATGATAAACGATTGTAGTTCGATTCATTGAATGAATCTATCTGCATTCATTCACTGCATGACAGCAATCGTTCATTCAATGAATCACACGGAAATTTTGATACAATGAATCAAACTAATCATATTAATTTAATGAGTCAAACTGAATTCGTTCATTAAATGAAACAAACGTTATTTCTTGATTCTGTGAAATGCAGTTTGATTCAATGAATGAATGATTTAAGTTTGTTTCACTGACTGTATGAATAACGTTTCATACATTGAAGATTGAAGATTGACGCATTAAATAAATGAATGCAGTTTGCTTCATTACATGCAAGAGTTAAGATTGTTTCATCCACTCAATGAGCAAAGGTTAATTCATTGAATGATTGATTTAGTTTCATTCATTGAAAGAATAAAGGCAGTTTTATTCATTGAATGAATGCGTTAACTCAAGACATTGAATGAATGAGTGAAGCTCGATTCATTGAATTAACACCAGCAGTTTGTTTCCTTGAATGAATGAATGCAGCTTAATTTATTGAATGAAAGAAGGCAGTTAGCTTCATTAAATAAATGAGTTTGGTTTGATTCATTATATCAACGAATAACGTCTGATACATTGAATGAACGATTGAAGTCAGATTCATTGAATGAATATTTGAAATAACACGTGCAATTTATTTCATTGAATGAATTAGTATAGCTGGATTCATTAAATGAAGGAGTGCAGTTTGATTTGTTAAATGTATGGTTTAAGTTTGTTTCATTGAATCATTGATTAACGTTTTTTCATTGAATGAACGATTGATGATAGATTCATTAAATGAATAAAGTCAATGAATGAGTTTGGTTTGTTTCATTGACTCAATGAATAACGTTTGATTCTTGGATTGAACGGTTCAATTTCGTTACAGTAAATGAATGAATGCAGTTTCACTCATTAAATGCATGACTCATTAAGATTGTTTCATTGGATCAATGAAAAACGTTTAATTAATTGAATGAATGGCTGAAGTTTCATTCAATGAAAGATTGAATGCAGTTTGTTTCATTAAATGAATGAGTTTTGTTTGATTCATTGTATCAAAGAATAACGTTTGATTCATTGAATGATCGATTGATGTCAGATTCATGCAATGAATGAATGCAGTTTGATTCATTAAATGCATACGTTCAGATTGGTTCATTGAATCAATGAACAACGTTTAGTTCATTGAATGAATGATTTAAGTTTGATGCAATGACAGAACGAATACAGTTTGATTCATTGAATAAATTTGCTAAGCTCAAGACATTAATGAATGAAAGAAGCTCGAGTCATTAAATCAGCGCGTGTAGTTTGTTCATTGAATGAATGCTGTTTGCTTAATTAAATGAATGTGTTCAGTTTGTTTAATTGATTCAATGAAAGAATGAATGCTGTTGAATTCATTGAATGAATGCGTTAAGATCGAGACATTGAATGAGGGAGTGCAGTTTGGTTCATTGAATGAATGAGTGCTGTTTGATTCATGAAAGTCATGATTTACGTTCGTTTCAATGAATCAACAAATAATGTTTGTTTCGTTTAATGGACGAATGCAGTTTGATTCACTGAACGAATACTTTAATTTCGAGATAGTGAATGCATGACAGAAGCTACAAGTGATTGAATGAATGAGTGCAGTTTGATTCATTGAATGAAAGAATACAGATAGATTCATTAAATTAATGAGAAGTTTCCTTCATTGACACGTTTGATTCTTGGAATGAACTGTTGAAGTTTGACACATTAAATAAATTAATGCAGTTTGATTCACTAAATGAATGAGTTTAGTTTGTTTCATTGACTGAATGAACGATTGATGTCAGCATCATTAAGTGAATGAATGCCGTTTGATTCATTGACTGAATGAGTGGTTTGATTCATTTAATCATTAAATGAGCAACGTGCAATTCCATGAATGAATGATTGAAGTTTTAGTTAATAAATTAATTCATACAGTGTGATTCATTGAAGGAATGAGTGAAGTTTGATTCATTGAATGAAAGAAAGCAGTATGTTTCAATGAATCAATGAATACCGTAAGATTCATTGAATGAAAGATTGAAGAATAATTCAATGATAGCATGAATGCAGTTTGATTCATCGAATGATTGTGTTAAGCTCAAGACAGTGAATGTATGATAGAAGCTCTACAGATTGGATTAACACGTTCAGTTTGTCTCACTTTGAATGAATGAGTGCAGTTTGTTTCAGTAAATAAATAAGTGCAGTTTAATTCATTGAATGTATGATTTAAGTTTGTTTCATTCAATCAAGGAATAACGTTTGATACATCGAATGAACGATTGAAGTTTGTGTCATTAAAGGAATGAATGCAGTTTGACACAATAAATACAAGAGTTTAATTGAATGAACGAATACCGTTTCACTCAATGAAAGAATGAATGCAGTTTGGTTCATTACATTGAATGAATGAGGCAAGCTCTCCATCTTGAATTAACACGTTCAGTTTTGTTTCTTTGAATGAATGAATGCTGTTCGATTCCTTAAATGAATGAGTTTTGTTCGTTTCATTGACTTCAAATTTCGATTGAAGGATTGAAATCAGATTCATTAAATAAATGAATGCAGTTTAATTCATTAAATGCGTGAGTTAAGTTTGTTTCATGGAATCAAAGAACAACGTTTAATTCATTGATTGATTGAAAGACTGGAGTTTTAAGAAAATGAAAGAATGAATGCAGTTTGATTCAAGGAATTGATGCGTTAAGCTTGAGACATTGAATTAATGAGTGTAGGTTGATTCATTGACCAAAAGACGGCAGTAAGATTCATTTAATAAACGAGTGCAGTTTCATTCATTAATTGTGTGATTTAAGTTCGGTTCATTGAATTACTAAATATTGTTGGATTCATTTAATGCACATTTGATTCATGAAATCCGTGAGTTCGTTTGTTTCATTGAATCAATGAACAACATTTAATTCAATAATTTCAATAATTTATTGAATGCAGTTTGATTCATTGAATGAATGCATTATATTCGAGTCATTCAATGAATGAGAGAAGCTAGACTCATTAAATTAACATGTGGAGTTCGTTTCATTGATTGAATGAGTGCAGTATGATTCATTGATTGAATGCGGTTATATTCTTTAAACGATAGAGTTTAGTTTGTTTTATTGACTCAATGTATAACGTTTGGTTCATCTCAAATGCGTTAAGCTCGACACATTGAATGAATGAGAGAAGCTCTACTAATTGAACTAACGCGTGCAATTTGGTTTATTGAATGTGTGAGAGTAGATAGATTCTTAAAAGGAATGAATGATTTTAGTTAGATTAAATAAATGAATGAATTTAGTTTGTTTCATTGACTCAATGAATACCATTTGTTTCATTGAATGTACGATTGAAGTTTGATTCATTGAAAGAATGAATGCAGTTTGATCCTTTCAATGAATGAGTTTAGTTTGTTTCGTTGAATCAATTAAGAACGTTTGATTCATTGAATAAACGACGATGTCAGTTTGCTTCATTAAATGCATGAGTTAAGTTTGTTTCATTTAATCAATAAACAACGTTTAAGTTATTGAATGAATGGCTTAACTTTCATTCCATGAAAGGATGAATGCAGTTTGGTTCATTGAATGAATGCGTTAAACACAAGACATTGAATGAATAAGAGAAGCTCTACTCATTGAAGTTTGTTTCATTGAATGAACGAGTGCAGTTTGATTTGTTGAATGAAAGCTGTTAGATTAATTAAATAAATAAGTTTAGTTTTTTTTTCATTGAATCGTTGAATAACGTTTGATTCATTGAATGAACATTTAATGTCATATTATTTTAATTAATGAATGCAGTTTAATTCAGTAAATGCATGATGTGAGTTTGTTTCATTGAAGCAATGAATAACGTTTAATTGCTTCAATGAAACAAACTCACATCATGCATTTACTGAATTAAACTGAATGAATGGTTGAGGCATCATTCAACGGAAGAATTAATGCAGTTGGATTCATTAAGCTCAAGACATTGAAAGAATGAGTAAAGCTCGACTGATTGAATTAACACGTGCAGTTTGTTTCATGAATGAATGCAGCTGGATTCATTGAATGAAAAAAGGCAGTTCGAGTCATGATATTAATGAGCGCAGTTTGATTCCTTAAATGTATGATTTAAGTATGTTTCACTGCATCAAGAAATAACGTTTGTTTCATTTAATGAACGAATTCAGTTTGACTCATTAAATTAATGAGACTAGTTTGATTCATTGTATCAAAATTTACATGTGATTCATTGAATGAACGATTGCTGTCATGCAGTGAATGAATGCAGTTAGATTCATTAAATAAACGTGTTTAGTTTTTTCATGCACTCAAAGAATGATAAACGATTGTAGTTCGATTCATTGAATGAATCTATCTGCATTCATTCACTGCATGACAGCAATCGTTCATTCAATGAATCACACGGAAATTTTGATACAATGAATCAAACTAATCATATTAATTTAATGAGTCAAACTGAATTCGTTCATTAAATGAAACAAACGTTATTTCTTGATTCTGTGAAATGCAGTTTGATTCAATGAATGAATGATTTAAGTTTGTTTCACTGACTGTATGAATAACGTTTCATACATTGAAGATTGAAGATTGACGCATTAAATAAATGAATGCAGTTTGCTTCATTACATGCAAGAGTTAAGATTGTTTCATCCACTCAATGAGCAAAGGTTAATTCATTGAATGATTGATTTAGTTTCATTCATTGAAAGAATAAAGGCAGTTTTATTCATTGAATGAATGCGTTAACTCAAGACATTGAATGAATGAGTGAAGCTCGATTCATTGAATTAACACCAGCAGTTTGTTTCCTTGAATGAAAGAATGCAGCTTAATTTATTGAATGAAAGAAGGCAGTTAGCTTCATTAAATAAATGAGTTTGGTTTGATTCATTATATCAACGAATAACGTCTGATACATTGAATGAACGATTGAAGTCAGATTAATTGAATGAATATTTGAAATAACACGTGCAGTTTATTTCATTGAATGAATTAGTATAGTTTGATTCATTAAATGAAGGAGTGCAGTTTGATTTGTTAAATGTATGGTTTAAGTTTGTTTCATTGAATCATTGATTAACGTTTTTTCATTGAATGAACGATTGATGATAGATTCATTAAATGAATAAAGTCAATGAATGAGTTTGGTTTGTTTCATTGACTCAATGAATAACGTTTGATTCTTGGATTGAACGGTTCAATTTCGTTACAGTAAATGAATGAATGCAGTTTCACTCATTAAATGCATGACTCATGCAATGAATGAATGCAGTTTGATTCATTAAATGCATACGTTCAGATTGGTTCATTGAATCAATGAACAACGTTTAGTTCATTGAATGAATGATTTAAGTTTGATGCAATGACAGAACGAATACAGTTTGATTCATTGAATAAATTTGCTAAGCTCAAGACATTAATGAATGAAAGAAGCTCGAGTCATTAAATCAGCGCGTGTAGTTTGTTCATTGAATGAATGCTGTTTGCTTAATTAAATGAATGTGTTCAGTTTGTTTAATTGATTCAATGAAAGCATGAATGCTGTTGAATTCATTGAATGAATGCGTTAAGCTCGAGGCATTGAATGAGGGAGTGCAGTTTGGTTCATTGAATGAATGAGTGCTGTTTGATTCATGAAAGTCATGATTTAAGTTCGTTTCAATGAATCAACAAATAATGTTTGTTTCGTTTAATGGACGAATGCAGTTTGATTCACTGAACGAATACTTTAATTTCGAGATAGTGAATGCATGACAGAAGCTACAAGTGATTGAATGCAGTTTGATTCATTGAATGAAAGAATACAGATAGATTCATTAAATTAATGAGAAGTTTCCTTCATTGACACGTTTGATTCTTGCAATGAACTGTTGAAGTTAGACACATTAAATAAATTAATGCAGTTTGAGTCACTAAATGAATGAGTTTAGTTTGTTTCATTGACTGAATGAACGATTGATGTCAGCATCATTAAGTGAATGAATGCTTTTTGATTCATTGACTGAATGAGTGGTTTGATTCATTTAATCATTAAATGAGCAACGTGCAATTCCATGAATGAATGATTGAAGTTTTATTTAATAAATTAATTCATACAGTGTGATTCATTGAATGAATGAGTGAAGTTTGATTCATTGAATGAAAGAAAGCAGTAAGTTTCAATGAATCAATGAATACCGTAAGATTCATTGAATGAAAGTTTGAAGAATAATTCAATGATAGCATGAATGCAGTTTGATTCATCGAATGATTGTGTTAAGCTCAAGACAGTGAATGTATGATAGAAGCTCTACACATTGGATTAACACGTTCAGTTTGTCTCACTTTGAATGAATGAGTGCAGTTTGGTTCAGTAAATAAATAAGTGCAGTTTAATTCATTGAATGTATGATTTAAGTTTGTTTCATTCAATCAAGGAATAACGTTTGATACATCGAATGAACGATTGAAGTTTGTGTCATTAAAGGAATGAATGCAGTTTGACACAATAAATACAAGAGTTTAATTGAATGAACGAATACCGTTTCACTCAATGAAAGAATGAATGCAGTTTGGTTCATTACATTGAATAAATGAGGCAAGCTCTCCATCTTGAATTAACACGTTCAGTTTTGTTTCTTTGAATGAATGAATGCTGTTCGATTCCTTAAATGAATGAGTTTTGTTCGTTTCATTGACTTCAACTTTCGATTGAAGGATTGAAATCAGATTCATTAAATAAATGAATGCAGTTTAATTCATTAAATGCGTGAGTTAAGTTTGTTTCATGGAATCAAAGAACAACGTTTAATTCATTGATTGATTGAAAGACTGGAGTTTTAAGAAAATGAAAGAATGAATGCAGTTTGATTCAAGGAATTGATGCGTTAAGCTTGAGACATTGAATTAATGAGTGTAGGTTGATTCATTGACCAAAAGACGGCAGTAAGATTCATTTAATAAACGAGTGCAGTTTCATTCATTAATTGTGTGATTTAAGTTCGTTTCATTGAATTACTAAATATTGTTGGATTCATTTAATGCACATTTGATTCATGAAATCCGTGAGTTCGTTTGTTTCATTGAATCAATGAACAACATTTAATTCAATAATTTCAATCATTTATTGAATGCAGTTTGATTCATTGAATGAATGCATTATATTCGGGTCATTCAATGAATGCGAGAAGCTCGACTAATTAAATTAACATGTGGAGTTCGTTTCATTGATTGAATGAGTGCAGTATGATTCATTGATTGAATGCGGTTATATTCTTGAAACGATAGAGTTTAGTTTGTTTTATTGACTCAATGTATAACGTTTGGTTCATCTCAAATGCGTTAAGCTCGACACATTGAATGAATGAGAGAAGCTCTACTAATTGAACTAACGCGTGCAATTTGGTTTATTGATTGTGTGAGAGTAGATAGATTCTTAAAAGGAATGAATGATTTTAGTTAGATTAAATAAATGAATGAATTTAGTTTGTTTCATTGACTCAATGAATACCATTTGTTTCATTGAATGTACGATTGAAGTTTGATTCATTGAAAGAATGAATGCAGTTTGATCCTTTCAATGAAAGAGTTTTGTTTGTTTCGTTGAATCAATTAAGAACGTTTGATTCATTGAATAAACGACGATGTCAGTTTGCTTCATTAAATGCATGAGTCAAGTTTGTTTCATTTAATCAATAAACAACGTTTAAGTTATTGAATGAATGGCTTAACTTTCATTCCATGAAAGGATGAATGCAGTTTGGTTCATTGAATGAATGCGTTAAAAAC